>NC_050487.2:4671093-4982500 GCF_012460135.2 Molothrus ater
GGCATTTTCCACTGTCATCTGGAAGCAGGAGTTACACAGGGTGTGGCTGCACGGCAGCGTGACAGGCTCCACAAAGATCTCCATGCAAATCTGGCAGAGGCAGTCGGACAAGGACAGCGGGGCCTTGGATTTCTTCGACATACTGACTCGAGGTAGAGGAACAGCACTAGGACAACATCAGGGCCTGAGAGCAAAAAGAAACATTTATGTTCCTTACGGGAAGTAAAATGTAACAGGAAAATACAAAATGTTTTACAGCTACTTCAAGAAAATGTTAGTGGATTTAGAAGCCTGCTTAAGTGGTTGCTTTTCTCTGGGCCTGAGAGATTCCTGAGGAGGAAGCAGAGCTTTACAGAACTCATGGAAAAACTGTACCAGGTTTTCCTACTGCAGTTCCCTGTGAGCTGTAACAGATGCTTTAGGGAATAGCAAGGAGGCGGTAAGGAGAGGGGGGAAAAGAAGGTGAGAGTTCTTCCAGCCACCTCTGTTACTCCCCTCTTCTCCCTATCTATGATAAGAGATGCTGGATATAACTGTTACTCCAGTTACCTTAACTTTCCATTCACTCATTTTTTTTCAGTATATGCACATCCTTTGAGAGCTGCTTTTGGCACAAGCTTGATCCCAGCACGTTCTGAAGGTGAAATACAACAGAGCAGAGCAGCTTCTTCCTCATTCATTTGCTTACTTAAGCTAGGACTATAAAACTAAAATTCCTTTTTTCTTAAGACAAATGAAGAATTAAAACTTCTCTACCTTCTTGTACGACTTGAAACTGTGGGGGTCATCTGTCTCCTCACACGATTTTTCCACTTGGCCCAGCAATACTGTGGGAGACAAAACAAAAGACACATACAGCAAAATAAAAAACCCACTGATATTTAAGCTACAAACTTCTTAAACAGGCAGCTTTAGAGACAAGAGGCCTTGAAAAAAAGGCTGCTATTCCTCACAGAAAACTCTCCATGGAGACAAATATACGTTAAGGCGAGTTTTATTATTTCCGCTATTTTTATTGATAAAAAATAACCCCCAGGAGGTCGGCGCCCAGGGAAAAGGGAGCCCCTGGTCCCCCTGCGGCCCCCCCGTCACCCCCAGCCCCTGAGGGTCCCAGCGCGGACTCGGCACCCACCGCTCCGGAGGGCGGCAAAGGCCGCGGTTCCCGCAATGGCGGCGGCGCTGGGCTGCGCTCCGCCCCTCACTCAGGGACTGTTCCCGCCGCCCGCCCCAGGGCTCCGCCTCCTCCTCCTGTTTCTCCTCCTTCTCCTTTCCTCCTTCCTTCTTCTTCTCCTCTTCTTCTTCTGTCTCCTCCTTCTCCTCTTCCACCTGCTCCGCCGAGCCTGCTGGGAGACAGAGGCCTTCAGAGGGAAGGCGGGCTCGGCTGTTGTGATAGGTCGGGCGGGAATGGCTTCGCGCAGCCCGAGAGCAGCGTTAGGTGCGATGGGAGGGATATATCCTGCCCTATGAGGCTGCTGGGGCCCGGCACAGCCTGGCCTGGGGAGCCGTGGCCGGGATAAATCCTGCCCTGTGAGGCTGCTGAGGCCCGGCACAGCCTGCCTGGGGAGCCGTGGCCGGGATAAATCCTGCCCTGTGAGGCTGCTGAGGCCCGGCACAGCCTGGCCTGGGGAGCCGTGGCCGGGATAAATCCTGCCCTGTGAGGCTGCTGAGGCCCGGCACAGCCTGGCCTGGGGAGCCGTGGCCGGTCCATGCCCGACAGTGCCCAAGGCCGGCCGGGCGGGCTTGAAGCCGGGCTTTGCTCCCTGGCTTTGGTCCTTGGTTTTGTGAAAAATGCCTATTTTATGATTGGCTTTTCGCAATTATTAAAATGAATATTAGATGTGTTATGTTGAAAAGTTATGCTGTGTTAAATTTCTTAAGTAGTATGTTAAGTATAGTTTTAGGTTATAACATAATGTTAAAATAGAAACTATGGTATGGAAGATTTTTTTTTTTTTTAAGAAAGGACTCGCAGCGAGATAGCAGCCACAGGACACCTAAATCTCCCAGACAAGATGAATTTATTGCTCCATTATCAGAAGAAACGAACTTCTTGCCTCACTCAGGCAGGATGATGCTGTTAGCATTAAGAGGAAGAAGTTGACACTGACCAGACAGAATCCTATGTTTGAATGGAATTTATGCATCATGGATGAGGTGTATGTATATGCAACAGGCTATTGTTTTTAAGGGTTAATCCTCTGTTAATGTGTGTCCTTTTTTGGGCTTATGTTTCTCAGAAAAAGGTACCCTGACATCCGTAACTCTTCGTTTTTGTTGTCTCGTATTGTCCTAATCCAAATCGTCCAAATTCTTATTACTCTAATTATAGTCATAATTATATGACTATTTTTTAACCACTTTATTACTATTAAACTTTTAAAATGTTAAAACCAAGTGATTGGCGTTTTTCCCGGTTTGTTCCCTGGCTGAGCTCACCTGGGCACATCCCGCCGCAGGTCCTCCTCCAGCATCTCCGCCTGCCGGTCAAACTCGTGCTCCAGGCTCTGCAGGCTGGAGTCGAGCTGAGCGAACCGAGCCTCCAGGGACAGCAGCCTGCTTTCTACTCTGGGCGGTGGAAAACGAGAGTAAGGGAATTTCAGAAGGAATTGGGGCTTTCTGCTGTGGCATTGCATTGTGAACAGCTTCAGACCCCGTTCTGGGGGTCCTCCCACGGTTTGTGAGAACAAACAACAGTAAAAGTCAAGGTTTGTTGTCAGGTCTTTTTGGCAGTTTGCTGGTGCAGAGATCCTGACATCTCCATATACAGCTGCAAAATTAGTATGTAGACATATCTGTGGCTCTCAACCATACGCATTATCAGTGGCATAGGTTTTTCTCTAACACATTTTGAGGGGATTTATGTTTTTATTTGTAATGTCATGGTCTTTTGAACCATTTTCATTTAACATTGAGCAGAACTTATCATTATTCCTCTGGTTAAAAATTATGCAAATAATAAACAAGCCACCAGCAGTCTTTTTTTTTAAATAGAACTCCTTCCACGGAATGACTGTGATAAAAACTACTTCATAGCTTGCATTTATTAACTGCTTTTTCATTATTTGGGATCTGTTGAGGTTTTGCCTATTTAAAACTGTAAATTATAAAGATGAGGTTTTGAGTTTTAAGCCACTCCACTTTTGCTGAAGAAAACTGCCTTGTTTAAAAGAACTTGCTGTATTGAGACAAGGTACAAGGCAATGCCAGTATTTATTTTTGTACCCATTTCTCTCTTTCCTGGAGATACAGGCAGTGCTGGGCTTCTGTCACTGTGGGTGGTTTTTATAAACCTAGTTTTCTCCACATTTTCCTCAGTTACCTGATTGACATCAAGGTGTGTTATTGAGAATCCTGAGGATCTGAAAGCTAATGTAAATAATTCAAAGTTCCTTCCTAAGCACTAAACAACTATCTCAGTACCATGTAGTCAATAGTAATTTACTAGCAGAACATCACCTACTCCTTATAGAATTTTTTGTGATTTTCCTTTTTATTTTACTGGCAAAACATCAGGCTGTATCAGCTAACAATAACTACACTATCAGCAAATACTATTACCTACATATTTTTCCTTTTTTCATTCCTAATTTGCTCCACCACTTCTGTGACCTACCTGTGTTAAACACTCCATTGCCTGTATCTTTGGATGAACTTTTTGTAAGGACAAAATACACAGCAGCTGGTGATGACATTAAAAGATAAAAAGCCAAAACAAAACCCTTCAAATATTTTCCCATTCTTTCACATACATCCCACAGTATTTTAATGCCTGTTGTCATAAGAGATGGACCAAAAATGCCTTTTTTTTTTCTTAGCAGCAGCTCCTCCCTCTCCCTGCCTGTCTCTATTCCTGCCTCCCCCTTTTCCAAACCAAACCCTTCTTTGGATTCTGTCTGCAGCTGACCTGAATGAGGAGAAAATAAAAATATTTCAACAGTGGCATATTTTACTAAGTATCCCCGGCCTTAATTCATTGTTTGGCCGATTGTGGAGATGCTTGTCTAACGATTTTCTGTTGTTTCCTGAGGCTAGAGGCTTCCTCTGCAGCCTGGTGAAGTTCCTCTTACTGATGTAGGACTCCTCTCGCTTCAGCAAGAATTTTGGGACGAAAATAGAACTTTAATTGGAAAACTAAGCTGGTGACATGTAGAAATGTAAGGACTTGAGAAGAACTGGAAGGATTGATGTGTCATAATTGGATTGAATCTGTCAGCACAGAGAGAGCAAGTGCAGAAACTGAGGTGAGGTCAGTTGGGGTTTGCTATGAGTGACTTTCAGAGCTGGGTTGTCAGATAATGAGTGTTCTTGCCGGTGAATTGTTGGTTTGCAGCTTTTTATCATGGTAAATAAGCTTCCTCACAGCCCATTCTCCAACTTCCTCCTCTGTAAGTAAGAGTGAAGTTATCTAAGATCTCATCACTAACGCTACTCTCAGTGCAGCAGTAGTTCCTCAGCAGCCTTCAATCCATCACTTTACTATTTGACCAGTTTTGTCTCTCAAACATTGTTTTTATTGCCTGTCTGTAAATTAATCTTCTGTATTTTTAAGCATCTGCAACAAACATTTCAGCATTTGCCGATTTTGGATCTAAAAATGTCTGTTCAGTTATACCACACTGAATTCCCACAGCTCTAAGTGAATTCTGATAGACTGAGTGCTGCTGCCTCTTGATCTAAGTTTGGAATGAAAAGAGGAAGAATGGATTAAACCTCCTGTTTTCATTTCCATCATGACCTCTGAACACTTTTTCCTTTGGTGTAAGTGAAGTTACCACTAAGTCAGTGACCTCTGACTCTGACTAGTGTACACACAAACCACATCCCCATTCTTTACCAGAAAGCTTTTAAAATTCCTCTCATTAGCACACAGAACATACTTGGAAGCCATGCAGTAGAAGCTCCAGCATTCCCAATTCTCTGCAAGTGTGGTTCTATGTGAAACCTTATTTCTGTTATTCAGGCATTTACAGAAAATGACATTTTGGAGCTGTCACTCTGTGGGTTTGATTTTCCAGGCCAGTGCAGCATCCCACACTTCTCCAAGCTCTCCCCATTCCCTCACTCCATGGTACATCAGACACACACTTCTTCAAGCAGTTTCCCACAGAATTAATTTTCACTTTTTTCTTTCAGGAGTTGTTTCACTGTCCCTCTGGTCAGGTCTCCAGTTGCTACTTTTTGTTCACCATTGTGTGAATCAGTCACCCAGGCTGTGGGTGAACCAACAGTATGAGCAGTACCTCGACAGGAGGAGCAGATTCTTTCCAAGTCTGTCAGCTGTCTGTCTGTCAAGACAATCATTCATTTCCTGAGCAGAAGTACTGCATCCCATCAGCTGTGATACTCTGGACTGGGATCCTTTTCACTGCAGGTAAACCACAGTTGTATGTCTGACACCTGATTTGACTTTTAAATGTCTCAACACTGCATAGTTTGCCTTTAAATGTACCATGTCACAGAATCCCAGAATGGTTGGGGTTGGAAGGACCAAGGACCTTAAAGCTCAGCTCATTCCACCCCCTGCCATGGGCAGGGACGCCTTCCCCTAGACCAAGTTGCTCCAAGCCCCGTCCAACCTGGCCTGGGACACTTCCAGGGATGCAGGGGAAGCTACAGCTTCTGTGCCAGGGCCTCACCTCCCTCCCAGTCATGTGAAAATCCAGACAGTGGGGACAGTATCCTGCCTGCCTCTAACTGCTGAGAATTTCAGACCCTCTTTTGACTCTTTTTCCTGAAGATCCATACTCATATCTTTATGTCTGCTCTGAGCCACCACCACTGGTGCCTGCTGCTGCACAGCCCAGCACAGAGCAGTGCCAGTGGGGGCAGCTGAGGCTGGATTGTTTTTCAGGAAGTCCATGAACCTGTTGGTCACATTGCTCTGCCAAGTGCAGGCTTTGGAAATGGAGGGTGAATCAGCGTCACCTGATTCCCCAGTGGTGGTGATTTGCTTTCCTTAAACTTTTAAGAAAGGTCCATTCTTAGGGGTCTTTTTTTGCTCATGATAACCACTTACTCCCTATCTTTGAACCCTCCAGACTCTGAGGCATGGTCTGAAAATCAGAAGTTCACCTCAAATCTCCAATTAGAACAGCAAGCCTGAATTTCACAGAAACACAGAATATGCTGGGTTGGAAAGGATCCAACTCCTGGCCCCCCCAGCAAGCCCACCCTGTGCCTGAGAGCATTGTCCAAATGTTTCTTGAGCTCTGGCAGCTTTGGTGCTGTGACATTCCCTGCCTCTTCAGTGCCTGACCACCCTATGGGAGAAGAACATTTTTCCAATATCCAACCTAAACCTCCCCTGACACAACTTAAGGCCATTCCCTCAGGTCCTGTCACTGGGCACCAGAGATCAGTGTCTGTCCCTCCTCATGAGGAAGTTGTAAACCTCAGTGAGGTCTCCCCTCAGTCTCCTCCAGGCTGAACAGACCAAATGCCCTCATGCAGCTGCAGGCCATGGGTGATGGAGCAACTGCCCAAATCCTGCAGGAAACAGCCAGGATGGCAGCCAGGGAATGAACACCACCATGGAGCTGATGGCTCTGTCCCTCTTTCCTCCCCAGTGAGCGAAGGAGAGATCAAGCCTGTTCATGAGCTCCTCTCTCCCTGTTTACAGCCCACCCCGTTGCCCACAGAAGTTTCCAGAGAAGCACAGGTTACCCTGGCGTGGTGTCCCATGTCCCAGCCCTCCCTGTCCCCTCCCCAGCCCCCCAGCACCTGTTCAGTGTCTCGTTCAGGGACCGCAGGGAGATGCTGCCTTTCGCCATCTTCCTGGAGAACACCAAGAGAAGGGATAAAAGCTGGAGTGGGCTCACTGCTCTCTGCTGCAGCCGGCAGCAGGGACAGGGGATCCGAGTCCTGCAGGAGGTTGTTTGTTCCAGGCTTTTTATAGCCTGTATATCCAAATATAGGTCATGGATGCACCATGGACGTGTCACACACTGAACCACACAGCCCCTTCCTCTGCCCCACTGATCCCATGGCTTCACACGTGAACTAATTCACAGCTAACACAAAAGGGAGCAACCACAATTTTCTGCTTTTTTTTTTTTTTTTATTGCTGTGTTTTGGCTTCGATTTGCTGTTGCACCCACCAGATCATGTCTTGGGCCAAAGTCTCCTGCTGGGAAAGGCTGTACAAGCAGATTGCCTTTGTTTTTTTTTTTTTTTAATTAAAAAGGTATGAAGGTAAAATCTGATTTGGATGAGAATGAGTTGTGTTTGGTTGCAGGGAGCTGCTTTAAGCAAAGCCAAGACAGTTGGAATCTCTTCCGTAAAGGATGGAAAGAGGCAGCATAACCAGATAATGATTTTCCAGAGCTGAGTATGTAAAAGAATTGAGCTGGAAATTTTTCCAATATAATATGAGTATGGTAACAGCCCAGTTGGTGAAACACAGCAGCACAAACCCAAACCTGCCACCAGTGCAGCAGGTCCTCAGCCAGCACTAGGAATTCAGTTCTGTGACTAGATAAGGATAACCCAGGAAAAATTCCCTTTTAAAAAAATTATTTGCCCACTTCATGGGAAATCCAGCATGAACTGAACATGCCCAGAGCTGTAATATTTCCACTTAGGTCTTCCTACCTTCAATTTGCAAGTGAAGGGAAGCTTCTAGCAAGCCAAGTTCTGCTCATTGTGTTTCAAAGCTTTGGGAAGACAGGAGGTATTTGGGTAAGGAGAAGCTGTGCCTTTGGCCCTTCAGATTCACCCTGTGATGGGGGTAAAATAAACTTTTGGACACAATTTTGTGTGAGTCTGGCACTATTAGAGTGATTCTAAGGACAAGGGAAGAGTGAGAGAGAAAGCATTTATTAAGACAAATGTAATAGTTCTTTTTCCCTGGGATACACAACTAACTGACAGCTGACCAAGCAAACAGGTGTAACAGCTCCCCTGCTCCTTCTTTTACTGCAGTGAAAAAATTCAGTTGGCAACCACAGGGAAACTCATTTGATTACTGGTTAATTGATGCATCTCTAGTTTATGCAGTTGCTGACAGAGTGTGATGAAAACCAGATTCCACCATGACCAGTTTAAGCCAACTGGGACACAGCTTCATGGGAGAAATCACACAGAGCACTGCAACAGCCCAAACCACATAGAGCTGAGCCAGTGACAGCCCTGCTACTGCTCAGCAGCCTCACTTGGCACTGTGGGTGTCTCCTGAGCACTAATTTTCTCCTCCAGCCTTAATTACGTCAGCTTAGCCATGAACTAATGTTACCCCTAAATATAGAGACCCGTTTCACTTAAATTCAAGCAGCAAGCTGCCAACCCTGCAAGAGAGAGTGGCTGTGAGCACAACAGCCACAAAGAACCAGCACAAGGCCAGGGACATCACGAGTGCACAGCAAACCCCTTCCCTTCCCAGGGACCCAGAGGGGTTCACTGTCCAGTTCACTGTCAGTGCATGTAACTGGCTCTCAGAAGTGGTTTTATCCCCCAAACTTCTGTAAGCACCTGGGTGCCTTAAGGTTCTGGCAATGGATAGGCTGATACAGAGCTGCTCTGGTCAGCAACCAACACTCTCCTGGAGCCTTTGATCTCTGCACACGAGAGCCAGTTCACCTTCTCTCCGTGCTCAATGCTGAGCTTTGGCACAACTCCAGGGTGTTCATTTGAGGCTGCTTTGTTGAGCTTCCCATCTTTTCTGCTGCAAGCAGCTGCTTGGGCCTTTTTCCTGTGCAGAGATTTTGCTGGACTTTTCTGCTGCTTCCCAAGGTTGCTGCTGAGATCCCAGAGCAAGACTTTCCCATCGTTTCCTCCAGACAACAACCAGTAGCCCTCAGGCACAAAGAGCACCTGTGAGACTCCCAGGCTGTGAGCCTGGAACTCCAGCTCCTGCTCAAACCTGGCACCAGTGACTCGGAACAGTCGGACTTTACCATCCTGAGCTCCACAGCTGAAGATGTTGCCACAAGAGGCCACGGACAGGGAATGTGCAAGAGGTGGGTTGAAGAACTGCCCGGCTGACTGGGGGCTCTCTTCCTCCATCTCACACTCCTGCAGGTTGGTGCTCCACAAAGGACGAACTTTCTGCAGGTTCCACAGCATCACCTGGAAAAAAAAAATCAATTGTTTGTGTGTTTTACTTCAAATTGGATGTTTAATAGTAAAATAAGCAACCACAGTTCTTGTCCAAGCAGAACAAAGGCTGTGTGTGACTCCAAGGGGTGTAAGGTATGTGGTTAAACTTGCCCTAATAAATGTAGCAAATCTTTCTGGCCTGCTTTCTAAAGCCCCACCACCACACTCTGCAGTCAATGACTCAGACCTTTAGACCACGGAAGAGATGCAAACACTGCTCTAAAAGCTTTTGCATTCATCTCAGCAGTAGTAATCATGACATACTGCACATCAATTATTGAGAAGGAGGGACAGGGAAACCCTAGCAGTGAATAGAGATCATTATCATTCTGGATTTCTGTCTCTGCTACTTGGCCTATAATAGTCACTTCCACGAACGTGTCTGAAAAATGGGACAGCAAAAGGCAAACAGCAGTTGAGGCTGTGGTTTTTAAACAGGCATATTTGTATTTATTTTCATATCCAGTGAGTAGATCTGGTTTGTGCTATGGAGTAGGGCATGCTTTACCTATTCCATGGGGGCAGGTTGTGCTTTTAGAGTTCTTTTTCCAATGCCACCACACCTCCAAGTGAAGAATCCTGTGTCTCTTGTACAGCAGTTCAAGCACTACAGATTTATACTGAGCAATTAAAAATAATGCTCTCAAGACTTTTGTAGGATCTGAATTGACATTGAGCATTCTCAAGGCCAACAAATAAAAAAGCACAAGTCAGTCTAATGCAGCACTGGTGTACTGTTTGCTTCATAAAGCTAAGCTTCAATTTGTTATTAATAAAAATATTCCTTCAGTAGTAAACACCAATAAGAAGTACAGGAGTCTTTAAATTTAGTTCACAAAAGAGCCTGGCTCTGCATTTCTGGAATCCAAATCACACTAAAACATCTGAAACATATTTCCTGTCACTTTCCTGTTTCAGTTACTGCTGTTGCTGCTGCACTAAAACTACTTCCACAACAACTGTGATTTACTGTTAATCAGAGGGGCTGGGTGATGCTTACAGAAAATACTCCTGCTTTCATCAGAGACAGGACTGCAACAATCTGATGAATCCATCAACTGCTGAAGAGTTTTCTGCAAACTAAGTATTTTCTGTCCTCACGGCATTTCCCCTGCTTCATCAAAACTCCTGAAAGAACTCCAGCAACCTGAATTTCAATTCTCATCAGCCACAGCTTCCCTGAGGGTTTGACAAGCCCAGAACATGTTTTGTAGAGCTCATAACTTGTCCAAAGGCATGGTGCAACACAGGGCTTCAGAGTTCTGCAACAAAGCTCCCCTCTGGGAAATGATGTATCTTAAATGCAGCCTCAATGCAGAATGATGCTCTTTTCACTGTACAAAAGCACACTAATGAAATCCTGGTTTGGGATACTGACTTTCACATAAAAACCAACTTGCTGAGCTACAATAAATGAAACTAATACTAAAAAGTCACAAAAAATAATCAGCTCACTTTTACTGAGTTGTACATAAATGTTTACAATTCTGATTAAAAATTTCCAGCCACAAGCTTGTGTATCTGCATTTTAGGGACCAAAATTAAGCCAGCTGAGGGACTGAGTGTTTACTCCTCCCAAACAGGATCTATCATCGTGGCTTTAACACAGAAAAATAGAGTTTAAACTAAATATTAGCATGTATTTGCTCCAAGGGGTGTGAGATGTACTTTGGTTTCAAGGACACAGAGTGAAACTGCTCAAAGCTGTCACACAAACTTCACCCTGACACCGCTGGAACCACAGAAACTTTTGAGAAGTGACAGTTTTCATATTGGGCCAAACCAGGAATGTGGTTACACCTCAGCCACTGGAAAGAAATTACTGAAAAATATCTGTTCTGGGCTTAACTACCAGCATGGCTCTTCTCAGAATGCAAAGGACAAAGTTTCCTCCTGATGAGGATAGGAAAGTTTAAAAGGCAAAGAACATTTCATGTTTCCAAGATGCTAACAGAACAAAGGATAAATTATACAAATCACTTGTCCTCACAGTGATATGCTCCACTTGGAAAGATGCTGCTCTACCTGCCTGCCTCAAGCACTGTGCCTTTTCCTCACCATCATTTGCATCTGATCTGCAGCCACAACTGATCCCTAGGGACAGATGCTGGTTTTGCTCAGTCCATCAAAGAGCTAATACAGCACAGGTGAGCTTTGCACTGTATTCTGATTGCCCCTCACCCCACTCACTTTTGAATTGTAAATGTCAACGAAGATAAAAACAGGGGCAGAAGCTGCTCAGTGGAACATAGCCCAAACAGCCCCAACAGTAAGGTTTACGGCCAAAATTACTTCAGATAGTGAGGGAGTTTTCCAGTGATTGCAGGCTGAACACCTTCGTGCTCAGTGAAAGTCTGTGGGCGCCTCGCTACACAGGTGGGTAATTACTGTTTCACTTCATTAATACCCGTGCAAACGTATGCAAATCACCTGCATGTCCAGTCCACAGGAAACCAGGCTTTGAGGCCGCTGAGGTCGGAAGGCAACAGACGAGCAGATGTTGGAGTGTCTCAAGGACCGGCTGACTTTCTTGCTCTCCAAGTCCACAACCTTTATGGCCCCCGAGTCATCGGCCGCAGCCAGCAAGCCGTCGGTGTCGTTCACCGAGAGGCAGTTGATCTCCTCCTCGTTCACGTGGAAGCGCTGCAGGGGCTCCTGGAGGGAGCGCACATCCAGCACGCTGATGGTTTCCCCGTGGGCCGTGTACAGCGTGCTGGGCCGGCGGCAGGAGAACAGCACCGAGGTCACGTCCTCCGCCTGCGGGAGCCGCAGCTGAGCCACGGGCGAGCCTCCCCCGTCCCAGAGCGCCAGCTCGCCCCGCTCCGCGCCGGAGGCCACCAGCCCTTCCGCGCTCACGGTCAGGCACAGCACAGAGGAGGAATGGCCACCGCTCCACTTCACTGCCATGCTCCACGGACACCCTGAAACAAACGAAAACAAGCCCTGAGCTGAGGTGGTTGTTGTTTGGTTACAGCAGAAACTTATCAAGCAAGAAGATCATCCTGAAATTCCGGTGTCCAGCTAAAACGGGCACCTCGACAGCTCAGGACAGCTCAGTACCCAAGTGGAGCTTTCACGACACCAGGCACAGCCACGGTGCTGACCGGTCTTTTCCAACCTAAATAATACAATGAGACTTTGTAAAAGAAGTATTGTGAAAAACGCCAACCAAACTTTTTTTTAAATTTTAAAAGTTTAATAGTAATAAAATGCTTATACAAGTATTAATACAATTAGAGTAACAATAATTTGGACAATTTGAATTAGGACAATATGAGACAATAGAGACAAAGAGTTACGGACGTCTGGGTACGTTTTTCTGGGAAACATAAGCCAAAAAAAGGACACACGTTAACAGAGGATTAACCCTTAAAAACAATAGCCTGTTGCATATTAATACACCTCATACATGATGAACAAATTCCACTCAAACACAGGATTCTGTCTGGTCAATGTCAGCTTCCTCCTCTGAATCCTAACAGCGCCTTCGAGGCAGGAAGAAGTTCGTTTCTTCTCATAAGAGGGCAATAAATTCATCTTGTCTGGGAGATTTAGGTGTCCTGTGGCTGCTATCTCACTGCGAGTCCTTTCTTTAAAAAAAAGTATCCTACATAGCATAGTTTCTATTTTAACATTTCTTATAACCTAAAACTGTATTTAACACACTACTTAAGAGAATTAATACACCATTACTTTCTAACACAACACACATAATATTCATTTTAACATTTGCGAAAAGCCAATCACAAAATACGCATTTTTCACAAGTATTACTAACTTAAAACAGGTTGCAACATATTTAATTGGTTCTCAGAGCACACCCATGGCGCTCACCAACCTTAACCCTCCCTGGTGTGACTGCCCGCAGCGCCTGTGTCACAGCACTGCTTAGGGCAGCACATCAGCAGAAAATTAAGTGAAGGGCGAAAAAAGGGTAGCACAAAAGTGTTGGAAGGACTGGGACGTTTCGGAAAAAAGGAGACAGGCACATGGGGCTTGTGTGACAGCCCAGCAGCCGCTTCGCTGCCCTAAGGTCCGTGCATTAATTTCACTACTGGGCAACAAACGGCTTGTTTCTGGTGGTTTTACCTTCTTTTGTTTTTTTACCACGTTATGTTTTCCATGTGGTTCTTATTGACCCAGATCTAAAGAGCAGCCAGAGCTCTCCCATTCATTCCACCAGAGGAACTTCGCTCTTGGCGATCAAATAACACCACAGAGAAGGCCGATACCTTCCCCGCAGCTCGTATCGGGACCGATTCGCGGCCGCCGGTCCCCGGGAGCCCCAGGTGAGTCGTACCCTGCCAACCTCCGGGCCCCGCGGCAGCTCGGTCCGACCGCCCCCGCCCCGGCAGGCCCGGCCCTGCGGCCGCCCCCCGGCCCGGTCCGGCCGGGCCCGCGGGGGCGCGGCGCTGCCGGGCCCGTCCCGGGGGGCTCGGGAGGCGCGGGCCCCGCAGCTCTCACCTCAGCTCCCTCAGCTCCGCCGCGCTCCCCTCGCCTCCCCCGGGCTCCGCTCGGCTCCGCCGCCGCCCCCGCCCCTCGCCGGCCCCCCGCGCCCGCCGCGCACGCGCGGGGCGGTGCCCGCGGCCGAGATGGCGGCGCCGCGCGCCCCCGCGCCGTGAGGCCTCGGGCGGCCCCGGCCACACCGGGCGGGCGAGGGCAGCGCGGGGGGCGATGGCGGCGGGGCCCGGCCCCGGGCCCGGCCCCGGGGCGGCCGCGGCGTCGTGGGGAGGGCCGGGCTGGCGGCTGCCGGGGCGGGTGCTGGAGCTGGTGTTCTCGTACCTGGAGCTGCGGGAGCTGCGGAGCTGCGCGCTGGTCTGCAAGCTGTGGCACCGCGTCCTGCACGGCGACGAGAACAGCGAGGTGTGGCGCAGCCTGGCCGCCCGCTGCCTGGCCGAGGAGGCCCTGCGCACCGATATCCTCTGCAACGTGCCCACCTACAAGGGCAAGGTGAGGCCGGGACCCCCGCCCCGCCGAGACACCCCCTCACCGCCTGCCCCGGCGCTTGGGGACACCCCCGCAGCCCTCCGGCCCACCCGCCATTGGAAACGAAGGGGGCGGGAGGCTGGGGAACACGACGGGGTTTTATCTCCTAGAGCCACAATGGTTTGGGTTGGAAGGGACGCCTCCCACTAGAGCAGGCTGCTCCCAGCCCCGTCCATCTCCCCCTCCCGCCTTGTCTCGCCCAGGTCCGTGCCTTCCACCACGCCTTCAGCACCAACGACTGCTCGAGGAACGTGTACATCAAGAAGAACGGCTTCACGCTGCACCGCAACCCCATCGCGCAGAGCACGGACGGGGCGCGCACCAAGATCGGCTTCAGCGAGGGCCGGCACGCCTGGGAGGTGTGGTGGGAGGGCCCGCTGGGCACCGTGGCCGTCATCGGCATCGCCACCAAGCGCGCCCCCATGCAGTGCCAGGGCTACGTGGCCCTGCTGGGCAGCGACGACCAGAGTTGGGGCTGGAACCTGGTGGACAATAACTTGCTGCATAACGGGGAGGTGAACGGCAGCTTCCCCCAGTGCAATAACGCGCCCAAATACCAGGTGAGGGGGTTTGGAGTGGGCTGGGGGGGTGCTGGTTGTCCCTCACTGTTCCGGCTGGCTGCTGAATTGCTCCTAAGTGACTCTCAAAGGTCTCTTTGCCTTCCCTGCAGAAGGCAAATGATTCTTCCTTGTGAACTCTTTCCCCCCTTCATTTACTGCTTGTGCAGGCTACACCTGTCTGGTGTTCAGTGCACCTGACCCTGGGTTGTTCCCAACTTTAATCTCAAACACTGAGTGTGAAACCTGTACTGTGGCTGTCTGCTTAGACATCGTGGTGCTTTTTGGAATAAAACCTGAAAGACTGTTGTAGCTTTCTGAAGTAGCGACTTGCCCCACAGCAAGGTGAGTGTCTGAGGGCTTTGTTGTCTGGCAGGGTGAGCTGAAGTTAGTGCTTAGGTGAGATTCTTCCTGCAAAAACCTGCAGCAGTGCTGATTGCTGCTGCTTTGCTCGCTGGCCACCTTCCGTGGGCGACATTTCTTATCTGGATTCTGATGTTCAGATAACTTCAGGGTGTTAAAGAGCAGAGGCCACCCTACCTTTTTGACTTTATAGAAGTGCTTGTCTTGTCATTCTGCCTGCTCACACAACTGCCTTTTCACTGCTGGATTTGCTCGTGTTACAACTTAAACTGGATCATTGTTATTTCCATCTCATATTCAGAGAATGGGTTAGGAGGGACTTCAGAAATAATCCAGCGTGACCCCCAGTGCTGTGGCTTTGTTTCACTTGTGAGTGAAGATCTGTGTAGTGCCTTGCATCTGATAGTCCTAAATTTTGTGTGAAAGTTCAAATCGGTGACCCTTTGATGTATTTTGTGTTTATTAAGCCCTGTGCAGTGATCTGCTCATAGAAAACGTGCTTGCAGGAAACACATGTGTGTGTTAGAGTTGGCTAGAAGAAATTCCCAGTGCTGGGGCTGGCTGGAGAAGAGTCAGAAGTTTGTGTGGTGCCTGCTCTGTTTGTGGCTGTTGTCTGGGACTTTTGTTGGTATCTGAAATAATGTGTGCTGGATAAATGCAGGGAGCTCTGGGCCTGCCTGGATCTAAGGCTCCTGCTGTGGTCAGTGCTGGTTTCACTTGTGTGTCTGTATGTATATATATATATTTGGGGGTTTCATTTTACATTTTGTACTGAAATTTCCTTTTACCTTGGTGAGGGAACACCTCTGTCAGCGACAGCACCTGCATATTAATCTATTCTGGGATTTTTTTGTAGGTGGCACTTGTCTTTCTTAAACCCATTGTCTTTAAAGCTGCTCCTCACAGAGCAGTTGCTGCTCAGTGATAGCAGCAGCTGAACACAGAGTTCAGGTAACTTGGAGCCCATTGCAGAGATTCCAGAGCTCTGCAGTATTTCCAAAGCACACAGCACATAGTGCCTGCTCTCAGTGCTCTCACAGGTTCATATGGGAAAGATCATCTTTATTACTATAAACAGGTGGTGGATGCTGTCCTGCTTCAGATCATGGTGAAATTGAGAAATTCCCATCACAAGAGCAATCAATCATGAGACACAGGACAGTCCTGCTTTACATTTCTCTGCTATGTTACACTTTGCATTATTTTTGTTTCCATCTGAACATGCTGACTCTCTCTGTGTGTTATTTTTACTCTCCCTCCCGTCTCTGTTTCCAGATAGGTGAAAGGATTCGAGTTATCCTGGACATGGAAGACAAAACATTAGCGTTTGAGAGGGGCTATGAGTTCTTGGGAGTTGCCTTCAGAGGACTGCCAAAAGTTTGCCTGTATCCAGCAGTGTCTGCTGTGTATGGTAACACAGAAGTGACTTTGGTCTACCTGGGAAAGCCTCTGGATGGATGACATGGATTGTTTCCTTGGGACGTCGAGATGTGGATGTTTGGGAGGAGAAATCTGCATGTTGGTTAGAGGGAAACGTGTATTAGAGGAAAAAAAAAGAACAAAAAAGTGTGGGTGTGTGTCCAAGAGCCATCGAGGGAACCACATGGAGTTTGGAAACGGAGGACCAGCCGTACTTCAGAAATTATGTTACATTTCCTCTTTCTACCAGGCCAGAAAAATCCTCAGGGCTGCAGTTGGTTGAGTGGGAAGCTGACACATGCATGTCGCAACAGATTTTATTGCTAAAATGGCAGTGTGACCTCAAACATTTATGAAAGGACTTGATACAAAAATGCTTGAGGAAATTACCCTGGGATTTGTAAGTGGCGTGTTTTGTGAGAGACTCCCATTTCCAAACTGCTTGTTCCTTCCTTCTTTCCTTCCCTCCTTCCCTCCTTGGGGCCAGCATGGGGGCTGGAGCAGAGCTGGGGGTATTTACAGTTTTTAGTGTCCTCAGAGGCACGGTCTGTGCAACTGCCCTTCTCTGGTATTACCATACAACACGTGTGCAGCTATTTTTAAGTGTATTTTAAGGATTGTATATAAAGAAAATGTTGAAAAGAACAGTTAAAAGAAAGGGTTTGCTTTATTCTAACTGGGACAGAATTTCTTAAAGGGGAAAAAAAAATCACCCCCCCCCTCCCTGGCACCAGAACACACAGCTGGGGCAGGTGTAGAGCCTTCATGTCAGTGCAGTTCTGTTGTAATGTGTTTTGGGATGCTCTTGTGGAGTGAGGTGCTGCTTTGGGTTGTTTCCTGTGAAAGTTTCCATGGCTTCAGTGACAGGTTTGTTCTCTGTAGGAAACAAAAACGTTTCCCCATGAGTTTCCTTTCAGCAGAGCTCGTGCTCCCCTCAGGAAGGAAGGCTGAGCACAGCACTGAGCCTGCCTTCCTTTCCATGTCAAAAATGCCACCTTTTCAAAGCATTCTCTCACTTGCTGATCACTGTTGTGAGATGTCTCAACTTAATGTGGAAGGAGCATTTGGCTTCTGCAACCAGACCTTACTTTCAGCTTCAGTGGCTTTATAAAGCTTTAAGGCTTGCCTGAACCTTTCTTAACTGAATGAAATCCCCCAGCACCCCCACATTCACCTGCCCAGGACTAGTAATACTCTCACCAGCCCTTTGATGGGGATTCTGGGTCACATTCAGTGTTTGTGCTCTTCACTGATTTTCTCAAAGCCATGTCCAGACCCCCCAGGCGTGTCTGTGTGCTGGCCTGTGCAGGCTGGGAAGCTGCCAGGTGTAGTGAGGAGGGAATTCCTGGTGAAACCACTTTGCTGTGAGGCTGGAAGGTCTGTAGGGAGCCCTGGGAGGGCCCTTTAGCAGGGCAGGAAGGCTGTGAGACCCATGGCTCCTGATTCTGGTTTGGTGCTGGTTGGCATCTCCCAGAGCTGCCTGGGCTGTTTCAGAGCTGCTTTTCAGAGAGGGAAAGGAAATGTTTATACAACCTCTTTTTGCTTGTTTTTTTGGTTTTTTTTTTTGTTTTGTGCTAGAGAATGTGAGTTGCTTGGTACCAGACACTGGCAATTCTCTGAGCATGGAAGAAAGAGGAATTCCTCTTGGGCTGTTGCTCATCCCCTTCCCTGTTCCTCAAGGAAGTGAGTGAGGCTTTGCCTTGGAGTGCTTTTGGCCAGGTAGATCACCAG
Source organism: Molothrus ater (assembly GCF_012460135.2). Taxonomy (NCBI): domain Eukaryota; kingdom Metazoa; phylum Chordata; class Aves; order Passeriformes; family Icteridae; genus Molothrus; species Molothrus ater. The sequence continues at coordinate 4,689,243 of NC_050487.2, forward strand.
GTTCTGCCCTGGAACTGTGTAAGTTGTTACAATTTAAAGGATTTTAAAGTATTTATTTGTTCTGTGTGTTCATTGCTGAAAGGCAAATCAAGGTGTGTTCCTCTTGCTGCAGCAGACAGAATGTGCTGTGAGCAGTGGAGGTGTTTGGGGTGGTGCTGAGAGCAGCCAAATAAAGGATGTGGGACAGGCATCCAAGTCCCTGGACAAATCTGTTACAGGCATTGATTGTACTGGACTGTGAAGTGTCTGCAGAGCAGAACCGTGGGGCATAGAGTTGGGGATAAAGGAAACAAAACCCTGCCCAGTGTAGGAAAATAAATAGTCCCCAGGATGAATGTATCCTCAGTGCAGTCCTGAAAGATGCAACCTCTGCTGTTGTCCAGATCCAGTTAGAGGCAAGGAAACCCTGAGAATTCTGAGGAGTTTTAATCACAAATTCAGATTGATTCCCATTCTTCAGACTGCATCTTACCCTCTAAATAATTTCCCTCTAAATCAGAAATGCTGAAAGTTGAACATTCCTTAAGGGTGGGTTTGGGCTGACTCACTTATGTGATTATAACTTATTCCTGGAGACCAATGCTGGCTGTACAAAATATTAAAATAAACTCTGCTATCATTGAGAAGGATCTATTGGTGTGGATTGTTGGAATGGCATCTGCAGAACCCCACAGATGGGAAGAAGGGAGCTGCAGTTTGGTGCCCCAAGAGGACAGAGGTGTTGGGGGTGTGTGATCTGCTGTGTGACTGCTGGGAAAGACAGAGTCTGAGTGCTTAAGGAGGGCTTGGAAACTCAGGGATCTGATAGCTCTGATGGGAAATTGCCTCTCTGAAACAGGGATGCTCTCTCCTGACTGTGGGAAAGACATTCCTGCCTGCTGGGGACCTCTGGGTTGGAGATGGGGTGGTGTGGGCACCACTGCTGCACCGAGGGGTCTCCTTCCCCCTCAGCTTCCTGCTCTTTGCTTTGCTTTCCCTGTAGAAGTTCAATATTTCACAGTGCTTTTAGGAAGAAGTATTGTGGGTTTGAGCTCTGAGGCACTTTCCAAACTCTCTGCACCAAGAGTTTGCTTTTAAGCAGTAAATCCTGGCTGACACCTCTGTGACTGTGTTCCCAAGGGTCTTAGGATGAGGGAAGAGATGAGGATCTGACTCCATGTTTCAGAAGGCTTGATTTATTATTTTATGATATATATTATATTAAAACTATACTAAAAGAATAGAAGAAAGGATTTCATCAGAAGGCTGGCTAAGAATAGAAAAAGAATGAATAACAAAGGTTTGTGGCTCGGACTCTCTGTCTGAGCCAGCTCATTTTGATTGGCCATTAATTAGAAACAATCACATGAGACCAATCCCAGATGCACCTGTTGCATTCCACAGCAGCAGATAACCATTGGTTACATTTTGTTCCTGAGGCCTCTCAGCTTCTCAGGAGAAAAATCCTAAGGGAAGGATTTTCCATAAAAGATGTCTGTGACACACCTCCTGCAGGAGTAGAGAGGTTTGTGCTGGTTTGCCAAGAAGGCAGAGATGGTTTTTTTAGCCTGAGGTACCTCAGAGTCAGCTGAGCAGTTGTTTGGGCTATTTTTCCTGCCCTGACAAGGGATTTAAGGGCTTTGGTCAGGGGGAACATCAAGTGTTCACAGCCCCCATAACAGAAATCAGTCAGATTAACAGGTCTTGGCTTTAGACTCTTACAGGATTTCGGGATAAGTGAGCCTTTTATCTGTCATTTTAATAAAATCCAAAATTCCTTGTGGTTTGAGTGTGCTGTGAAATCTGTTGGGAGCTGAACAGTCAGTCCTCTGTCCCTGCCATATCTCTGGGGAGGTGAGGAGCTCCGTGTGGTCACTGGTTTGGGGACAAAGGCTGTTCCTGGCCTTGGTGGCACCTTGTGCTGACCCTAAGCCACTTGTGTGACACCTCAGGTGCTGCTGACACACTGATAAATCAAGGTGGGCTGGGAAACTCCCTGCTGCAAAATGCTTTGATCCCAGCTGGAAGGCTGCAGTGGGTGTACAGTTTTGGGAGCCCTGTGTGCTCCTTCCCCTGGCAAAGGCCCCTTGGTCCTGTCCCTCCTGGCCACGTTTCAGGTGACAAACCCAGGCAGGAGCAGATGGCCCCGGTGCTGTGGCTGTGCTCTTCCCTGCCTGCCTCCCAATGTGACAGTGAGAAATCCAACTTTTCTCCCTGCCTGTCTCTGATCTACATTTCTAAACTCCCTGAGCACACTGGGTGTGTTTCCAGATGGCTGCCTCTATTTTTTTTTCCTCTTCCATTTTGGCTGGGTTGATGACAGCAGCCTTGAGTTAAAATAACCCTGGGCCTGATCATAGTCTGATCATGCAAAACTGGTTTTTTCAAAGTATTTAAGAGGTGAGCAGCCCTCAGTCATTCCTTGAGCTATGTATTTCCATGTGAATATTTCAGTTTTTACATGTTATAAATAGCTCTTAGATGTGCAAGTGAATTTTTTTCACTTAGTTGCAGTGAAATCTGCAGACAGAAAGCAGCATTATTGAAATTGCACTATGATCCTTTGTACACTTAAAAAGCTGCTTTTCAGGGGGCTGGCAGCAGCCATGCTTGACTCTGTAAGTGACAGTAGCCCACCTTGTGCTAAAGTATGATTGAAAGAAAAAATGAATGAAGCAGTGAATGACCACAGAAAGCTTTTCCTGCTGGACTCGCTGTTTCATCCCTTAAGCAGTTTTTTCCTACAGCTGGGTGAGGCTGTGTGACTACCAAAGGAACTCTCCCATCTGCCCACGAGAGGGCAAAGCTGTGGGAGCCTTGACCTGTGCTCAGACAAGTGCTGAGTACAATAAATGTTTTTAATGTGGAACCTTCCCCCTTAACAATTACTTCCTGTTCTTTTCAAACACCAAACCAAACTAAAAAACCTCAACAGAAGTGGGTGATGGACATAGAATTATTAAAATTCACTCCTTCATTTGAGCCCTGCGTCCTGAAATAGGCTGAGCAAATATTTGCATTTCAGAAAATTATTTTTAGTGACACCAGAGTGAGCCAAAACTCCAAGATCACCTTAAAGGACTGAAAGGGATTTGAGAGGCTCAAGCAAAATGTCAGATTTGCTGTTCAAGGTCCACTTTTCCCAAGACTTGGTTTTCTTCCCCTCAGGCCTTTCTGATGAAGAAATAGTGATATCAGCAAAAGATTATTTTTAAAAAATCCATTGCAATTGAAAAAAAAAATCAGAGTTATTGAAAGGGAATTTTGAAAATAAACTCGTATGCTACAAGTGTTGTTCATTCTTCTGCAGTTTTACCAAGTCAGGAATTGAAGGGATTTTCCCTTCATGCCTGCACTGGCAGGTGTGGTGTGAGCTACCTGCAGTGGTTTCATGTCTGCTTGATTTATTTTGACTTTTTTATTTTAATGTGGAGCTTCCCTTGCTTAGGAGAACTCAGCCATATCCCATCACTTTTAAATAGCAATCTAAGAGAGTAAATTCTGCCTGCCCCAATGTGTGGCTTTATAAAGTGCTGCACAAACCTTCTAGTAAGGAAAATGGATGTTGGTCAAAATGCTTTTTTATTGCATTCAAATACTGCAGGGGTTAACATTTTTCGTGGAATCCAGATTGGCTTGGTCTGGAAAGGACTCATCCAGCTCCAGCCCCTGTCATGGGCAGGGACACCTTTCACTAGACCAGGCTGTACAGCCTTTGCCAGTCCCAAATCACCTTTTGGGCTTCTTTGATGGCTTTCTGTTTGTTTTTCTGTGCTCAGGTGACAGACGCCACTTTCCTCACACCAGGTCCCATCTGACACTGGGCACCTGACCCCTTCCACAGGCTCTTGGGCAAGAGCAGAGCTGGAGGGTGGCATCTTGCTTTGGAAGCAGCCAAAAGACTTTATCTCAGCTTCAGCATAAGGTTTGATCTATTCCTGGGTAAATAATCAACATGAGCAGAGTGGATCAGAGTTGGAACATCAGTGGGGCTCAGGAGAGGGTGCAGGATGGAAACCAGGTGGTTTTTAGTGCCCACCTCACCCCACAGTGCTGTGGAGCTCTGGGATGTGACTCTGCTGAGCTGCTCTTCCTGGCAGGAAGGTGGAGAGCAGAGGGAGATGTGATATTGATCCTGAGTCTGCCTGAACCTCCCCCTCCTGTGCTCCTGTGCTGATTCAGGTCCCCGACCGAGAGCTGGAGCTGCTTTCAGTCTCTCCCAGAGATGGCATTTCAGATACAGCAGTGATGTCACCTCTGTTACACTGGTGTCACATGTTTGAGTTTGTTTTAAAACCCCACAGAAATATCCTGGCAGTTTTCCTGTTTTCTTACCCAAGACCAAGGGATATGTCCTAGGTGCTAGAGCGAGTTCCAAACCCAAAACCCACAGAGAGGCTTTGTCCTGGTCCCTCAGGAAGCCTGCTAGAAATGCAGGGATGCTGTGTCCCATGGCTGAAAAGCTGAGAAAAGAGAATTTTGTAGGGTGCATTTGCTTCCAGCAGGTCTGCCTGGCACACCAGGCTGTGGCACAGGGATGTTGGCCCTTGTGGCCAGAGAGGAAGATGGGTGGGACATGCTGAGCTCTGCAAGGAGCTGAGAGAGTTTCACTTCCCTTTGGGGTTGTGACTGAATTACTCACTTCTCTTAAGCAGAAAGGCAGCAGGGAGGGAGTTTGTGGGGCTGCAGATGGGGGTATTATTTTTTTTTTTGGTCAAAATTTGCATTCCTGAATGATGTCACAGCAGTGACTTGTCCAAACCTTCTCCTTCTGGTGACTTACAGTCTCCAGTCTTGAGAGTTTTAGGCTGAAAACTGACAGAGAGGAGGTTGAGATTTGATATTAGGAAGAAATTCTTCCCTCTCTGGTTGCCCAGAGCAGCTGTGGCTGCCCCATCCCTGGAAATGTTCCAGGTCAGGTTGGAGGGGTTTGGAGCAACCTGGGATAGTGGAAGGTGTCCCTGCCCATGGCAGGGGTGGAACAAGATGGCCTTTAATGTCCCTTCCCACCCAAACCATTCCATGATTCTGTGATAAAAGACTGGTTAATGTACTGGGGTAGCTGGGTCAGGGGGATTTGTTGCTTTCAGTGGTTTATTTTATTGTACAGTACAACAAAGGTCAATTTATCCACACGTTTGGCAATCCTGTGGGAAAAGCTTGGGCAGCTCCTTCAGCTCTAACTGCAATCCAAGTCCAAACTAGATGAAAGCAACCTGGTTCTGGGACTTTCCAGTCCCTGAGGAGATCTAGGAGGAATCACAGGATGGTTTGGGTTGGAAGAGACATTAAAGCCCATCCAGTCCCACCCCCTGCTGTGGGCAAGGACACCTTCCACTGTCCCAGGCTGCTCCAAGCCTTGTCCAAGCTGGCCTGGAACACTTCCAGGGATGGGGCAGCCACAGCCACTCTTGGCAAAGGATCAGAGGTCTTTTCTGACTTTGGGCACTGGCTTCTCCTGCAGATGTTCTCCAGAGCATCTGGACTATCTTGGATCACAAGGGAGGGGATGCACTTGGCTTCCAGCTGCTCAGAAATACGAGGTCCTGCTGCTTCAGCATCCAACACATCCTGCTGCATGCTGTGCTCTGTCACTGTCATATTTTCTGGAAAAATCCCTTTGCCCAGGGTTTCTCTCCTGGGAAGCTGAGAAGCCTCAGAGAAAAAGGAAAACAATATTATCTCATTTACTTCTCCTGTGTTTTGCTGCTTTGGAATGTGGTTGGAGATTGTTTATCCAACAGGTGAATTTTTTTTTTAATGGCCAATGACCGTCAAGCTGTGTCGGGACTCTGGAGAGGGTCACGAATTTACATTATTACCTTTAAGCCTTCTGCATGTATCCTTTCTCTATTCTTTAGTATAGTTCAGTTTAGTATTCTTTAATATAATATAGACCATAAACTAATGAATTAGTGACGCCGGCCAGGGGCTATTTACAGACGCGAACAAGACGGGGCTGCTATGGACAGTGCTTCGAGCTGTTTATTTTTCAGCATCAGTCTCATTGCATGATTATGACAATGGGAAGATGCCAGCAGCTCACATTCCAGGCAGCAGACCAAAAAACTTAATGTTACAACTTACTTCATAAGCTTCTTGACCAATCACACAAAGCAAAAGCACATTGGCAGTAATTCTATCAATCACCATAAGCACTCGTGCCTTTGGTTAAAACAATGCTTGCTTATTTCCAATACAATACCTGCTTGTAAGCCTCAACGCACAGAGCTCCATTATTAAGTTTCAACCTTCCTAATATCTTGCTAGATAAACTTTCTGCAGCTTAGAGAGCTATTCAGACAAGCATTAATACACAGGCCATTGTTCTATTTGCCCTTGCTTTTCTACAGTTTAAATACTTTTTCTGCTGACCTATCTCATGCCTGCTGCTTTAGCTCTACTCACAGTTCTGCTGTATCTGCAGCCTGCCTTTTGCAGCTTTCCCAAAACCCTCTAATTTTGTAGATTCCCACAATTAGCCTTCTAAGAACATGGAGTCAGATTCATCTTTCCTTCCTTCCAACGACGGGGGACCCCAGAAAATACCACAGCACTCTGGGGACCAAGAGATCCAGATGTTCTCCTGCTCTCCCAGGAGAAATTCACCTCATCCTCGTGATGTGGATCCTGAGGAGCCCCCAGACCCCAGTCTGGGAACAGCAGGAGGGTGAGGGCTGCGAGGAGTGCTGCAGGGAGGGGCAGGGGAAATGAGATCCCTGCTGCAGCTTTCCCTCTGCAGCCGCTTCCTCCTCATTTACAGCCCCAGCAGGAAGAGCCATGACCACGGATGGAGCTGCCTGGGCTGGACCTGCCTGTGCGAAGGGAACTGGGCAGAGCCTCACCCCCTGCATGGGGTCTGGGAAGGGGCTGTGGCCCAGCCACTGACCGAGTGTTCCAGATTGCAAGGCAAGATGTATTCTATTACCATCTGTACGGCTGCTGTCTTGTCAAGTGGGCAATTTTCCTTATCTCTCTCTCTGAGTGATCACAATCACTCCTCCCTCAGGAGGGGACATTGCTGATAGCAGCTATTGAATGTCCCTGCATGGCTGATAAGAACTACAGCATCCCATTGGGAGATGTGAGCCCAGAGGGAGGAGCCAAGCATTCCTACCTGGATATAATCTGGAGATTCTGGAACACCAGCACAGCTTCTCCACTGGATTTCCCAGAGGAACAGCAGCTGCCTCTTCCCCTGGATCTTCAGAGGCAGAGACTGCACCTTTCTACAGGATTCCTGCTCCAGCAGAACCAGCCCTGACACTGCAGGAGGGCTGAGCCACAATTGCAATGGGACTGCTGCCAGCACCCTGACCCGCAGGGTGTCAGGCTGGGTTCTGACTCTGTCAGTGTTGTTCCAGTGTACTGCATTGTTTATTTTATCCTTTTATTTTCTTCCCTATTAAAGAACTGCTATTTCCTGCTTCCATATTTTTTTCCTGAGAGCCCCTTAATTTAAAATTTATAGCAATTCGGAGGAGTGGGGAGGGTTTACATTCTCCATTTCAGGGGAGGCTCCTGCCTTCCTTAGCAGCCTCCTGTCTTTCCAAACCGAGCCACAGAGCCATCTCAGGACAGAGCCCTCCAGTGCTGGCTAATGTCACTGTTAGGCTGGATGTGACACACACACATGATCTGGGTCAAGAAGAAAAAAGTTTTTTATTCTGTGTGTTCTCCAGCTTAATATACTCTTAACAAAGCATGATCTTAAGTAATTAACTACATCACAATAACTTATTATATTCATTGGTGCAAAGCAATTAACGTCAATATAATTGGCAAAAGTTTTACAGAAATTTAATAAGGCACCTATACACATCTACTTAGGCACGTAGTCTAGCTTACAAAAATTTTCATGTATCCTTTCTAATCTGTTTTCACGCTGACAGCCTTGTCTTCTTCCTTGCTATGGATACATTCATCATTTGTTATGATGAGTGTATCCATCAAGAATCATCAATTGTTATTTCTTCCGTAGCTGCTTGTAGGAATCAGGGTGAAGCAGAGGGATGCTTAACACATCTCTGGCTCACTGGAACAGGGATGTGTTAAGCACTGTAATGCCAGGCCAGAGCTGTTAACAGCAGATTTTAGAACCTGTTCTTGTGTGTGAATATCTGAATGTCCTTGCTGTGGCTTTACATGTGCAAGAAAAGCAGTTGTTGAGGAAATGAAAAACATCACCCTTATCTGAGAAACCAAACTGTTAATAAACAGGTAATAAAGAAAACAACATGAAGATGTTGGTGCTAACTGTGAAGGCTGGGTGAGTTCTGGTGCCTTCCACAGCCCTCTGAGGCTTCAGCAGATGGAGGTCCACTCCCTTTGCAGGCAGCTCTCCCAGGCATCCATACCAGTGTTCAGTCAAAAATCCCTCTCCCCTTCCCACCCTGTGCTCTCAGGAACGTGGGTTTGACTCCCACTAATCCTGTTCCTCCCTCTCTTCTGAGTCCCACAGAAGAAATGGGCACCTTTTGGGCACTGAGGGGTCAAAGGTGGGATCCTGATCGGTGTTTAGATCCTTCACCAAATGTCCTCCAAGCCCAAAGACATGATTTTTCCCAATTGTTTTTGCTGCAGCTCACCTGGATCCCTGTAGGCTTGTTGCATGTTGTCAGTCTGGGGGCATTTTTGCCTCCCTCTCCTCCTGATCTCCCACAGCCCCAACTCCTCTGGTGTTGGCAGCCAGTGTGATGCTGCAAGGGTGGCTGAGCCAGCCCAGGGCTCTGCTCACAACAACCCAGAACTACTCCTGGCTTCAAAGAAGCCTTCTTTGAGCCCTGCTTTCCATCAGAAAACCTGGCAAGAGCTAGGAGATTGCTGACAGCTGGAAATATGCTGAAGAAATTCCTGGCTGTAAGGGAGGTGAGGCCCTGGCACAGAGCAGCTGTGGCTGCCCCTGGATCCCTGGAATGTCCAAGGCCAGCTTGGACAGGGCTTGGAGCAGCTTGGGCTGTAGGAAGGTCCCTGCCCATGGCAGGGGGTGGCATGGAGGCCTCCCAGAGGGAGGTGCTGGGGCTCCAGGGGCTCCCAGACACACAAGTCACTGCAAAAGCAGAGCCTGGAGCTTTACTGACAGATGTAAGAGCTGGCACGTGCCTTTCCTCGGACCCAGGTAAAGGAGCAGGGAGGTGGTTTGGGCACAGCTTGGGGAAAAGTTGGTTTTGAGGCTGAATACAAATCCTTGGTTTTTGTCCCTTGGTTTGCCCTGCAGGAACTGCCCCAAAGGAGCTGTGCTTCCTGCAGAGCTCCAGCCCTGCTGCAGCTCTCTGAGCCCACAGTCCTGGTCAGCAATGCACCATCCTGGGATGGGACACATCCCTGGCTACCCCTGAGGTTAAATTCCCTTTGGGAAATGCAGCCAGATGAAACTCCAGAGCTCAAGTTTAAGCTTCAGGCAGCGAGCTGTCCATTTCAGCTTTTCCCTTTTGCCCATGGATCAAATTCTGTTTTCTTTTTTGTGTTCATGTTTCCTCTTAAATTGAAGGCAACTACTGCTGCTGGCAGCTCCAGAAATACAGGACATCTCAGGCTTGTTTTATCCTGAGAGGTGATTAAATAAAATAAATTAAATTAACAATGCTTTGCACCATCATCCCTTGCAGAACCATTTTTAAAATTCTTGCCAGTTCTCCATCCCACTGGGAGTCAAGGAAGCCCATGGAGAAATATTCCTGTTTCCCCTTTCCCCCACTCAACAGGTCCTGCTGCTGAGTGAACCATGAGTGACCCTTCTGCTGCTTCCACTTGGGAATAAATCACATTTCCTGCAGGAAAACACATGCTCAGTGATGGGGCTGCTGTTTCCTGTTGCAGTTTCCCCTTTCCTGTGTCCTGTGCTGGGTGCATTCCAGGAGAGACCAGAAGGGAACCTGCCCTCTTATCACAGCTTTGCCCTTGGGCTGGTTTTGACAACTTGAAGGCTGTTAAGGGAAAAAGATTGGGGGAGGAGGAGGAGGGGGGAGGAACAGAAGAAGCTCACTGGGTGTAAAACCATAAGGGGATTCCCAGTCCTCTCCTACAGCTGCAGGAATTGCAGCTGCACGTCTGGACATGGCTCCAGGCAGCTGAATCTCCTTCAGTTTAACCCACCCGTGCCTTTGAGCTGCACTGGAGCTTCCTGAAGGGCTGATCAGAGGAGCAGCTCAAACCCTGTCCCTTCCCTGTGCTGGTATTAAATAATAAATTACCCCCTGTGAAAAATGCGTGTTTTATGATTGGCTTTTTGCAAATATTAAAATGAATATTATATGAGTTGTGTTAGAAACTAATGCTGTATTAATTCTCTTAAGTAGTGTGTTAAATATAGTTTTAGGTTATAACATAATGTTAAAATAGAAACTATGCTCTGTAGGATACTTTTTTTAAAAGAGAGGAACGAGGGACTCCCACTGAGATAGCAGCCATAGGACACCTAAATCTTTCAGAGAAAGAGAATTTATTGCTCACTTATCAGAAGAAACAAACTGGTGCTGTCAGGATTAAGAGAAAGAAGCTGAAACTGACAGGACAGAATCTTTTGTTTGAATGGAATTTATGCATCATGTATGAGGTGTATGAATATGCAACAGGTTATTGCTCTTAAGGGTTAATCCTCTGTTAACGTGGATCCTTTTTCTGGCTCATGTTCCCAGAAAGAGGTACCTGGACTCTCTGTAACTCTTTGTTTTTATTGTCTCATATTGTCCTAATCCAAATTGTCCAAATTATTATTACTCTAATTATATGACTATTTTTATAACCATTTTATTACTATGAAACTTTTAAAATGTTAAAACCAAGTGATTGGTGTTTCTCACACCCCCTCTCGAAGCACACATCAAATCCTTGCTGAGAGGGCTGGGTGGGGGTGTGAGGGGAGGAAAAGGAGGGGACCCAACAGCAGCTTCAGGACCTTTTCAGAGCCATCCGGCTGCAGGATGTGGGGAAAGTGTGAAGAGCAGCAGCAGCACAGAGCCGTGGGGTCAGCCCTGAAGTGGGGCTGCTTTCCAGGAACAGCAGCGTGGGGAAAACCTGGATGGGCCCTGCAGGGGCTCTGCCAGCCCCTGGAGCTGCTGGGGATGGGGGTTGCACTGCCCTGGCTTTGGGGATGGGCTGGGGGCAAAGCAGGGCATGAAGGAGGTTGTTTTGTCTCCCAGTTCCTCCTGGGCTGCAGGAGGAAGCTTGTTTGACCCCCCAGGGCATCACCTTGAGGGTGGCACCACAGAAAGGAATCCATCAGAAGCCTGCCAAATCCATCAGAATCCATCAGAAGCCTCCCAAATCCATCAGAATCCACCAGAAGGTCTCCCAGAGCCTCCTGATCCAGAGGGTGGAGGATACCCAGGTGCTACAGCTCTGCCAGCTCCTGTGTCTCCAAGCACCAGGTGAGGGGTTTGAGTGTGGGCTCCTGGCAGGGTTTGGGTGAGGAATTTGTGCTTATCAGCTGCTCTCAGCTTTTTGTGTGCCCTTGAGCAATGCCATGGGAATTTTGCCCTTCTGTGAGCTTCTGCCAACTCCTGTTCGCTTCTCTCTTCTCCTTCTTGATTTTTATACATCAAACTTCCTTGAAAATGGAGGAAATGAAACCACAGGGCTTTTTTGTGAGTGACAAGGAAGAGGTCAGCCTCCTTCCAGAGAAGAAATGAAATTTAGGGGGAAGGCAAGAAAATGATCTCCCTGGTCATTTTTGCTGGTTTCAGGAGTTTGGGGGCCACGTGGTCTGGCAGTTCATCTCCTGACTCTGCAAATATCCCATGGGCACCATGGAACATGTGGCATGTAGAGCATGGACCTGCTGATCCCAGACAGGTCCTGCTGCAGGGCTGGATCCTTTCTCCATAGTTCTGAACCCTTTCCCAGCTGGGTAGATCTGGGCAAAGTTTTCCTCCTCAGAGGCTGGGTTTGCTGGGGACTTGGGGGTGTGTGAGGACCCTGGGAAGGGGGAGGCATGGGGTGAGGAAATGGAGAGCAGGGGTAGATGGGGCTGAGGAGGAAGGGGACCTCCCTGTGCATATTGCCTTGGGAATGTGGATCTTTCTTTCCTGAAAAGCCATTTCTGCTGACTTTCACACCGGGGTTAGCGCTCAGGAGGTCACTGCATCCGGGTGTCTCTGACTTGGGTTTGCTGAAATCCCCAGTAGCCCCAGGACACCCAAAGGTCTGAGAGCAGGGGGATAGCAGTGTCCTGAATCTCACTTAGACAATGTGAGGGACAGGCACTGGCTTCCCAAAGTTACTGGAGACTCAACACATAGGACATGTCCAGCTTGGCTGATGCAACAGGAAATACCAGCACCTTCTTCCCCCATGGGACACACATCCCTTGGCTCCTCTCAAACACCTGAGCTGGGGGTTGGAGGCAAGAGGGGTCTGGAGGGACACAATAGATGCCATGCAGGGGTGGCATTTCTCCATCCTGCAGGAGTGATGGCGTGGCTGTGCAGGGCAGAACCACCCTGGTCATCATCTCTGTGGGCTGAGACCCCTGGAGCTGCGTAGAGGAGTCACCATGCAAGGCTTGTCCCCAGGAGCTGTGTGACACCCTGGCTGCCTGCTGGGCCCCGTGGTTCCTCCCTGCAGGGTGTGAGTGAGTGCATGACCCGTGCAGGGAGTGCTGTGCTCAGTGAGCAGAGCAGCAGGGCCCGCTCGCTGCCTCCATGTGACTGCAGCTTCCGTCGCTCCTTCCGCAAAGCCTAAATTGGTGCTCAGCCGCAGGGCGGGTGGCACACGGCCCCGAGGGTGGCACACGGACCCCCAGGGTGGCACGCAGACCCTGAGGGTGGCACACAGACCCCTAGCCCTGTCCCCAGGACCCCCTGAGAGCAGCTGAGGGGCTGCAGGATGGAGCGTGCCGAAGCCCACACGGTGAGTAACTGCACCCCTTACCTGTGCTGGGGGAAACACCCAGCGTGGGGGTTCCTGAGCCCGTCTGGGGACCTGTGTGTCACCAACAGCCGTGCTCGAAGGGCTGTGGCTGCGTGGGCTCATGCTGGGGTTGGTGTGAAGCGTGGGGAGCAGCCCGGCAGCTCCCAGAGCTCTTGGATGTGGGCTCTGGTGTAGGGCTGCGGGCAAGGGTTTCCTGCTGGGGCTGCTGCCTCCTCTCCCGCCTGGCCAGGTGCCATCCCACCAGCTCCAGGGAGCACTGGGAGGATGAGGTGCTTCTGGTGTTGGGAGAAGCTGGGGAAGGTTGAGGTGGGTGAAGGAAAGTGGGAGTTTCTGCAGAGAACCAAAACTGTGTTCTTTGGGTGCAGCAAGGACCGAGGTCCAGGACAGCAGGGTTCCTCTCCTGCCACCGTGCCTGGGTAGGAGTTGCTGCTGGACCCCAAGGATTTGAGAGGGTGAAAGGTGCTGTGTGTCTGTTGCAGCCTGGGGAAAGGGGACTGCCTCTCCATGTCCCCCAGAGAAATAAATCCTGCTTTGATAAGGCACCAGCTCAACACTTTGGCTGTCCCAAGGAAGGAGACAGCCCAGGACATGCCCTGCTCCCTCTGTGCTGTGAGGCTCTGGCTCCCTGGGCTGCCCAAAATAACCCTGTTTCTCCTTCATGCAGTGGCAGCTGTGAAAGTGCTGTGTGTCAAACACTGGCTGAGCCCTCACTGCTCATTTGCCTGAGTTTCAGCTTTTCCCCAGATGCAAATGCCGTCAGCTCCGCTCCCACCAGGTCAGTGATGGGCCAGCTCCTGCTGGAGAGCCTCTGCTTCCCTGGAAGGGTCCCAGGCAGGCATGGGCACTGGGGGGACGTGGGGGGGTGGGCTGGTGTCCCCTGGTGGAGTGTTTGGTGCCAAGAGGGGGCACATGAGCCCTGCTGGGGGGACACCCTGCTGGAAGGATGCAGCTCAGTGGCGTTCACGAGCAGCTGTGCAGCAGTGATGGTGCCTTCCCCCCTGTGTGCTGCCACCCCCGTGCCTGCCCTTCCCCAAACTGGGGGAGCCCCACCAGGGCTTCTGCAGGGGTGGGTGGGCTCAGTGCCAAGGCTCTGTGCCCCTTATTCCACGGGCAGCATCACCTGGGGCTTTTGGGGTGGACAGTTTGCAGCTCCTGACCTCCTCCCTTCTGCCTCCCTCTCCACAGGAGTGCCGCCACTGAGATGGAGGCCCCGCTCCCTGGTCTCTCCCTGCTTCTTCTCCTCCTGGCAGTGGGATGGGGAAGCAGGATGGATGCAGCCTGGGCATCATCTCCTGGGGGCTGTGAGCTTGTAAGTCCTCTCTTGTGAACCCTCACCCGTCTGAGTGCTTGGTCCTGCCTGGCAAAGCCCAGGCAGCTCAGCATCTCCAGACCTTCTCCATCCCAGCTACTGGTTGGAGCGGACTGGTGTGCCAAGGCTACAAGCAAAGAGCCACCTCCTCCCCCCCTCCTGTGCTCCCCAGACTGCTCCCTCTTCATCTCCTGCCTCCCAGGTGGTGTTAGATATCCTCCTCTTTCTTCAGGTGCAGAGCATCATGGACTGCACTGGCAGATGGCTGAGTTCCATCCCAGGAAACCTTCGAGGTGATACCGAGGAGCTGTTTCTTGATGACAACACTATCCAGGTCCTGGGCAATGCCTCCCTGCTCCTGTATCCCCAGCTCTGGCATCTCAGCTTGACCAGGAACCGGCTGGAGCTCATTGAGCCTGGTGCCTTCCTCAGCAGCCAAGGCCTGGAGGTGCTCTCCTTGACAGACAACCTGCTCTTCACCAACTACTCACTGACAGCTGCTGCTCTTTCTGCTCTGCCGGCCTTGAGGATGCTGGATCTGACTGGAAACCAGCTCAGGGAGGACATGGTATCAGTTTTAGTCTCGAACATCTCTTCCTTGGAGTCCCTGTCTCTGGCCAGGAACATCATCATGAGGTTGGACTCGTCCACCTTCACAAACCTGACAGAGCTGCTGGAGCTGAACCTGGAGAAGAACTACATCTTTGAGATTGACAATGCCTTTGAAGGGCTGCAGAGGCTGCAGAGGCTGAACTTAGCTTACAACTACCTCCCATGTCTGGTGGGGTTTGACCTGACCCAGCTCAGGGTGCTCAATCTCAGCAACAATGTCATTGAGTGGTTTCTGACCATGGAAATTGATGACCTCTTTGAGCTGGAGGTGCTGGACCTGTCCCACAACCGCCTGCTGTTTTTCCCTGTGCTGCCAAGGCAGAGCAAGCTGCACTCCTTGCTGCTGCAGGACAACAGGATGAGCTTCTACCAGCGGCTCCCCAACGGCACCTCCCTGGCCAATGTCACCATGCAGTTCCTGATCATTGATGGCAACTCCACCAACATCACCACGGTCAGGCTCTGGGATGAGCTCTGCCACAGCAACCTCTCCTCCCTGCACCTCCTGGACATGAGCCAGAACGAGGTCTGGGGCCTGCCAGATGATTTCCTTGCCCAGATGCCCTCCCTGACCCACCTGAAGCTCAACCAGAACTGCCTGGAGGCATTTCACCTGTCGGAGGAGGACCCCTTGGCCATGCTGACAGAGCTGGACCTCAGCCACAACCAGCTGGTGGAGCTGGGGGTGAAGGTGGGCACTGGGGACATCCTGCCCAGGCTGCAGCTCTTCAACCTCAGCTCCAACAGGCTGCAGGCTCTTCCTCCTGGGATTTTCACCCACACCAGGAAGATCACTACACTGGACCTCAGCTACAACCGGGTTGACCTCTGTCCCCAGCCAGGTGAGGCCCAGAGTCTGTCCTGCGTGGACATCAGGGGCGTGGAGACCTTGAGCCACCTCTCCTTGGCTGGCTGTGGTCTGCAGGGGATGGGTGGCCGCCCCTTCCAGGGGACATCGCTGATGCACCTGGACCTCTCTGACAATCGCCAGCTGCTGTCCAGGGACCTGGGCTGGCTGCAGGACCTCGTCCTGACACTGCAGGTGCTGTCTCTGAGGAACACCAGCCTCTCCTCCACCACGGACTTCTCTGCCCTGAGCAGCCTGGTGCGCTTGGACCTTTCTGGGAACTGCCTGGCCGCGTTCCCCGCCTGGCTGGGCGCGCTGAGGCTGCGCAGCCTGGACCTGCGGGACACCTGCCTGCCGGCCCTGCCGCGGAACCTGCCACAGCAGGCACCGCTGGGCAGGAGCCTGCGGGAGCTCTACCTCAGCCGGAACCCCTACAACTGCTGCACGCTGGGCTGGTGGGACGCCCTGCAGCAGGCCCAGGGCCTGCATGTCCCTGACAGGCAGGAGGTGACCTGCAGGCACGGCCCCCGCGCGCTCAGCCCCGGCGCGCTGCCCCAGCCCGTCCTGCAGAGCTGCCAATGGCAGACGGCCAACATGGAGCTGCTCTACCTGGTGCTGGCTCTGCCCACCTGCCTGACGCTCCTGGTGGCCTTCGTGGTTGTCTTCCTCATGCTCAAGGAGAGGCTGCTGAAAATGGTGAAAAATCGGTGTGGGGTGTCCAGCCCTTACTAGTGGCTGAGGAAGAGGAAGGGCTTGGGAAGAGTCAATAATAGGGGGTGGTCAGGAGTGCAGGTGATAACCCCTCCGAGGTGGCCAAGATGGAAAGCTGATGGATGCAGGACAGGAGGTGCTGGGAGAGCTGCCACTCCTGCCCTCATGGTACCGAAGGGTGAGAGCTGTGTCTGGTGATGGAGTGCTGGGAATCCTCGAGGAACGTGTCTGCAGCAGAAACCTTCAGCTGGTGCTGGTGAGAGCTGGGTGGACATGACATCAAACACGCCTTGGCTGAAAGGACAGGTTGCCCAGAAAATCTTTGAATGCTCATGTGTGGAAGTGTACAAGGCCAAGTTGGAGTGGGCTTGAAGCAATGTGATCTAGAGGAAGGTGTTGTAACCAGATGGATTTTTAAGGTTGTTTCCAACCCAGACCACTCTGGGATTCTGTGACAATTTTCTCCAGCACTGCTTTGCCCCTGACCTTCCAGCAGTTCCTTTTATTTATTCCCACCTGTAGCCAACTCAAAAAGTCTTCCAGATCTGCAACCAGCCTCCATAAAGTGCCCCAGGCTGGAGCAAACATCACTTGTGGAGAAGGGTCTCTGTAGCCACAGCTTTCCACGCTGCTCTTGCCAGCACTGCAGGCAACCCTGCTCATGCACCATGTGGGTGTGCTGATAAAGACAAGCGTTGTCAGCAGGGCTCAAAGACACATTTTGGGGTGTTGTTTCTCCACTAAGTCACAGTCTCGGCTAGAAAAGTCCATTAGAAACAGCCCAAGTTGTAGCAACAGGAAATATCGATTGAAAAGCAGGAGAGTAAATTACATCCCTCAGTGATATTTTATCGTGGATTTATATTTCTCCAGTGACTGCTGGATTAAACATACAAAGGAAATGAGAAATCCTTCCTCCTTGTTCTGCAAGCCCTGCTCTGGCGGGCAGTGCCCGGGGGTTTCCTCCACCCAGCTCTGCTCACAGCAGCTCTGCCTCTGCCAGAGCAGCAAGCACTACCTGGGGAAGTGCTGCTCTGCTCCTCGGGGGTCACTGAGGGGAAAGGAGAAGTGATGGTGGTTTGTGCTAACTCAAAAGCCCTTCTGAGAACAGGAGTGGCTTTATTCCTGTGGCACTGTTGGGATTTTTCTAGTGAAACGTGTTTAATGGGAACAGGGCACAGGGAAGTGTGCAGCAGGGTTGGAGTGGAATTCTGGGGGCTTGTCCTGCCTGGGTGTGGGTGAGCTCAGTCAGCGATATGGGGTGTGCTGGGGATCAAGCCTGGTGGAGTTGTCCTGCAAGGTGATGGAGGGAGATGCCCAAGGCTGGTCTGAAGCTGGGAGGATGCCAGGGATGGTGCAGGCAGGGGAGCCAAGGCTGGCAGCAGGGCAAACCCTTCCCAGGCACAGGTGTGGGACTGGGCTCATGGGGGAGCCTGGTGTGGCTGCTGGCTGTGCAAGGCTGGAAAATGCATGGGTCAGACCCTGCTAGACCAGCCAGCAGCTCCACTGGGGCTGAGAGCAGTACAGGCTCTGGAGACCCATCTGTCAGATCTGGCTGGGAAATGACCGCTTTCTGCCCCAGTTTTAGACTGAAATAGCCAAAACCAAAGCAGGCCCCAAGTGGGGAATCCCTCAGCCTATTTCAACCCTTCTGCCTGTAAGCTGCACTCCGGGGGACAGCAGTGACCTATAAATACATCCCTACACCGTCCCCCAGCTGCATTCTGGTGTCTCCCTGCTGGCAGGGTGAGCGGGTGCCCCTGTGAGCTCCCCTCTCTCTGGGGCTGGGCTTGGAGAGGGATGTGTGTCCTTCCTCACCTCCACAGCTGGAGAGGGATATGTGTCCTTCTCCACCTCCACAGCTGGAGAGGGATGTGTGTCCTTCCTCACCTCCACAGCTGGAGAGGGATGTCTGTCCTTCCCCACCTCCACAGCTGGAGGGGGATGTGTGTCCTTCCTCACCTCCACAGCTGAGAGGGATGTGTGTCCTTCCCCACCTCCACAGCCAATGCTGCTGCTCCATCTGGCACGGGGTGCAGCTGTGGGAGAATACACAGGGAGGAACCCAGGCACCTGGCACTGCCCAGGGCATGGATAAGAAGGAGGGATTCTTAATTGTATGGAGCTGATGGGGATATTCAACATTCCCTCATGCTGCCTGGAAGGCCATGGCTCACTTGGAGCTGTGATGTGAGGGGATGTTGGGGCAGCAAGAGGAGATTCCACTTTCTGAGGTGTCCTTACAAAGCTGCTCTCAGCATCTTTGCCAGGCCATGGTGATCAGGGAAGGTCTTGGTGACTGGAGAACCCAGGGGTCCCACCCAGCTTCAGTAACAGCCAAAAGGCCATCCCAGAGAGCAACAGAGCAGTCACCCTCGTGTTGGGAAACCCATGGAAGGAATGTTCTTTGTTTGGAGCACAGCTCTAGAAAAAGAGGGTGGCTGGAAAAGTCAGAAGTCAGCATGGGCTGCTGAGGCTAAGTTATGCCTGCCCAACCTGCCCTCAGGATGACCCAACCTTTCCTCTCAGGATGAAATAGATGAGTGTGTAGGCAAGGGCAGAGTGGTGGATTCCCTGTGCCTCAGCAAGGCTTTGGACACAGTGTCCCACAATGTTCTGCCTACAAGTTGTACTTGTCAAGGCCAGGATGGGTGGGCAGCCAGGCAGGTCAGGATCGGTGGGAGTGAAGTGCAGAGGGCTGTGGCTCGTGGGATGTGCTCACCAGGACGCTGCTGAGGGGACTGTCTTGGGATCTGTCCCATGTCATGTCTTTATGCATGATCTAAAGCTGGCTGTCAAGAGCCTTCCTGTCATGTTCCCAGAGGATCCCAAACTGGGAAGACCAGTATGGCTCCCTGCTGAAGGTCTGGGTTGGGCTGGAGGAATGGGGAGCAGGAACCTCACAATCCAGGCACTCCTTTGGCCTCATGTAGCCCTCACTGGAGAGGGGGCCATGCCTGGGGCTGGGCACAGGCCATGTCCTGGGCAGGATGAAGCTGGGGGAGGCTGGAAGTGGAGGAGAAATTCCCAGGGGCCCTCTCCCTCCCAAGTGGAGATCTTTCTGTGTTGTTACGTTGCAATTGTTGAGGCAAGGCCTGTGCCAGACCCCTGCACGCCCTTTCCTGTCCTGGGAGAGCTGAGTCAGCCTTTACATTTTTTTAAATTTTGGCAAGTGAGGCCTCATCTTTCATTTCTCTCCTGACTGAAGACCCCCTTGGCCAAGTGTGAGCTCCCTTGTCCTCTCTAGTAAAGCACTCTGGTTTAACTGACACTTGCTCCATGTTTTTCACAGCAGTGACTCATTTTGGGGTGTAGGAGGAGAGCTTTTCCAGCTGCTCCTCCAGCCACTCCTCTTAGTTATTTCAGCAGTGTGTTGAGGCCCCTCAGTTTGGGATGAAGGCCCATCTCACCCTCAGTCCTCACAGCTGCCTGGGTTCAGAAAGCCAAAACCCAGGAAGCTTTTGGAGTTGTAAAATTTCCCAAAGAATCCTAATCTTAGTCCTCCAGGTATTACATGAGAGCAGGACTGATGTAGTAGAGGCCAGCAAAGGTAGACAGCTGGATTAAAACCTTCAGTAGGACGAGTTTGTCTTACTCTAGAACCATCCCCAGCCTCTGACCTTCTACCACTCTGGTTTTTCAGATACTTTGAGCACATTCTCCCAGAACTGAGCACTTATGAGGAAGCATCACCCAGGAGTGTAAGGATCCAATCATCCCATTTCAGCAGTTTGAAATGACTGTGTTTTCAAAAGTACTTTCAAGACTAATTCATTTTCAAGATATTCTTATTCTCTTACATGTAAGGACTTATTTTTGTGTAAGATAAAACTAGAGATTTAATCATGCTAGGGAAATGTGAGAGTAATATTCTCAATGCAGAGTTGATTTATCCAGAATGACTGATACATATTTAACTTCCCAGCAGGCAAAAATAATCACCCTATTTGTACAGTACAGCTTTAACAGTGTCCTCAGGACATGAATATTTAACACCTCATTTTCAGCCAAAGCTGACTGAAATGTAAAAAATGGAAAGATTAAATAATTCAAAATTCTTTTATGTAGAAAAAGACTAAAACCAGCCAACAATTTCAGCTATGCAGTTTCCATTTAATCAAGTCTGGCTTCTTAAATAAAGCTCACTTAAGCCTGGGATTGCTGTGGCACATTGGGTTCTCCTGAGCCAGTGTATGGTGACATTGTTCTCTCTGCTGGGACACTGAGACTTGTCTCTGAACATCCTGTCTTTGTCTGGAATCACATTTCTTCATCTGACTCCGTGTCCCAAGCACAGGCCTCCAGGTGCTCATCCTGTGGGAAATCCACCTCAACGTTGTAAACAAAGTCAGGGTCATCCCTCCTCTTCCTGTTCTTTTCGAAGAGTTCATCCATGATGCTCTTCCTTTTGGCCAGTTCCTTGTCGTCCAGTTTGTTCATATCCTCCTCTGGGTCAATGGTGTGTTCGTGGTGGTACCTTCCCAAGCTCTCAGACAGGCTCTGTCCTTCCAGATGATCTCTCAGCAAGCTGTAGAGCTTCTCTAGCTGGCGCAGCGAGACCCCTTCCAGGTAGGGCTTGTGCCGAGGGTTGTTCTTCAGCTGCTCAGCAGCCCTGCAGCAGTCTGGGGAGAGCCAACACAGCTCCAACAAACCTCTTCCCACTGACACACCTCCTCCCAAACCCTCCACAGGGGTGTCTCCAAACCCTCCAGGCTCAGAGAGCCACTGAAATGTGGGCTCCTGGGAGAGGCAACATTACCCCATTACCACATTTCTCTTCACAGAGAAAAGCAAGGCACAATTCTTCTCAAAGATTTCTGAGATTCACATTCTCTGAACTTAACACAATTCTTATCACTTGCTGTGCCTGTGTTGTGCCGAAGTAGAATGCAATATGGAAATTGTTTACTCAAAGTGAGGATGTTTTGTTCCCGTGGCCTATCAGGGCCAAGAGTGTGTGTGTGTGTCAGACTGTCACGGGACAGTCACGAGAGAACCAGAGATGAGTGCAGTTCTAAGCAGTGCAAGCAGTTGTGAGTGCATGGCAGATTCAGTTTAGATACAATGTACATAGTACAATATAATAAAGTAATTAATTAGCTTTCTGATGATGGAGTCATGCATCATTCTCTCTCCCTCACCAATGTCGGAGTTGCCTTTGATTTACTACAACCCCAGCACAGCCTCTCCCTGCAGGGTGCTGGGAGGGCACTCAGTGTGCTGCTACCAATGGGCTCCTCTGCATGCAGCTGGAGGAAAGAGTGAATTCATTCCTGCAGACAGGAGGGAATGCATTCAGGAAGGAATGCCCCTCACCTGAGAACCTGGAGAAATTCCTGATGGGCATGATGCGCTGGCGAGTCTTGTCTGGACGTTGTCTCTGTAGATGAGGATGATGGAGGGAGGCTGGAAGCAGACCCCACATTTCTGTGCACTGAAAATCATCCTGGCTCCATCAGAGTCCCCAGCAGCTGTCCCTGGGAAACAGGGAAAAAGGAAAACAGGGAACAGAGTCTCTCAGTTGTGGTATTTTCTGGGGTACCCTGTGGCAGGAAGGAAATGATGAATCTGACTCCATGTTCTTACAAGGCTAATTTATTATTTTATGGTATTATATTAAAGAATGCTATACTAAAACAATATTAAAGAATAGAGAAAGGATACTTACAGAACAAGATACTAATGAAAAACTCATGACCGCTTCCAGAGTCCCGACACAGCTTGACAGTGATTGGTCATTAAGTAAAAACAATTCACACGTTGGATAAACAATCTCCAACCACATTCCAAAGCAGCAAAACACAGGAGAAGCAAATGAGATAATGTTGTTTTCCTTTTTCTCTGAGGCTTCTCAGCTTCCCAGGAGAGAAATCCTGGTGAAGGGATTTTTCCAGAAAATATGGCAGTGACACTCAGTGGTGCTCCTTTTGTCAGGAGTGGCTTGGGTCAGAATGGGCTTAAAACCTATTCTAATTTAATTATGAAATTAAATTAGAGGGGACTTAAAAATCCAAATGAGTTGCAGATCCTGTTTTCCAGCTCAGAGGGCAGCACTGAGTGCAGGTGTTACTTTTATTTTGAATAAAATAAATTGGTTAAAACCCAATGTTTTTAATGGTTTAAATATTTTTATTGGTTTAAAACCAAAGAAAAATTTGGTTTTAAATGAGTGAAAATATGTCAAACAAGAATGTGATTTCCAGACTGTAGTAAGGCAAAGTAACATATTTTACCCCCAAAAAACAATGTATTTCTCCACATCAAGAAAAATCGCATTAATGTTGAAAAGCTGTTTTGAGGCAGAATTGGAAACACTTCCTCCTTTGTATAAAATCACATAGGAAAGAGTTCGAACATGCAGTAATGTCCTTAATAGTGAAAATTTCCAGGGCCAGGCTGGTGGGGATTTGGAGGAACATGGAGTAGTGGAAGGTGTCCCTGCCCATGGCAGAGGCTGGAACGAGAGGAGCTTTAAGGTCCCTCCAACACGAACCATTCCGGGATTCTACGAAGATGAGAAGCACAAACGGGAGCAGCTCTTCGGATCTGCGGCAAAGAGCGTTTGGATCTCCCGGTAACCGAGCTGAGCCCTTCCCTGCCGGCGTCACCGGCGGCTCCGGCAGCACAGCCGGGTGTGGGTCAGGGCTGGGGCCGTTCAGAGCCGCTGTTGAGCCGCACGAACGGCCGAAGCCCGAGCTCTGAGCTCGAGGGGCAGCGGGGCAGGGCTGGGTTGGTCCCTCCCAGCCGGGCCCATCCTGGGAGGGGCAGGAGGGAGCACAGTGAGTCCATCTGGTGCCACCTCCCTGCTCCAGCAGGGCCGTCCCAGAGCCCATGGCACACATTGTGTCCAGGCAGCTCTGGGATATCCCCACTGAGGGAGACTCCACACCCTCTCTGGGATCTGTTCAGGGCTCAGGCACTGCCCAGGAAAGTTCTTCCTCATGTCCAGGTGGAGCTGCCTGGGCTCAGGCCCTGCCCGTGGCTCTGGTGCCATTGCTGGGCCTGGAGCAGAGCCCGGCCCTGCTCTGCTCCTCCCTGCAGCCAGGGCCAGCCAGGGCTGAGGGCCCCTCTCAGCTGGGGCTCCTCTCCAGGCTGAGCAGCCCCAGCTCCCTCAGCCTTTCCTGGGCACCCACATGCTCCAGGCCCTTCCTCCACAGCCTCCGCTGGCCCTGCTCCAGGCACTCCCTGTCTCCCTTACACTCTCGCCCCGTCCCCTCACCTCGGGGGGCGCAGAAACCCGGTTCTTCCTCTTCTCCTTCCTCCTCTTCTTCCTCCAGCTCCATCTCCCGCTCCCGCTCCTCCCCCTGGGCGGTCCGGCCTCTCCGGGCGGTTGCCATGGCTCCGCCGCCGCCGCCGAGGCCCGGCGGTAAAGGCCCCCTCTACTCAAGGCCCCCTTCGGGCTGCCCTCATCAACGCCTGCGGATCACGGCGCGGCAGAGCAAGGGATGGGCGGGCCCCGCGCGGTCAGGCGGCGCGAGGGGCAGCCCGTGCGGGCCGTGAGGAGCGGGCCGCCATGGCGGGCGGGCGGCGGGGGCCGGTGCGGGTCGGGGCCGGGCTGGGCGCGCTGCTCTGCGCCCTCCGTGAGTGCCCGCGGGGAACCGCGCCGCGAAAGGAGCGCGGTGTGGGAGGGGTCCGGCCACTCTGCTCTGGAGCCAGGCTGGGAGAGCTGGGGGTGTTCCGCCTGGAGAAGGGAAGGATTCAGGGAGAGCTCAGAGTCCCTGCCGGTGCCTAAAGGGGCTCCAGGAGAGCTGGAGAGGGACCAGGGAAAAGGAATGGAGCGACAGGACAAAGGGAATGGCTTCCTACTGCCAGAGGGCAGGGTTAGATGGGATATTGGGACGGAATTCTTCCGTGTGAGGGTGGTGAGGCCCTGGCACAGGTTGCCCAGAGCAGCTGTGGCTGGAGGTGTTGAAGGACAGACCTGGAGCACCCTGGTCTTGGGGATCCCTCCCTGCCCAAAGCTGAGAGTTGGGACAAGATGGGCTTGAAGATCTTTTCCAACCCAAACCATCCTGTGACTCTGGATTTGGGAACTATGGCTCAGCCAGTGAACCAAGAAAGCTCTTCTGCTCTTTGGTCACAGTCAAGTACTGCTTCCCTTCTTCTGGGAGAGGGTTTGCAGATGAGGCATTTGTGAGTTATAAAACTTCTCCAGCCTCTGTGGTCGCTGTGCTGTTACACTGTCGGCTCTGTGTCACCTTAGATGTGCAGGCAGCCTGTCGGGTCACCTCTGTCACACAGGAGCTGCTGAAGGAGGGGTTTCACAGGTGAGTCCTCTCCCTGCCCTCCATCACCATAACGTGCCCCAGGATTGTCTGTTGGAAGAAACTGCTCTTCTTTTCATGTGGAATTGTAGCAACTCCCTGGGCCATGATCCCTGGGAATGTATTAACAGCACCAAGGGATTAACCAGCTGTAGTGGAGGGAAAATAGGAGGCCCCTTTCTAAAGCTTTTGTGGAGGCCGTTGGTGGTTCTGAGACATTAACAAAGAAGTGAAACTTCATTTTGGCCGTGGATGTGGGGTTGAGGTTAAGAAGGCTGGACAGGGAAATGTGATCAGAATGAGTTGCACTCAGTGTGAGATCTCATCTCCTCTGAGAAATGTCTCTCACGGGACTTGTGCCCTACTTTTGAAAGTGTGGGTGTAAATGTTTTGCTCCTGTTGCTGTTTGAAGGGACCTGCTGGTGAAGGTAGAGCTGGGGGAGGATGCAGGAGGATGTGCAGTGGCAGCTCAGGTGCATCTGCCACCTGGCATCTACGTGGATCCCTACGAGCTGGCAACGCTGCAGCAGCACAACCTGACCAAGGTAATGGCCCCAGCACCAGGAGATGTGGCAGTGAGTCAGGGAAGGACTCAGGGACTTGGAATGTCTGCTCATTATCTGGCTCATTGAACCAAGGTGGTTATTCCTGGAAGGAGGTGCCAAACAATATAATCTTCCTGGTGTCTCCTTGTAGCCCAGTTTGCTTGGCATCCCCTGGTGCTGCTGGTATTGTCACACACAGGGGATGTACCAGGGAGCTGCTGCTCCTCTCGTAGCCCCAGATGAGCAGCTGTGGTAAAAGGGCCTGGAGTTCAGAAGGTGGAAGGGAAACCGGTAGCCATGATATTTTCTGAAAAATCCCTTTGCCAGGATTTTTCTCCTGAAAAGCTGAGAAGCCTCAGAAGAAAAGAAAAACAATAATTATCTGCTGCTGTAGAATGCAACAGGTGCATCTTTGATTGGTCCATGTTGGTTGTTTTTAATTGATAGCCAATCACAGTCCAGCTGTCTCAGACTCTAGTTAGTCACAAGATTTTATTATCATTCCATTCCTTTCTATCCTTGCTAGCCTTCTGATGAAATCCTTTTTTCTATTCGTTTAGTATAGTTTTAATATAATATATATAATAAAATAATAAATCAGCCTTCTGAAACATGGAGCCAAGATTCTCATCTCTTCCCTCATCCTGGCACCCCTGTGAACACCACCACAGAAACGCCCAGAGAAGTGCTGGTGAGCTCTAAGTCGTGTGCTGTGGTTGGACTGAGGAGCTTCCCAGCTCCTTTGGTTTTCATCCCAGCTTCATTTTCATCCCAGCTTTCTGTGCTGCTGCCCAGTCTTTGCTTCACATTAGAGAGATGTGCAAAGGTTGTGGCTCTTATCTGCTTAGGTGCTTAGTTGGTCTAAAACATGGGTGCAAAGGCTGTGGGCACCATTGTTGAGCTGACACCTCACAGGTCTGGCTGTAGACACAGTGGCACTGTGAACTTTCTCCACACTCCTTGAGGACAGTCTTGGAAAGGTATTTTGGAACAGCTTAAGGCTGGGAATTAAGGAATTCCCAACCTGATCATCCTGACCACAGAATCACTCTCAGTGTCAGAACGAGGGGGGGGAAGCACTTTCTGATTTCCATCACCACCACTGCTGTGTCTCTCCCTGCTTGCAGGCAGTGCTATTCCCTGATGCTATAGACGTGGAGGCTCCTGAGTACCTGGCCAAGGCTGTTGTGCTGCTGCTGTTCCTGGAGCCGGAGGCGCGCTGCTCCCGCTGCTTCCGCGGCGCCGTGCCCGTGCACGCCCGCTACCACCGCCCAGCCCGGGCCACACACCAGGCCTTGGTGGCTCTGCAGAGCCCTGAGGTGCTGCTCTGCTGCTGCCACGGTGAGATCCTCATGGGTGCTCTTGGGCAGTCCCAAATCTGGCTGTGTCTGGGGTCTCTAGCTGGTTACAGTAACCCCAAGATGCGTTGAAAGTCTCTTTTCCCAGCCCAGCGCTTGAAGAAGGAGTCAGAACTCTTAATTTCTTGGTCTCAAGGTTGTTTATTGTGTCTTATCTATAAAATTCTTTCTCTTGTCTATGGGAACCCAGAACATCCCTCTGGCTGTCCAGAACGGCCAAGACCCCTGCCAGGGGGCTCAGAAGCCCTGGCACAGAGCCCAAAACACCTGTGGGTTTGATTGTGACCCGTGGAGCAAATTACCAACCTTAGATGAAGATCAGCAAGCCACAACAGTTTAGGTAGAATAATAGTGAAGTTATACTAAAAGTTATGTGTACAATGTTTGCAGTTACTTTCCAATACCTATCACCTATGTTAGACAATGAGCTTCTGCTCTAAACCAATCCAGAAGTGCCAACATCACAGCAGAAGATGGAGGCCAAGAGGAAGAAGGAGAAAGGCTGGACACACCCAGATCCCTCCATCTTGCCCTCTGAGCCCCCATTCTATAAACCCCAAACATCTGTTTTTCACCCCGTGATAAATTCACTATCATTCTACTTAAACTGTCATGGCTTGCAGATCTTCATATAAGGTTGGTAATTTTCTCCATGGGTCATAATCAAAATCACAGGCATCTTGGGCTCTGTGCCAGGGTCTCTGAGCCCCCTGGCAGGGGTCCTGGCAGTCCAGGACAGCCAGAGGGATGTCCTGAATTCCAACAGTTGTGTCTGAGATGGGGCTCTTGGTAGTGAACATAAGCAGAAGGCATGGCCCTGATAAAGACCTTTCTTCCTTTTGATGCTAAAATCTAGAGACTTTTCTCCTTCAGGAACATGATAAAGATTATCTTGCTGGATACTTTTAAGTCAGCATCATTCCAATTGTCAGAATTTGATCAGGTGATCCTATTTCCCCAATTTATAACCACATTTTATAACCAAAGCCAAGGGAATTTGGAAGGTGAGGAAGTGGTAGAGGCAGATGCACTGGATCCTTGAGGAGGAAGTTGGACTAGAAAAGGCTGCTGCGGTCCTCTGGATGATGAGGGAATGGAGAAACCCTTATGGTCAACTTCCTAGCATCCTTTTCCCTTCAGCCTTCCCTCTGCACCCCACTGAGCTCCTTGACACCTTTCACTTGTTCTGTGCTTACTGTGAAGATGCATTTGCACTGCTGAGAGAGTTTTGAAGTTCTGTGAATTTTTGGTTCCTTCCTGCTCCTTTTTGGCTGGTTAGCCCGAATGATATGGAAAAAAAATCCCATGCAGTGCCTCACTGTCAGCCTGCCTTTTAGGCATTATATGACTGCTGATCTGTGACCTCCCATCCTCTTCTTGTGAATCCTCTGTGATATGATAAAGGTCTTTCTCACTGAGTACTGCTGCCTGGCCAAAGGCAGGGGCTTGTCAGAGGTTGCTCTGTCTTGTGCTGCTGCCATTGTATCCCTGTGCTGATTGGGGTCTTCCAGCTGGAAGATGTGGCAGTTGTCACAACCTGTGTTTGTCATGATCCTGGTTTGCCAAAGGCCCCCTGCTCTGACCACTTTTCTCTTGGCAGTTAGAGCTGTGCAGGGTGTGTTCAGTAGCCACTGTCACCTATTCATAGTAATCAAAGTGTTCAAATGGCTTCTGACACTGTTGCTGCATTCCCTTTATATAAAGGGAGAATGTAGGAAACTGTGCCTAAAGCTTGGAATGGCTGGAGTCTCAAACTCTGGTGAAACAAGAACCTAATATCCACTACAATTAGTATTTCAAGTTATGTGAACAATGAAATCCTATATTTTTGTTACAAATTTTGTGTCCCTTCACAGAATCATTCCTGCCAAGTCAAGCACACTCATGATTTTCAACTCCTTTTTCTTTACTTGTGCATAATTTGAGCAATAATTTTCTGGATAAGCATAGGGACAGGCAGGACTACCTGGTCCCTTAAAAAAGGGGTGTTAAATCTTCCTGGCACATTTACAGTTATAAGCAGGAAAATATTTATTATTAATGATTAATGGGGAGGCATTTGAAGTATTGGAAGGGAGATCTTTTATGTGCTGACAGAAGGCCAAGAAGAGAAATGGCATTACTTATTTTGGGGGAAATTCTAACTACATGGCTAAAGTTGAGGGGTCTGCAGGCTAACCAGGAATTCTTTGCCCTGTTAAGGACAGAAGGGCCAAGATACCTCACAGGTGAGATTCTTTCTTGGGTTCCTCCTGTATCAGGAAGGGAAGAGTTGTAAAGTCCACTGCACAGACTGCCCAGTGTCACTTTGGCCATGCAGAGGTGTTTCACCACTTGGCTCCCAGGGAACTGATTCTGTTGAGCTGTTGTAGGGGAAAATCTCTTATTTGGAAAAGCTTGCAGGCTGATTGCTCATCCTGCCTGGCTCCTGGTGATGCAGGAATGCTTTCCCTAGGTCAGCTGTCTGCAGAGTGCTGGGAACCTGCTGAAGTGGACACTCCCTGCTCATCTGACACCAACAGTTCCTGTCAGTGGCACACCACAAAACACAGACCTGTGAGTTCTCCCTCTGGTTCTTTTTAACAACTGCTGCCTTTTTGCTGGGATTAACACCTTTCTGGATTAATTTTTAATCCTTTTTCCCTTTCTGACTGGCTTTTAGTGGGGGTCATTCCGCCCTTCTGCTGTGTTTACAGGGATTGTGGTCTTCTGGCTCTTTAGCATGGCTGCTCTTCTGGTTCCTCATCCTGTCAAAAAGAAACAGCTGGCCAAATGAGTGTTATATATTTATTTTTCTTTGTAGGCATATGAGGAATCAATGCTGAGGGTTCCTGTGGGGCTCAGAGAGCACAATTCCCTGGTGTGTGCCCTGACCCTGCTCACCACAGGGCTCTGTTCTGGCCTGATCCTGGCTGCTGCCTGCAAGTATGGACACTTCTCACAGTGACCTGAGGAATGTGGGATGGCTGAGCTCCCTCCAGCACAACTGACTGCACATTGCACTGGGCTCTGGATGGATCCTGCTCTGCTGTTAGTGATCTCTTAGGGGGTGCCAGGGTCCCATAATGGATTATGGTTCCTTTGGCTCATAATGCTTACAAATGCCTTTCACAGCCCACAAAACATTTTGGGTGTGTTATCAATATCCAAAGCAGATGGAGAGTAGGAAAAAACCTCAAAAAGCTGAAAGCACTGCTGTGGGCAATGAGGCAACAATCAGGAGTGGGTTTGGGGCTCCTCTTCCCTCCTCCTGGCCCAGAACCTGCTTCCAATATAGTTCTGCCTCTTGCAGAGGTGTTTGTATTTCTTCACTCAGGGATTGGTTATTAAGTAGGAAAAACATCATCGAGTCATTAAAATTTTTGAATTTTAAGCTTGTTGTGCAGATGGGTTATGTATGAAGTTGTGAAGATACATTCTGTGCCTATCTGGGACACCTCAATATTCTCTCCCATCCTAATGACTCTGAGGGATTGGCTGCTCTTGGCCTAATTAGAATCACAGAGTCATTAAGGCTGGAAAAGCCCTCTAAGGTCATTGAGTCCAACCATTCCCCCAGTGCTGCCAAAGCCACTCCTAACCCATGTCCCCAAGTGCCACATCCACAGGTCTGTGAAACCCCTCCAGGGGACTCCACCACTGCCCTGACAGCTGTGCCAGGGCTGGAGAGCCCTTCCCAAGAGGAACCTTTCCCAATATCCAACCTGAACCTCCCCTGGCACAGTTTGAGGCTGTTTCCTCTTGTCCTGTCCCTGTTTCCTGGGAGAAAAGCCTGACCCTCACCTGGCTCCACGTCCTGTCAGGAGTTCTGGAGAGAGTGAAGGTTCCCCTGAGCCTCCTTTTCTCAGGCTGAACAATTGGTCAGAATTGAGAGTTTAGAAAATCTGAAGAAATTTCACCCTATTTCATGAGTGCAAAGAAACCCTTGGAAGATGAAAGTGAGGGACAGGATAGTGACCAGAAGCAAATATTTAGAAGATGTACATTCAGTCTCCAGGACAGTTGATAAACAGAAGGAAATGGAGAGGAAATGAGCTAATGGAAAAGCCGAGAGGCTCTGGAGCAGCAGAGCTCGGGCACTGTCTGCAGCTGTCGGTAGGTGGCACTGGGAGCCCACGGTAACCCCGTGTGGAGAAAAGAGATTTTATTCCCCTTTAACCTCGAGTCAATTAATCAAAGCAGGGAATCTGGGTGAGTGTGTGTGTTTGAGGGGGTGAATGAAAATTCATCCATGTCCCTTGGGCATCTTTCTCCTGCTGGAATTGAACAGAGTGAATTCCTTGGGAAACAATCAAAGAGAGATTTGGGCTGTCCAGCCCTGCCAGCACTGTGTCACTTGTCTCCAAGTGGGATGTTTCATTCCCAGAGCTCAGTTTGTTCCTGTGCTCTGTAGGTTTGGAGCCTGACCCTTGGAATGGCAACATCTCAGATTGTCAGAGCTGAGGGACAGGATTTCATTGCCTGTTTTTAAACACCAGTTGAAAATCATAGGTTGAATCCCTCAGCTAAATCAATCTCCCTGACAAAACCTAGGGCAGGGGAATGGCAATGGAACAAAAATTATTGCAGGTGGAAAAAATATGGAGGTAAAGTGTATATCAAGATTTCCATCAATCACCTTTTCAACTGAACCTAACTAATTGATTCTGATTAATGTGAAATATGAGAGGAATGACAGAGCTTCACAAGGGGTGGGTTTTGTTGTGGCAAATATTTGCTGTTTTTAAACCCACTGCACTTGTATTATAAATATAGCAGATACATTTCTCCTTACAAGCTGTAAATAATCTGATAATCATAGCAGTGTTAATTACAAAGGAATTTGCCAGTGAATCTCTCTCTCAGAGCAGAAACTGCTGTCACTGAGGCAGCACAGAATTTAGCAGGTGTGCCATGCAGGAGTATTCAAGTGCCAGCTCCAGAGGGATCACAGAGATCAGAGCAGGAGCTGTAAGTCCTGTGCAAAAATTCTGGCAGTTTTGGAGACAGGAATGAGGTGTTCAGGAGTTCTTGGCAAGAAATCACCACAAGGAGGGTTGGACACAAACATCCCCATCCTTAATATGTGTAAGGACTGGATCAGAGCAGGGAAAGAAAAGGGGATGGGTCATTAAAGGCTGTGTTGGGAATTAAGGCTTTCTGAATCACAAAGAAATGGGTATAAAAACCAAAACAACAACAACAATAAAACAACAACAACAAGAAAAAACCAAAATAAAAAAAAAACCTCCCTGGGGAGGGAGACAGAAGGGTGGGAGGGGAGTCAGGATCCTGCAAATGGAGCTTGAGCTGAGAGGGGCTGGGGGTAGGAGGCCAAGGCAGCACGGAGAGGTGAGGAGGGATGGGGAGGAAGGCCAAGGGAAGGGTGAAGCCACAAACCAGCTGGAGCTTCTCCAGGGGTGTTGCAGAGGTGAATTAGCAGTGGCTGGGCTGAGTCAGAAAGGGAAAAGCAAACGTGGGAAGAGAAGTGAAAGCATGGCTGTGCCTGCAGGGGATTGGATGGGGGTCACTTGGGAATGTTCCTAGAAAATGGGCACATCTGCAGGACAGGGGTTCTGTGGCTCTGCAGAGTGAGGGAGCAGACAGCCAACAGGTGTTGGCTGGAAGCCACAAGCTGGAAATTGGGATGTGCCTGGACCTGCAGGAGGATTGGGGTGTCTGTGGATCCTTTCCCTGAGAGCTGGGGAAGGGAAACTCCTGCTGTCCTGCTCCTTCCACAGGGAAAATCAGATGTTGCTGCAAACCTGGGTGCATAGAGGAGTTGAGATCCAGTCCCCAGGGCAGGTGGAAGCTTGGAGAAATCATGGAAGATTAAATGGACCAGGGGAATTTTGGGGGAGAAGCCTTGAGGGCACATATATGGTGTGTTCCTGCTGGATTTCTTGGATATATGTATATAATATATAATATACATATATTGTGCATAACCTTCATTATAAAAAATATGCATTGTAAATTAAATAACATATATACATTAAATATATGTATTTTATAGTTACAATCTAATTACTATACCACACATGATATATATAACATTTATTATAAAGCACGTAATATAAATATTTTTTATGTGTACTATATATATATATATAAAATTAATTTTTAAATGCTGTCAGGCTCTTTTCTTTTTCTGTGACTCTGGTCCAGAGAAATATAACATTTTTTCTATATATATAAAATATATATAGAAAGAACCAATATATATATACATTTATATATATTTTTATATATTAAAATATATATTCATAATATATATTTATATAATATATATTTATAAATAAAGATCCATAAATATTAGATATAGTTTATAGATATAAATGACGCTCCCCACCAGTCTGGAGATGACTACAACTCCCGTCATGCCCCGCGGTGACTCAGCTTCCGGCGCGCGGCGGGCGGTGCCCCCGCGGCAATGCTCCGCCCCGCCCCCGCCCCCGCGGGCTGTGGCCACGCGCGGCGGTTCCGCTTCCCCTCCGGCCCCGCCGCCGCCGCCGCCCCGCCGGCTCCCGGTCCCGCTGCCGCCGCCCCGCTCAGCCCCGTTCCTTCCGTCCGTCCTTCCGTCCGTCCGCCGAGGCGGCGGCGCCGCCCCACCCGGTGAGTCCGCTAACACCTGCCGGCCGCGCCCCCCGCCCTTTGTGCGGCCCCGGCCGGGCCGGGCCTGCGGCGGGCGCGCCCGGGCCGCGGATCGCCCCTCGCTCCTTCCCCCGCTCTCCCGCCGCTCCCTCCGGCTCGGCCCCGCTGGCCCCGCGCGCCCCGGCCGCGGCCCCGCCGCTCGGCTCCGCTTCCTGCGGGCCCCGCCGGCCCCGCCTCGGCCCCCGCCCCCGGGAGCGCCGCGCCGGGCGCTGCGTGCAGCGGGGCGAGCCCCGGCAGCGGCGGGACAGCGCGGCTCCGGGCCGCTCCGCGGGTTAGAGCGGAGAGCCGCGCTCCGGGCCCCGCCGGGGTTTGAGCGGAGAGCCGCGCTCCGGGCCCCGCCGCGGGTCAGTGCGAAGAGCCGCGCTCCGGGCCCCGCCGGGGTTACAGCGGAGAGCCGCGCTCCGGGCCCCGCCGGGGTCAGTGCGAAGAGCCGCGCTCCGGGCCCCGCCGGGGTTACAGCGGAGAGCCGCGCTCCGGGCCCCGCCGGGGTCAGTGCGGAGAGCCGCGCTCCGGGCCCCGCCGGGGTCAGTGCGGAGAGCCGCGCTCCGGGCCCCGCCGGGGTCAGTGCGGAGAGCCGCGCTCCGGGCCCCGCCGGGGTTACAGCGGAGAGCCGCGCTCCGGGCCCCGCCGGGGGTCAGTGCGGAGAGCCGCGCTCCGGGCCCCGCCGGGGTCAGTGCGGAGAGCCGCGCTCCGGGCCCCGCCGGGGTTACAGCGGAGAGCCGCGCTCCGGGCCCCGCCGGGGTCAGTGCGGAGAGCCGCGCTCCGGGCCCCGCCGGGGTTACAGCGGAGAGCCGCGCTCCGGGCCCCACCGGGGTCAGTGCGGAGAGCCGCGCTCCGGGCCCCGCGCTGTCAGAGCCCGCCGGCCCCCGGTGCTGGCGGTCCCGCGTCTGTCCGTCTGTCTGTCCCTGCGAAAAGCTGCTGCTGCTCCCTGGGCTCCGCACCCACCGCGTTTTAGTGCTCCCTGTGCTTCTGCCTGCTTTCCGTGGTTGCTTTTTGGGTTTATCCCGTGAAAGCCAAGCAGAGTGTGTTCGAGTCACAGAAATGCAGCATGGTTGGTGTTGGAAGGGACCTTAAAGCTCATCCATTTCCACCGCTGCCATGGGCAGGGACACCTTCCACTATCCCAGGGTGCTCCAAGTCCCGTCCAACCTGGCCTTGTACCCTTCAAGGGATCCAGGGGCAGCCACAGCTTCTCTGGATAACTGTGCCAGCACCCTCACAGAGAACTATTTCTTGCTAATATCTGATTTAAATATACTCTTAGTAGGTTAATGGCAGTGGGGAGCCAGGAAAGTAAAGTTGGATGTAGCCTGGTCCATGTGGCAGGTGCCCAAAGGCTGATTTGGGAGCAGAGAGTTCATCTGCTGCTTTCGAGGAGCAAGGCTGTGCTTTGCTGTAGTCAAAATAAACCAGTTCACCAGCTGCCCTACGGCCAGCAATGTCTGGATATGGAATATAAACATTGCTCTGGAGGTCCTGCAGTAATAGCAATGTAAGGTGCAATTCAGACATGGTATATTGTGAAGTTTTTATTGTTTCTGTCTTTTCAGGTTTTGCCTTTTTTTTTGGTGTTTTTTTTTTTTATACTTCCTAAAGCAATGCCTGCTCTAAAGAGTCTGGATTTGCTATGCAGTTGGAGTGTCCTCATAATGTGAGTTCTGGTGTGGTATCTCCTTAAAAAACCCTGGGGTTAGCTACTTTGTGCTTAGGTTTGTTCATTTTAGAGACAGAAGTAATTAACCTTACAGAGATATTATGTAGGCAGGTTAAAGCATAGGAATCTGGTTGGTCATTACAGACTGAAATAAAATAGAAGAAAAGTTGAAATACAAAAATGCAAAGTCATTGTTTTATGAGTTTTTGAGTAGAATCTTTGAGCTAGTAAAAGCATTTTAAACAAAATGCTCTGGGTAATGTATTTCAGAGGCAGGAAAAACCTCACTCTAAAGTTCATTGGTCGGATATTGCAGTTCTGGAGGGCAGAACAGAAATGCTTGAGGGAGGGTAACTTGGATTTTCTGTGCTAAATTGCATATGGAATTTGGCTGGTCTTTGTACAGAAGTGGTTGTTAAAACAAAAATACCAGGCTGTTAACTGTGGAATATTGGCTCTGTCTGCATATTTTGCACTTTTTATCACCACACAGCTTATTCAGTGCATCTGAGGCTTGTGCTCTGCTGGGCAGCTGCTTGTCAGAGGCAGATTTACTGGGATGAAGTTTGTGCTGGGATACATCTTGGACCTTTGACCAACAGTGGGAGTTGATTCCTGCAGGCACCTGCTGGTGCTGCCTCTCTGGGCTGGATGCTGGCCTAGGTGGGTGGATGCTTCAGCCATGTGAGGCAGCTCCAATCTTGGGCACATTTTAAATTAATACCCTCTTAAAATCCCAAGTTTTAAAACTTGGGTTGTTGTTGGTCAAAATTCTGGTTGTGTTTAAAGAGGGAAATTATTCAAGCACCTTTGATTTCAATATAACTTCATAATTCAGGGTATTGCTTGATGCTGCAGGTTTGGTTTTGTTCTTGTGACAAGAAAAGCTGTAGGAGCCCAGTGTAGGTCTGTGTGCTATTAGTAAGATTTTCTGCTTCAGAGTCCTCACATCTGTCTTGGGTTGGTTTTGTTTGGGTTTTCCCTCCTTTTATCTGTTTTGTGCATGAGGAGGTTTCTGTGCTCTGAGGTTTGTGCCAGTGTTTTCTGGTTGCTCACAACACACACAGTTCCTGCGTGCCTGTGAAGCAGCTCTTTGTTCTGCAAACAAGCCCCAGTCACAGAGGCTGCTCTGGATGGCCCAGCCCAGGGACAGCACCAGCACAGCTCCCAGTCCTGCCTCCCACACCGGGACACAGCTTTGGGAGGGAGCTGAGTGTTCCAGGAATCCCTGGGGAGATGGAGCAGAGGGCTGGTGCTGGGGGGAGCCAGGGCAAGGAGGGGACATGAGCAGCCAGGCACCTGCTGTGGGTTAAACTCATGGGTTAAACTCATCCTGGCCACTGCTGGCAGCTGGGAAGAGGCAGAAGTAAGGTAGTGGTGGATCTTTTGATTTTATTCTTCCCCTTCTTTCCCCGGAAGCATGATCAAAGCAAAGGCACTCCTTGGGGCTGGGATTAATTCAGCAGTGCTTCATTTTCAGTTTCCATGCAGGTACCTCCCTCCTAAATCTGAATTCACAGAATGACCAGGTTGGAAGAGACCTTAAAGACCACGGAGTCCAACCCAGCCCCAGCACCTCAACTCAACCCTGGCACCCAGTGCCACATCCAGGCTTTGTTAAACACACCCAGGGATGGGGACTCCAGCACCTCCCTGGGCAGCCATTCCAGAACTTCATCACCTTTCTGTAAAAAACTCTTTCCTAACATCCAACCTGAATTTCCCTTGGCACAGCTTGAGGCTGTGTGCTCTGGTTGTGTCAGTGCTGCCTGGAGAAAGAGCCCAGCCCCAGCTGACTGCAATCACTTTCAGGGAGCTGTAGAGAGTGATGAGGGCACCTCTGAGCCTCCTTTTCTCTGAGCAAAATGTGTCTGGCCCTGGGCTTGGAGGGCACAGTGTCCTCTCAGAGAGGTTTTAGTGCCAGGGACTGAACCTCTGCAGGTGCCTTGCCCCCGGTTGCCACTTGCCCTCCCAGAGATAACGAAGCAGCTGGGTGCCAGGCTGAGCTGCCAGGCTGGCTCCAAGGAAAGATAAAAGTCCAGTTAATGCCGAGCTGGATTGGTTCTGCCTCTTGGCAAGGGCAGTTTGACCAGGAAGGCACCATTGGAGGAGGCAGAATCTCCTGCCAGCTCTCAGGAGGAGGTGGGGAAGAGAAGAGTCCAGAGTACTCACCTGGGGGCAAAGGACAAGAAGGCCTTGGGCAAGGCACTGGTTCATTTTAGCAAGGAAAATCTGCAGTGTTCCTGGAGGATTCTTATCATGCTCTGCTTTCCCGTGTCTTGAGCTTGATAAGACTTTTGAAAGCTCTTATTTGCATTTAAATGCAGGTGGTAAGAGGTAGTAGACGCTTGCAGGTGAGAAGAAATCTCCTAGTGACCCACTAGGTATGAAGTGCAAATGGAGCTTAGTTCAAGCCTTAATTCACTATTTAGGGTTTGTGAGAACTCAGAGCATAATTTTACCTAAAGCTGTTAAAGTTGTTTCCTTTAAAGGGAAAATACACATTTCAGTGTTTGTATTTTCACTGATGTAGTGTCACTGATGTAGTGTCACTGGAAATGCAGGTTTTGGTCCTAGTTCTCTATCTGACTTGCTGGCTTTTTAAGTGGATCATTCTTAATGTTTTCTCAGCTTCTTTCTGTTTTCTCAGCTGGAAATGGGGATTAACCAGGCTTTGAAAATGTCTCACCTGGCAGGGAGGGATGTAAGTGTTAAGAAGATGACTTAAAACTGAGTTTCAGTTTTTCTGTTGAGATAAATTTTGATTAGATACACTGTGAATTCATAGTAGGAATTCCTTGTGCTCTCTAAAGGTTACAGTACACTGAAATGCTCCAAAAATTGGTGAGGCAGCTCTTTACCTTCAGGCAAAACAAGTGGATTCTGAAGTTCTCAGATGGATATATCTAGTTTATATTTCTGAATTTGAAAATGCTTTTAAAAATCTTCAGCCTCTAATGATGTATTGGTGCTTAAAATTGTTTGAATGAATACATTTTACTAGAGAAATAGAATATTTTTAATACTCATGGAAGTACTGGGGGCTTTGTAGAATTGATAGATCACTGTTCCCCAAAAGATCGGAGCCCAGCACTGGTGGTGGTGTAATCCAAAGCTGAGTGATATTTGCACATTAGGTTGGGGCTGTTCTCTCAGCTAATTAGCAAGAGTTGGTTTATATCTTGAAAGGAATGATTTTGATAAGACAGGTTTAATTATTCTTAATTCTGCAGTTTGATTTAACACAGAAGCAGCTGTGGGAAGGAGCCAGCATACTGGGGCAGTGCTGAGTGTGATTTCAGTGGTGCTCAGTGTTAAGAGAGGGATTTAACATCATGTGAATCAGAGGGAGGGCAGCTGGCAGGTGTAGTAAGGAATGGAAATACACTGAAAAGTTTTTCCAGTTCAACTTCTACTTTTTTTTTTTTTCCCCTAAAGTTTTCTGCTTCCTGTTTTAGGTGCTGGATGTTTGACTCAGTGTGTACCCACTGTCAGCTTTCCCCCAGCTTCTTTAATGAGTAAAATTGGAGTTATCTGATAGTGTGGGGTTTATTTTAGAAATGGGATGGTTTCTACTCTACATTGCATTAGTTTTTCATTTACAGTCATTTTAGAACTGCTTTAGCTAGCAGAGGTATCTCCTGCACAAGAGCAAGAAAAAACTGCTTCTGGAAGATGCTTTTTAAAGTCACCTTTGAATATTTAACCCATTTCCTGTTGAAAAGGTCTCCAGTAAAGTGAGAACCTGGAAGAATGACAGTATCTTTTCCCTAAGCCTGTCTGCAGCAAAAGGCTCTTTAAAGGGATCTGGGGATTTGGGCTCCAGGCAGGACCTGGCTGGGCAGGTTTTTGTGGAAATAGCTCTTTGGCAGGGGCTTCAGCTTGTGAGTTAGCTGCTTTACCCTGAAAAATAACCAAAATAATAAAATAAAACCAAATAAAATAACCAAAATAATAAAATAAAAATATCTTAATGTTTGAAAGTGAGCAACTTTTAAAATCCAAAAACATTACTTAAAAGGTAAACTTGGTATTTTCTACTTGTGTTAAATAAGCTGAATGCTTGAGATTTTACCAGGACATTAAATCCACCTGCTGGCATTAATTGAGACAAAAATATGTGACCATGAATTTGTTACTTGGGGCCACCTGGGCAGGTGGCAGCAGCCACAGTTTGGGTTTTGCCCTCCCCTGGCCCCAAACCAGTTATTCCAGTGATCCCAAAGTCCCTTTGTGGGGATCCACATCAGGGAACTGGCTGCTGGAAAAGGAATCCCTGATGTTAAACTTGGCTTGGGAATGTTGCTGAGTGATCTGACACTAATTCTCTGTAACAACCTGGGAGTGTGTTTTCTGCTCTCT
This sequence comes from Molothrus ater, assembly GCF_012460135.2. Taxonomy (NCBI): domain Eukaryota; kingdom Metazoa; phylum Chordata; class Aves; order Passeriformes; family Icteridae; genus Molothrus; species Molothrus ater. Next base: position 4,728,387 of record NC_050487.2, read on the forward strand.
CTGCCTTTTTCAGGTGTTTGCTGAGCTTTTGCTTCAGATCAAACACATAAAAATGAGCAGGATCTCACAAAATACCACCATCATTTTCTGTGGCCTAGCAAATAGGTCCCTAATGTTGTTAAATGATTTTTGGCTTTGCAACAGCCTTTTATTTCCAATGTGTGAAGTGCTAGCTGTCACTACTATAAAAATAAATTATGTGAAATCTTTGATTTGTCAGAGCTGGTGCATTATCACCAAGTGTGAAATATTTTCTGCTTCTACCCCTTCAGTGGAAAAAGCAAAGAGGAGAGTGAAGTTGGGGATTTTCAAAGCTCTTTAGCAGCAAGAACAGTTAATTTTAATCTGATGCCAATGTGCTAAGGCTCTTTGATACCAGTGCCCAAGCTTAGGAATTCATTCTTTGTGGTGAAGAGAGCCTTGACTGCTGCAGCCAGGAAGTTCAGGCAAGTACCTCCTCCTGATTTTTGGGATGAAGCTATTTTACAGTAACCAAAGCATGTGGTGGCTGAGGACTCATTGCTTTTTCTTTTCAGCCCTTTTGGGCCTATTTACAGGGATTTTATATTTTTATAGATATATTTTTAGGGGGAATTGCTGTTGAGATTTTTAGATGTAGATTATTTTCCCAGGTAGCTGCTGGAAGTGAAAAATAAAAATTCAGGATAGTTCAGTAGAGCTGGTTTGGGTGGTTTCTTCACAAGCAGGGCTCTGTGTTTTAATGTGTAGTTGTGATGTCTTTTATTTCCTTGTTCATTAATAATTATTCCATTGTAAAATATTTTACTTCTGAGAGGCATAATTCTCGTTCTCCTTGGCTTGTTGTGTGCATGCTGGAAAGTCTTTTTGCAGCAAAAGGAAATGTACTCAGTCTTGGTAAACTTGGATGGAGTTTTGCTGTGGAAGAAGTTAAGACTTCTGGTGAACCTATCCATCCACATCAATCTGACTACAACTTGGAACATCTCATATAATAAAATTTTAGTGTCTTAAAAGAATTGGAATGAAGGGTTAGGGAATAAACTGAAAGAATGAAAGATAAGTGAAAATACTGAGATGAAATTATTTTTAATTTGGTTTAATTCATGGTAGTGATGACTGTTACTCCTGCAAAACAAATTTTTTACGAACACCATCAGGATTTAAATGACTTTTTTTTTTTTTCATTCCCTCCTTGCTCCTAAGAGATACTTGTCAGACACAATGGTTGGCACTGGGTTTTATCTTGTAACACTTTGGGCAGGGCTCCTTGGAGATCTCTCTTGCTCTGGGATTGAAGATCTTTGGCCGTAAGTCTTTGGCAGCACCTTTGTGCCTGCTCGTGCTTGGCTGAGAGACTGATGCTGGATGCACTTCACTTCCTCAGCACTTCCAAAGCCCATGGACCAGAGTGAGAGGTGCAGCTTTCTAATTTCAAACACATCTGAACTGGAGAATTCTTTGTTTCCAGGATCTTGGTCAAGATTTGAGGTAGCTGTGACTTTCATTCCACACACAGGTGACCATGTGTCCTGCACTACTGCAGCAGCTTTTGCTGCCCAACCCTGAAGGGTTTTGTCAAATAACTTGCCAATATCCTCAGCACTTGGGGTCTTTATTTCCCTTTCTCTTAGCCATGTTTTTATTTCATAAATGAGATGAGGATGTCATCAGTGCTTTCTTTTGGTTTCTCACTCACTGCCTCTGCTCTCACATATACCTGGTTGTAGAATCCCAGGGTGGTTTGGGCTTGGAAGGGGCCTTAAAGGCCATTCAGTCCCACTCCCTGCTGGGTGCAGGGACACTTCCCACTATCCCATGCATCTCCCAGCCCTGTCCAACCTGGCCTGGGATACTTCCAGAGGGATGGGGCAGCCACAGCTGGTTGGCAGTGGATGATGGTTCATTCCCAGTGAGCAGAGTGGGACAGGGTGGTGGCAAGGGGTTGCTCAGACTGATACTCTGTGGCTTCTATCTTTGCTGCCAAGTTTAATAGAGATCTTTATCTCTTGTTTTACTCTATTGAAATGGCTTGCTGAAATTTGCTTCCTGTTTTCTTAACAACTGAAAGGACCTGAGAAAATTTTCCTTTAGATGACAAACTCTTGGAAAGCTGACCACTTCTAAAGGTATGGCCTTCTTCCCTAGTTACAATAAAATTTATTAAGAGAATAATTTTTTTTAAAATTAAAAAATATATGCATTTGAATTTTCATAAGAACACAGAAAGTGTAAGCCTTCCATGCTCATTTGTTGCAGCAAAAATGTTTTATGCCCTTGTTTCTATGCTCACCCTTGCTGGTAGCAGCTACTGGTATTTTGAATTAAAAAGAGGAAGATTTGGAAGGCATCAAATTGTTGTGCTGGGTGACGTGAGTTGCCCCATGTGGTGACTGCAGTGTCATTGGGATGGTACCAGCTTAGTGGGAGTGCTCTGTTAGATGGGTTTTTGGAGCTGGGATGTGGCCCAGGATTTGCTTGGGCTGTTGTTTGTGTTCTTCTGGCTGAAGGAATGGATCATTAGTGCTGCCTCCACTCACCCTCCTGTGATGAGGGCTCAGTGAGGCTGGAGGTGAAGGCAGTGCTGTCTGATGTTTTTCCATAATTATCATCATGCATCCCTTGCAGTGGAATTAGACCACTCAGATAAGTGCTGTCTCTCTTATTTCTATTAAAATAAACAGCTCTAATTTGGAATTGGGATGGTGTCTGTGTGTGAGGACATCATGGACAGACACCTCAGTGTTGTCACCTCACCGAGTTTGTGTTTTGTGGCTGTCAGACATTGGTCTTGGAGGTCTGTTTGACATTAATTCAGTCTCTCACAAATATTTTCATCTGCTTTAGAATTGCACAGCTGTTATTGGGGTGAGAGAATAAGGTGGAGCAAGGTCTGAGAGCTGCATTCTTCTGGTGTGTAAATGCCTGAGCCTCATGAAAATGCATTTTCTGGAGCTTTACTCCTGCTCTGTCAGATTTCACTGAAATCTTCTAATTCTGCCTATAGGAATGCCATTTATTGTTTAATGAGCAGGCACAGTTACCTATGCTTATGTGTTAAACTCAGAATTTGTGCAACAATATCAGTAGATCTTTCCAAGCCTTTTGCAGCTTTCTAAATGCAGTATTATGTTTTGTCAACTGTTTCAATATTATTTTAACTTGACAGCTTCCTTTGGAAGCTCTTCAGATTCCCAGGGTGCTGGTTGTAGTATTCACAGGCCTTCTGTCTATTCAATTGGTAACTGTGTTCTTCATTTTGTATTTTTTATTTTTTAAAAAGCATTTCATTCCTGAGCTGTAAAATCAATTTTTGTGGCTGTGGTGCTGCTGCATCCTATATAAACAGCCATAGATAGTAACTCCCTCAAAGTGTACTAATATTGGTGGGATGTATTAAATCACTTTGAAAATTCAGTTTGTTTAACCACTCACAATTGGTGTTTAAAGCATTGTACATTTATTTAAAAATCTATGTTTAGGGCATTTTTATCATATATTTGATTTGCAGATTGTAAGTAGAGGGTAGTCATTTTAACACAAATGTTGGGTCTTTTCATATATTTTCTTGTACTTGTCCTGTAGGCTTGGCAAAAATCAATTTCCACATCAGCATAAGAATTATTTATATATTTTGAATGATGATATAGTTTCAGGCTTTTCCTGACTGTTTAATATATATTGATGTGTAGCCTGTGTACAGTTCTAGTTGGTTTGGATTTGTTTCCTTTGGCACTTCAGATAAAACCTGTTTGTGGGCAAGAAGAGTGAGAGAGGTAGTTTTACAAGGAATGACTTAAAAAAGAAAAATCAGAAAGTTAGTTTAAAAACTCATTCTGGCAGCCAGCATTTTAAGAGAAAATTGTTATTTCCAGTGTCCAAATGAGTGTTCTGGCTCCCTGAAAAGCATACAGGAACATTACCCCAAATTTCAGGGAATTTGCTGCATCAGGCTGTAAGTGAATATGTTGCTTATATGTGTGCAAGTAATTTTAAAGTAGAAAATCTGTAGAGCACACAAGGAAAACTCTGGCAATGTCACAACAGGAGTACTGGGTGTGAACTGCAGTGTGTGATTTCTAGATCACCTCTGCCTTGCTCATTTCCTCCCTTTTTTAAGGAAAACATGATTACAGTATTTAGTTTTTCTGTTGAGGAATCCAGGTCTAATGTTCAGAATTGTATCTGAGTATTCAGGATAATTTGAATTTGTGGCAGCTGTGCTTTGTACTTTTTGTACTGTTTATTTTGTCTTGAAATAATGGGGAAGGGGTTGCCTGGGCTGCAGAATTGGTTGTATACCTCATCTAGGTACTTCACCTCTCCTGACAGACCTAAAGATGCCAAGAAAAAACAAAATGAGGGGTTGTGTCCTTGTATAAAATCTGTAAACCTTCAAACCTCAGCAGTGTAAGGAAGATGTGGCAGTCCTGAAACACTTGTGCAGAAATGTGAGTGAGGTTTCACCACCCAGCTCTGTGAGAGTATTTTACTAAGATCTGATTTCATCCTGAGCTGCTGTTGGCAGGGAAATATTGGGATGATCCTTCCTGTGTTGCAATCTCATTTAATGAAAAGATCCCACTGGGAATATTGCATCCAGCTCCAGAGTCCTCAGCACAAGAAATGTGGACCTGTTCAAGTAAGTCCAGTGGAGATGCTCCAAGGGCTGGAGCTTCTCTGCTCTGGGCTGGGGGAGCTGGGGGTCTCCAGCCTGGAGAAGAAAAGGCTCCAGGAAAGACCTTCCAGTGTCTAAAGGGGGATTACAAAAAGGAGGGAGAGGCTTTTTACACAGTACAGTGAGGAATGGTTTTAGAATAAAAGAGAGATTTGGATGGGATGTTGGGAAGAAGTTCTTCCCTGTCCTCAGGGTGCCCAGAGAAGCTGTGGCTGCCCCTGGATCCCTGGAACTGTCCAAGGCCAGGCTGGACAGGGCTTGGAGCAACCTGGGATAGGGGGAAGTGTCCCTGCCCATGGTGGGGATGGAATGAGCTGAGCTTTATGGTCCCTTCCACAAACAGCTTTCCCAGCTATCAGCAGTGAAATTCCTGGTGCAGAAGTGGGATGCTGCAGGGAACCCAAGTCCTGTAGAAGTTTCCATGTGTGAAGAAGCCAGTTTGGTCTGTTGTGACACAAATGGAATAAAGCTCTCCCAGGAGAAATGGTCTCTAGTTTCTTTGTGGTGCTGCTGAATACACTGGAAATGAGCTGTGTCCACCAGAGCCATCTCTGGAAGGGATTTGTTTTTGCCATGCTCAAGTGCTTTTGGTATTTTCAACTCCTGCATTTGATTTCTTGAAGCCTTTTCTCTCTCTCTCTGCCAGATTTGTGTCCAGTGTGGCTATGAGAAGGAAAGCACCTTGAACTTGTGTCATGCAAGGGTTTCAGCAAACTGGTGAACCTTTCCCAGGGGCTGTGACTGCCTGGTCAGCAGCTGTACTGATGTCCCTTGGGGTTTTCCCCTGTGGCATTGTGTGGCAGGTTGGCATTCCTGTTGGAAGAATCAAGGTTTGGCCCCAGGACTTCTCTGCCAAGCTGAAGTTCCCAGTATCCTCTGGTTACTGTGGTTGGAGCAGCCTTGGGCAGCCACTAGAGAGAAACAAAGAGCTCTATTCTGCATGCCTGTGAAAAAGACAGCTCTTCTGGAGGGAGGTGTTTCATCTTTCCCCTTTGTCTTCTTCCTTGTTACTCCTTTTTCCCTTAGCTGACATTTGACAGCTCTTCCAGTGTGATGGGGGAGTGCAAGATCCCTTGACCTTGGATTCTTTCTGGTTCTGCCACCCTCATAAACACTTCATGTTACCTCTTCTTTTTCCACTTACCTCTAATCTGGATGGGGAAGCCATGGCCTTGTCTTACCATTGCCCAATAATATTTCTAGAGGTTAAAAAAAAAAAGCTTAAAAAGCACTTTCATTCTGCGTTGGCATTACTGGTGACCCTTCTGCACTTTGCCAGCAGCCTGAGGTTTTTAGAGCTCTGTTGCATGGTGAATCTCCAGGTTTAAGAGCTGGGAATGCTCTTATTAACACAGAAATGCACCAAACTGTACAGGTGCCTCATGCAGGGCAGCCTTTAGTCAAATAACTTTTGCTCTGGAATGTGTGGTCCCTCCCTGCCTGTAAATGTCAGCTTTAATTAAGAGAGAATCTCAACAATGAGATGCAAACCTTTTATTATTTTTTTTAATTTTCTTGTAAACTTTCCATACTTGCCCTTTTCCCTATTCTCCTTTGATCTTTAGAAAACCTCAGCTATAAAAATAAAAGCTGAAAAGTGTCTGCTAGGTGGTGAAATATGAGTAAGCACAAACACCCCGACTCGACTCACGGATTTGCATGCGCCGCCGGCTGCCTTGTCTGCCTTTAGTTGACTCAGGACTTTCAGTAGGCAGAAGAAGGATAATTTCCTTGTTCATTGCTGAACAGGCTGGTTCAAACACCTTGGAGCACGTGTTATCATTATGCATCTTTGCACAATGGTTCCTTGAAGGGAAAACTCTGGCTGCGGGGCTGGATAAAAACAGAGCGTGGCCTGAATTTGGTGGGTAGGCGGCAACTCCCCGGCCCTGGGGCACAGGCTGGGAATGGATCCCTTGGATCCCTCTGGTTTCATTCCTCCTCCACCACACTGCTCAGAGCTCTGTATTCCTGCAAGGGCTGCCTCAGAGGAAGGTGGGGATGGGTGTTTGTGTCCATCAGCACATCCCTCTGCCTTGTTTCTGTGTGCTGCTCTCATCAGCTGCCTTCCAAAGTGAGCTTTCCTGCCAAATTTAGGGGAAATGGGAAATCGGGGCAGTCGGGAAGTCACTTCTAAGGCCCATCTGGTGCTGTCACCTGTAGTGTTTGAGGTCTTTCAGAGGCAATAAAGCAGAGAAGAGGTTCCTGGTTTGTTGATGGTGAAATGCCACCACAGTTCAGCGGAGCCACATTTGTTTCATGAAGCAGAAGTGATGACTCGGGTGGGCGCTGAGTGCTCTGCAGGGTTCAAGGGACAAGGTGAAGATGAATCACTGCTTACAGGTGGCTGCAGTATTCAGTGAGCCAAATATCATTAATTTGCTTAAATTTGCTATTGCTAATAGCTAGTAACTTACTGGTTTTTACCAGGACTCTTGCGCATCTGGGCCAATTCAGATTTTCCCTGTTTATTTTTTTCAGCCATGATCCTCCTCAAAAGACTGCGATCCCTTTTTGATTTCAAAAATGACATTTTTGCAGTCTGGTCACTCATTTTTCATGCAAGACTTTGCACATCTGATCAGCACCTTACAGAGTCAATAATTGCTTCAGGGTGTAATGGACTTTGGCAGTGGGTTTGAAGAATATTTTCCTTTAGGAAAGCTTAGGAACCCTTTCAAATACCCCTCAATACACATCTGTCTTGTGTAACTCAGTTCATGGTAAGCACATTTATTACATCTTTGGCTATTCCTTGTTCTGTGCTAAAGATAATTTCCTCTCTGCTTTTTTTATTCCTTCCACTCAACTGTGATTTTTATCTTTTTTTTTCCCTAAATCTCTTTATCACTTGGCAATTAACAGTTGTTTGTGCTATGTTTTCCTGCTGTTTGTGTGACTCAGCAAAAATCCTAAGGAAATTAATGTGTTGGAAAAAGACAAATTGGAAAGAATTTAGCTGGGTATGTTCTGTGTGTCATCCAGTTGGATTTTGCCAAGTCAGGCTGAGTTTCTCCTACACCCTTGTTAGGAGTGGGAATATTGTGTGTTTTCTCTGCCACCTGTAGCAGTAAAGGGAAGAGGCAAGGAGGGACCTGACCTGTCTATAAACTTCATGGTAGTTGGTTTGGTTACTCTGCACCTTTGTAAATCTTAATGACAGATTGGTTTGGCTCAGATATTTTTTATTTCTGGGGTTTTTTTTTCAGCTGTTTTCTTAGCTGCATCATTTGTAAGGGTGAGTATCTTGCCTTTTTGTGGTTGTAAATCTGAGCTTGGTCGGAGTATTTTAGGTCAGCGTAGGTTCCTCTATGCTCCCTATAAAGAAAACTAAATAAAAATAACTTGGTTTTCACGGGTGTGTGGTTTGGCATTGACCAAATCCTCTTTTCTGAGACCCCCTAAAGCTGGAAGGAGAGGTTCCAGCACGTCCCTTGGAAGTGGGTACCTGCTTTTCCCGGGCTGGCTCTGAGCATCCGCGCTGTTTCCAATAACCGTAGGTGGAACAGATGATCCCTCTGCCTCTTCCTGGCCACTCTCACAGTTACTCTTGTCCGTGCTTTTGCACGAGTCCTCTCTTGGCAGGCAGAAGATCTAGGACTATGTTTGCCAAGTCTGCAAGAAAGCAATTCTTTGTCTGCCTCTGCTGGGTTTTTTTTTTTGCACGGTTTTCTCAGTTGAAATGATGAGATAAGTATTTTCAGGCTCTGAAGGTAGTCTCATTCTGTTCCAAAAAACTCCTTTTTGGAGCTGATTAAATAAATCTCGTGGATCCAAATGCTTCAAGTTGGAAAGCTAGACATCCCAAAAGACTTATTTTGTTTTTCATGGAGAAGACAGTCTGAGATGTGCTGGTTTTGTGAATTTTTCTGCAGCAGTGAAATAATTTCGAGCTGCTGAACTAAGAGGCTGTTAGTGATGGGGCAGGAAGCTGTGGCTAGGTAGCACCATCTGAATAAAAACTTGTCAGAAAGCTGCTCTCTGCTAATCCCTGGGAGGAAGTGAGCTATAATCAGCACTAAGTGAGCTAATCACAGGAAATCTATTGCTCAACAGGAGCCTTTGAAAAAAAGGAGGGGGGCAGGGAGAAAAGAAGAATACCCATGGAGATTTTTCATTCTGCTTTTGGACACCAAAATCTGTTTGATCTAAGAAAATGGAATATCTGATGAAGCAAGCAGCCCTTCAATCTCCACTTTAAAACTGCACCTCTTTTCCAGAATAATGAAGCATCAAGCCTCCTCTCTTGCAGTGTGGTGATTTTCAGGTATTAGGAGGTGGTGGTGTGGGGAGGCTGTGTTTAAGGAAACTACCACTAGCACAGGAGTCCTGAGGGGATGGGAATGAGTCTCTAGGCATTTTCAGCAAGGATTTTTAGAATGTAAAGCCAGAGTGGGACATGACTACCTTAAATCTGCCTTGTCACGAGGCAGTCTTCCCTTGGAGCATCACACACTGGCTCTTGTATTGTTCTGTGCTCTGTGCTCCTTTTCACGTGACACCTTCTGCCTTGGAGATTTCTTTCCTGGACGCCTCCTTTGCTCTTTTCCCCTGCTCTGGTTGTGGCTGTCTCTGATGCAGTGACACGTGTGGCCAGTGGCCCCTTGAGGCCCCCGGGGAAGTGGTGAAGGCTCTGCCTGGGGATCTGCAGTGGAACCCTGGTGTCCTCTGCAGGGACTGCACCCACCAGCAGCCCTTCCTTCATTTTTGGCCTGTTCTCTTTTCTTCAGTTCCTTCTGCCAGGCCACAGACAGTTTTGCTGTGTTGCCCTCAAGCTGTGTGCATGGCCCAAGTGTTTCAGGTGTTGTCCCAAAAGTATCCTGCAGCTGTAGTGGCACATTAAAAGCAAAGTGGTTGTTTCTTAATGCCTTACTAGCCTCAAATTTGTTCCTCCTCCTTTTTGGTCAGCCCTGCCAAATGGACTTAAATGTGATGTTTGTGCTGCTCCTTCTGTGTTGTGCTGCTGATAGTAAATGAGCTGAGTAATATTTACCTGCAGTGAAGAGCTGAGTTCAGTTTGCAGCTCTCTGTGGCTCCTGTGACAGATTTATTTGATGTATTTCACTGATTCAGCTCTGACTCCTCAGAGATCAGTGGCAGTGTAAAGCACAGTATTGTGTGCCAGCAGCAGGAATTTAGGGACATGCTATCAAGCAGCTCTAATCTGGATCTGTTTTGTTTTGGTTTCTTTTTCCAAGCAGTAGCCTGATGTAGTTTTGCATTGCATCCCAGGCAGTGAAATACAGGTGCAGCCTGGACTGCTCAAATTCATTAATTTGAACATCTTAAGAGGACAAATTCAGGTCATTGTGATGTGAGAACTTTCTACACCAGCTGTTTGGTTTGGCACACAGTGCCATCTTCCTCCCCCTGCTCAGGGCTTTGTAAAGCTCATTTGTTTGCACTGTAATCCAGATTTAAAACTGAATCTGCTCAAATACAAGTGCTCCAGGGAAAATGTGAGTGTGCACTAATAGCAGATAGCAGAATGATTGACTTCTATTTTGTTTTATTTCCTTTCATCCTTTTATTCAATTTTCCTTTTATTTCCTTTCCTTGTCTGCAAGCCAAGTTGGAGAAGAAAAATGTTTGTTTTTTTCCAGAATCAGGGGGCCTGAAGGGCAGCACAGAGCTTCAGCTGGGATGGGAGTGCGTGTCACGCTCCATCCCTATCACGAGGGAGCTGGGCTGGCACCAGAGCTGTGCTTAGGAAGTCCTTCAGGAAGCAGCCAGCTTTATGCTCACACAAGGGGAACTGGGGGGGGACAAACAACAAAAAAGGGCAAGTCAAAGCCAAAGCATTGAGACTGACGTGCTGCAGCAGTGTGTGTTTGTCAGCTTTGTGAAAGCGCTGCCCAAGCCTCACTTCAGCTTTTACTCACTGGCAGGGATACGTTTCTCTGGGTGTTTCCCCACCAGGGGCAGGAATGGCTGTCTCTCTTCTGTGACCTGGCCATGACCTTGAGTTTTGGGGCCCTTTCCATCCCCAAAAGAGGAAAGACAGTGAGCAGCAGGATGTAGATTGTAAAAATGAAACTTGGAGCATGTGAACGTGGTGGGCAGGTCCCTGCAGGAGCTGGGAGGGACCAGAGGTGGGTTCAACCACACAAGGAGCTCCCTGTGCTTGTCTTGCCTCAGCCTCTCTGGGCAAAGGTGGGAAAGGTAATGGTGCTGAATTAACTGTTGGACTCAGTGATCTGATGGGAGAGAGGAGTTGCAGTTGTGAGCAACTTCTCCAACTTCTCCAGGTGTTGGTGGTGAGGGATTCAGGACACCCAGACCCTTCTGGACCCTCTCTGCTGCCTCTGCAGAAGAGCACATTTGTTCTTTGGCTGTGTAGGATGGAGAGAGCACTTCATTTTCACTGCCCCAGTGCAGGGCAAGAAACTTTTGTCAAAAGGAGGGAGGAGTGTCATGTCCTGGGGATGAGGGCTGAGAATCAGAGCACCGTGGTCACCAGCACTGGCACCTGTGACTGTGTTTTGTGGGTTAAGCAGCAGAACTGTGGGGAGAAAAGCTTTTAGCTTTTTTTGTCTGTCTTTTTGGGCTGCAGTTGTGTCCTGTGGTGGGACTGAACCTGTGTGAAGGCTGTAGTCAAGTGTTATTTGCAGCTTCTCAGCTCTCTGTGGTTCAATCCATTGCTTTCTAGTTCTTGCATGAAATGTAGTGTGAGTAGTGATTGTGGGGGAGCTGCTGATGTGCTTGAATACATTATTATTACTGGTATTTCCTTCACTGACAAAGATGAAAGTGAATCCCTCTTCCATGTATTACCTTTAGCCTATTTTTGTAGAGCTGCTCAAATTCAGGTTCACCATTTGGCTGAATGTCTTTCAGCCAAGCTAAAAAAACAACCATTACTTGTGTTGTCTGATTGTGTCAGAGAAATATGAGCCTGACATCCCCTTTGCTGGGTTACAGATTCCTGGCAGGCACTGGGAAAAAAAATCCCCCATGTCTTTGCAATTCCCTGCAAATCAGCAGGGCAGGCAGTGGGTGATGGTGCAGGAGTGATTCTGTCTGGCTGCTGCTCTGAACAGGCTCCTTCTCCTCTTTGGAGCCTGAGAGAGCAGGAACAGCTTTGGGGGGTATTTGCACTCTTCTTTTAATTTTTTTTCCTTTTGTCAGTCCCTGCTCCAGTCATTGCCTATAATGCCAAACCTCTGTAGCCATTTCCAAAAACTTCCTGACACTGTGGAAACTTTCTTTGCGTGATAAAGGCAGGATAAGGATAAAGGAGAGGGGAACTGCTCTCTTCTACAGCTGAGTGCAGAAAAAAAGAGGGCTATTTGAATTTGAACCTGGACAAAATGATTGATTTTTTACTTCCCATGATGACTGAAGAATCAGAACTGTGCTTCATGATGTTCTTGGCCTGAGTGGATCTGTTGTCATTTATTTAAATGATGAATTGAAAGCTTTGAAATAGGCCTTTGTGCAAACTAGGTTTGAATTCAGCACTTTATTTTATTAATGATCTTTGAAACGGCCACTGAGAAATTCTACCATGTCTTGTTAAATAAATCACAGTTTAAATTGTTCCTTGCAGCTGAGGTTTTCCTAGACCACAGATTTATTGAGCTGGAAGGGTTTTGGTGCTGGAGGCAGTCCTCTAGGTGGAAGCTGATGCCTGAGCTCTTTCTGTCACTGCAGTTTGCCCCACCAGCCCCACAGGTTGTTTTCCTGCTGTGGAGCTCCTGGGCTGTACTTTGAGCGAGGTCAAGGATCTCTGGTGAGCACTCTGAACAGTCAGCAGCTCCTCAGAGCTCAGGGTTCTGCTCAGATGCTCTACACCAGTTCCTTGGAGTGCTGATTTTCTCCAGAAACAGATTTGGATTTCCATATCCTTCCTTCCAACTTGTTGTTTCACAGTCTCTCCTCTTGAGCACACAAGATACTAAGGAATAATTTGTTTTGGCTCAAGACTGAGTATGTGATGAGCTGCTTGTCACTGAAAATGAAGGATTTTTGCTAGAGTGAGAATTTTATTTTAGAATTATAACACAATAAATTTATTTTAAAATAAAATTCTAAATTATTTTTAATTTTATTTAAAAAATCAGCGGAAGTGCAGTTGGTTGTTTTTTTTTGGTGTGTTGCTTTTTTTTTTTTTTTAAATCTGTAGCCTGAGTATCACATGGCAGTGTTGTTAATTTAGTGACTGCCTCTCTGAGGGAGTGTGTGGGGAATTGCTGTGGGTTTGGAGTGCCAAGTCTGTTCTTGTCCAGTTTCAGATGCAGGTGGGTTGTTTATCCTTCCATCCTCCTCTTGCTCTTATCAGACACCTCAGAAGAACTGCACAGATGGAGGTACTAATAGGGTTTCCTTTAGAAAAATACAAAAGGCCACTCATTATGTTGTTTTCTTTGCCCATTGTACCAATTTGGGTTTCAAGTTATGTGATGCACTTATTTACTTGCTGTGGTTTATTTGGCTGCAAAGAGGAGATTTTTTGTTTTACCTGTCCCCATTTGGGTATCTAATGACCCTATATTCACCTCTTCTCTGAGGTTTGATTAACAGAAGGGACATAGATTATGGTTCCCTGTATTACCATCACTCCAAACTCGACTTCAATATATATCTGTATATATAAATATACATGTATAGGAATATATACATATATATGAATATATCAGTTGGATTTGGTGGATCTATTATATGTTAATAAAGCAAATACCTTATTTGATTTATACATCTGAAATGGGTGGCATGTCCTTGCTGCAATGTCTTGTAAGGGAAGCATTTGCAATTAAAATCCATATGGGTTGGCTGCTCAAGCCTGCTGTTGGATTGTAGGATACTTAATTTTTGTACCCCATATTGTGGTGGAAAAAAGACAATCTTGCAGATAACTTGCCACAACTGAAATAGCAATCAGTAAGTGGATTTGGAAGAGTGTTGGTGTTACTGTTAGGCTGGATGTGACACACACACGTGATCAGGGTTTAAGAAGAAAAAAGTTTTTTATTCTGCATGTTTTTTAGCTTCTATACTCTTAACAAACCGTGATCTTAAGTCATTACCTACATCACAATAACTTCTTATACTCATTGGTGTAAAGCAATTTGCATCAATATAATTGGCAAAAGTTTTACAGAAATTTAATAAGACACCTGTGCACATCTACTTAGGCATGTAGTCTAGCTTACAAAATTTTTCATTTATTTTTTCTAATCTGTTTCCATGCAGATGACCTTGTCTTCTTCTTAGCTATGGATACACTTGAAAATCATTAATTGTTATTTCTTCTATTAACTCAGCTTTGCTTGCAGGCCAGCTGTCAAGCCCCTCCATACTTGGGAATCAGTGCCTGATTTACAGGTGCATCCCTGCAGCCATGTTCAGGTGTCAGGTCTGTTTATAATTCCATCAGCAGAGAAGGCTCCAAGGCAGGGCTGTGCAGTTTGGATTGGTTTTCCCCCTGCCCTCCAAGTCATGGAGCAACCAGCACATGTCCAGTTTTTGCTGCTCTGCCAGAACATTGTGCTGCTTGTGCCTCTGATGATATATTACAGAAATTACATTCCTTCATGGTCATTTATGGGGATAATTAATGTTAATCTCCTTGAGCTTCACAACATAAACCAGAGTGCTGCTCCAGTCCAGGTTGCTGGCCTGGCTTGTGTCTCTCTGTTGGGATTTGGCAGCATTCAGCCACCCTGTGAAATGCCAGGGAATGACAGCCCACGTTGTTTTAGTTGTGCTGCTGGGCAGGATGCAGGTGTTGTGCTGTTTGGAGCACAGTAATTGGCAGGGGATGGCACTGCCTTGCTGTGGCTCTCGTGAATGGCACTGACCATGTGAGTCATGCCTTGAGATGTGATGGGAAGCTGGTGGGCACCAGGAGGCCATTCATTTCCCAATGAGATTCCCATTTCCCTCTCCAACTGTTGTGAGAGGAGAAGGAAGTCAACACAAAGATGTGTTGGCTCCTGTCCCAAAGAAGTAACTTGTCATTTGAGTGAACAGAGGAACTGAGGGTACATTTGTTACTGTTTGTTACCTGTCATTGAGAAGTGTTTTCTGTCTTTCTTTCTGCTCTTTACTCTGTAGCAGAGAGGCTGCCTGTTTCCTGGTGATCAGAAAAAAAATCCCTGAAATACTACAAGGAGGGAGGAAATGGTAGCAGAGATCTTTCTGAATGGGGAATGTGTCACGTAGATGTTTTATTGTGCTGTGGTTGCAGCTCTAGCAGCTGTTTGTCCGTGTTTTCACTCATGGTTTTGTTGAGGATTCAGAGCATTGTGGTGATACTTATGTGTTATTTTCTGCAAGTGGAGAAAGTTTGGCACCAATTGGAGAAGCAAAGCAAGCCTCATTCAGAAGTGGATCCTGTGGATCTCAGTGCTGAGCTCTTTAATGTAGGCTGTGTGATTTGGGTAGAGATGTTTTGAGTGCCACTTAATGTGGATAGCATGCTGAATTATGGCTTACAAACACAAGCTGTTCTTTTGTCTGATAAATGACAAGAAGGGGAAGGCTTTTAAAGCTGTTTGGTACTAGAGCATGAAGCTTTTTGGACTAGAGCTACCCCCAAAGGATGTTGTACTTAGGCCCTTTGTGTGAACAGAGAGCCAGATCAGGGAATTGTTCATTTGGTCTGGATTACTTTTATCACTGGAAATGTTTGTGGCTCCATCCCACAAATGCTGCTGCTGGCACAAATGAATGGGTGGCCCAGAAGTGGGAATGAGGAAGGGATTTGCTTCCTTTGGTGGAGGCGGCAGTGTCTGCGTTCCTCAGAGTTGAATTCACGCCTCCTTCCCCTGTGCCAGCAGAAGGAACGGTACATTCATGTGCTCCATGCCCTTTTCCTGTGTTCAAATCACATTTTTTTTTTCTCTTCCAGGGCTTCCCCTAGCTATTGAGAACCATGTCTGACAACGGAGAACTGGAAGACAAGCCCCCTGCCCCTCCTGTGCGGATGAGCAGCGCTATCTTCAGTGCAGGGGGCAAAGACCAGTTACCAACCAACAACAGCTTTAAACCCCTGCCCTCTGTCCCAGAAGAGAGGAAACCCAGGCATAAAATCATCTCCATATTCTATAATGAAAAAGGTAAGATGCCTCCTTTATCCACTCCTATTCTTTACTCTCCTTGTAAGTTTTGGTGGTGCTTTACATGTCAGAGTCCAGCCTGTCCAAGTGTAGGGGATTGGAAGAACAGCCCCTGTTTGCTGCCCAGCTTGAAGTAATGCATTTCCAAACAGCCCTAATCCATGTTTGGCATTCCTGGGGATCATGTTACTTAGATGCAGATTTCTGATTCAAACTGAGCACCCAGCTGGTTTGGAAGTTACTTCATGTTGGTGGTCATTTATGTGGCACCTTGAGGAGGAAAAAAAGTCAGTAAAGAAGTAGTGGTGAAGGTGCAGTTGCATGAAAGAAAATTCAGAGAAATTACATATTTTTGTCTGTGGAACTGCACTGTTAGGATTGATTACTAATGGATAGATAAACCTGATTTGCTGTAAAAAAGATTATTTCTGAGAAAGAAAGTTGCTATAATGAATACTAGACTGTATTTGTGTGTTATTTGTCCTCTTTTCTGTATGGGAAGTGCATGTACAGCAGTGGAGCTCTTGCTTCTGGCTCTCAAGAACGTGTCCATGTACAACAAAACAGATAAAAACACCTCCTAACATCTGAGATGGTAAAACTGCACAGGAACTTAAGCCTGACCTGAATCTGCTCAGCATTTTATTAGTCCACTGGTTAACATGACTTTTTATGCACCTTGGAGTGGACCCTGCTGCTCTTGATGCCTTCTGTGCTCTTGGCTCCCTGTGCCTCACTGCTGGTGTGCTGGGCAGGACTGGTTCAGTCATGCTGACACAGGTTTGGCTGTTTGAAGAGATTCTGCTCCTCTGGTTGATTATTCTCTTGGCTCAGTGTTTTCCCCAGGGCTGGTTTTCACTCTCTCTCAGCTGTGTGAGCAGCTCTGCAGTCTGCCTCTCCCTGCAGATCAAACCCAGAGAGACAGGTTTCCCTCTGTTCCCAAGGCCTAGCTTTCTGCTCTCAGCAGTAGAAGGTGTGTTTCCTTTTATGGGGGATGGAAGGATTTGGCCAGTGTAGTTTCTGGAGGCAGATTAGTTCTTTCACAAGGTCATTTATTGTGAAATAGCCTGTCCATGGCTGTAGCAGTGATGGTCTCTACTGACATGGGTGAACCCCAAAGTACAAAGTCTGTAAGGAGAACATGAGAAGCTACCACAGGTTGGTGGCTGCATCCCAAGAGAGACTCCAGCCCTTGGGGTGCAGAATTTGGGTGCTGAAGGTGGCAGGTTTGGTGCTGTCAGGTCAGTGCAGTGCTCTGTGTCCGGAGCAGGTTCTGCCTTAGCCCTTCAGTCCTGCAGAAGTGGGTGTTTGACCATGTTCTTGTTGGTCCCACAAGGAAATACTGGAAGAAAATCACATGGAAGGATCAAATCTGTCCATCTTCAGGCAAGGAGAATAGTTTAGGAGCTGGGATGGCACTTGTCTTTATGCTGTTGCATTGGTGGCTCATCAGAGCATTTGAGCCCTTTTACAGGGGGGGATGAAATAGGACATGTTGAAGTAGAACATAAATCCCACATTAAGGAAGGTTGTCCTTGCTCTGAACTAGTAACAAATGATTATGAATGCAAGTGAGAGCTTTGTGACATTCCATGACACCTTTTTTCTCCAGGGACATTTTCTCTTTTCATTTTGATGGTGGGTTTGTTCATTGCTGGAATGGGGAGGTGATTGAAGAATTATCTAAAGTTGTATTGGCTCATCTAAAGTTGCTTTGGAGTCCTTTGATGATTATTCAGACCACTCTAGATATTGACAAGTACCAAGTTTAGGCAAATTAATCTGCATATTTATTTAGCATCTACCTGCTGATACTTTGTGTTGCAAACTGAAAGTAGGAGAAAGGATTTCTTCTGAGAAAACTGCATTTTAGGGGAAATGAGTGTCAGTTTGTGTTTTCTAGATGTTAAAAAGTAATTCAATTAATGTCCTCCTGAAAGAAAAGTAGGCTTTCCTGCATGGCAAGATATTAGGAAAAATGGAAATTGAATTACCCAAATTAGAGAAACTATCTGGAAGTTGTATTTTTTTAATTTGGAAGAAACTTGTCTATTGCATGACCTGCAGCAAGGCTAATATAAATATCCAAAGAAGGGATTTTGGCCCTCAACTCTGCAAAACTGGCTGTTGAATGTAAGCAGAGCAGAAGTGGGCCCAGTGTCTTTCTGGCACTCACACAATGGTCAGATGTTAGTTGTTTTGTTCATTAGCATGGCTGGGACGCACCCTCCCCAGAAATGCCCTTTTAAATCCTTCTTTTCTTTAAATTCAGCTGCTGGGAAGCTTTACAGAAATATTAACTTCATGCTCAGATTTAAAAAATACATTGGGACTAGATGAAAAATAATCTGTCAACCTGGGGTAGAAATTTTGTCATGGGAAAAATGTCTCCAGGCAGTGAGTAAGTTTAACAAATCACTACAGAAATGTTCAGTGTTCCTTTTCAGAAAATGAAAAAATTATCCAGGAATGTTGTTTGGCTTTGTCTGCACATCTCTGTCCATATGATTTTGCAAGGTCCCTCCTGGCCAGCCTCATCTGCTTCTGGATCCTCTCTTGGGAGGTTCTTGTGCTTTGGGGGACTTGCAGATGAAGAGATTTAGCAATTACACAGTTTCTGTCCCAAGTCTGAGCTAGTTCTGTGCTGAAATAATCCTAAGGGTTTGAAGGGATTATTTAATCACCAGTCATGGAAGATTTTTTCCCCCCCCTGGTTCCATTGTTTAGGATAAATGGAGTGATAGTCATCTTCTTACTAGAGCACTTTATTGCCATGAATTTTCTTGGCCTGACTTCTGAAGTGAAAGGAACCTCTGTGTGGTTTTGGAAAGCTTTAAAATAGTCCCCTAAAACCAGAAATGTTTGTCTTTGAGCAGAAAGCATTGATGCTGAGGGCATCACCCAGATCCTACACATCACGTGTTTGGGGGCACATTTCAGTGTGGTTTCAGCTGGAGCTCAGCAACTCCAGGTGCACATCTGGAATCAGCTGCCTGCTGCCTCCAGCTGTTGGGGAACAGCTGTGTTTCTTGCCTTGTGTATGGAATTTGGTTGGTGGCAAGCAAGGGCACCCTGAGGTACTTGGCCCTGGGAAGTACCGAGGCTGACACCGTACTGAGTGCCTGTGGCTTCCCTGGGGGAAGAGTCCAGTTGTACTTGAAGCACCTTCTTAACCAGACAGAGCTTTTCTCCAGCTCACCAAATCCTTCCAAAGGACCTGTGTGTCTCTGCAGGGCCAAGGGCCAAATTCTGGGTCCCATAACCAATAACAAAATGGTCAAACACCCATTTCTGCAGGATTGAAGGGGTAAGGCAGACTTCCTCCAGACAAAGAGCACTGCACAGCACCCAGACCTGCCACATTCAGCACCTTCAGCGAGCTGGAGTCTCTTTTGGGGTGCAGCCACCAACCTGTGGTAGCTTCTCATGTTCTCCTTACAGACTTTGTACTTCGGGGCTCACCATGTGCAGTTGGGAAGGAGCATTGCCCTGCACTGGGGGGATTCCTGTTTCAGTCCCAGGGCTGGGAGGCAGCGTAGCCTCACCATGGCCTTGTTCTCAGAGCTGAGGATGTCCTGCCAGCACATGACTCACCGGGCTTGCCTCTGGCTGGGGCTGTTTGTTTGAAGTGCTGCTCTGCTGTTCCTGTGGGCTGGGAGGCAATGGGTTTCAGTCTCCTTGCCTTGCCTACTCATGGGATCTGTGTATTTTTGGAAGGAGTGGGTTTATTTACCCAGCACATGCTGAAGGGCTTGAGCACCAGCTCCTGTTCACTGCGTGTCAAGTGCTCCCAAACAGGGGCTTTCCTAAGAAATACAACTTTATATATGTATATCATGTTCTCCCTTGCTTCCACATAAAAAACTGCAAGAAATAGATCAGAAATGGTGCTTCCCTTGCTTCTCACAGCAACGAGTTTCTCCTGTGTGTTAATGAAACATCTGACAGCCTGTTTGCTTTTTGGCTCTGCCCTGTGCAGCCATATTAAAGATATCCTGTTTATAACAGCCGTGTCTTTCCATGGCATTGTTCAGCTGCAGGCAGCCCACATGGCTTTTCATTCTGACTATTGTCCTCACTCCCCGTGCTTCCCTTCCCAGCAGGAGGGGATTTCACATGGATTCCTGCCTCTGAGCAGCACCAGCTTTGCTTGCTGTGTAGTAACCAAGAGAGTGCTGCTTTACCTGCTTTTTCTATACTCAAACAACAGGACTTTTAAGGTGAATTTAGAAACAAAGCAGAAAAATTAAATTAAAATAAACCCCCCCCCCCAAGCCACACCCTGAAAACTCCCAAAACAAACAAACAAAAATCCAAAGCCCGAGGTGTTAGAAAATATCTTATAAATTCAATTGACTCTAGGTTGGATTGTGCATGTGGTCCCTCTAATTATTTGTTCCTGCTTCTGGTACTTATTATGCTTCCCCCACCTTTAATTTAAATTAGGTAATTGCTCTGAGGCTATAAACTCTTATCTTCATCACAGGAAGTCTTAGTTTGCATTAATTACCTTGAATTGAAGCAGTGAGGCAACTGAGTTTTAAGTGTCTTTAGGGTGAACTTGAGGCTGAACTGAAGTTGTCTTTTCTGCTGTTCTTAATCTATATTAAAATGTCCTTTTTTGCATTGTAAACATTTAATATGTTTAGATTTCATCACTCTGGTGCTCTTAACCTCTTTCTTTTCTTGCTACCTGAGTATAAATTATTTGAATGGAACAAGGAATCACAGAATCCCAGCACAGTTTGGGTTGGAAGGGAATTAAAGCCCATCCAGTTCCACCCCTGCCATGGGCAGGGACACCTTCCCCTATCCCAGGTTGCTCCAAGCCCTGTCCAACCTGGCCTTGACACTTCCAGGGATCCAGGGGCAGCCACAGCTTCTCTGGGCACCCTGTGCCAGGGCCTCAGCACCCTCACAGGGAAGGATTTCTTTCTAACATTGAGATCTTTGAATATCTTTTTCAGGAAGCAAGAAGAAGGAAAAGGAAAGGCCAGAAATCTCCCCACCGTCAGATTTTGAACATACCATCCATGTTGGCTTTGATGCTGTCACTGGAGAGTTCACTGTGAGTATTCCTGCCTTGGAGCAGCTCAGGGAACACCATAGGTCAGTGCTGCAGTGAAGCCAAGGCAGAGCTTTAGAATAAAGTGCAATTGAGTCTTTGTTTCTACCAAGGAACTGTTTTCCCTCTGTGCTTGTACAGTGCACTGTGACCTGTTATTTCTTCTGCAATGCCAGTGTCACATCTGAATGCTTTGTGTCACCTGGGAGAGCCCTCCCTGACAAACCCACTTCAGTTTGCTCTCTTTCCTGGGTAACACTGGATCTGTTGAGTGTTTTTGTGTTCCCACTCCTCACCTGGAGGAGTTGTATCCTGTGATCTGTATTTCCACCTTTGCCTCCCCATCCTACTCAGTTGTGTGCATAAGGCTGTGCATGTTATACTTTTATAGAGGAAAGAAATTTGTTTTGCTTTCAAAAAACCTTAAAATACAAAAAGGATGCTTTAAATCCCCTGTTTTTTTCAGGGAATGCCAGAACAATGGGCTAGGCTGCTGCAGACCTCAAATATCACCAAGCTAGAACAGAAGAAAAACCCCCAGGCGGTACTAGATGTGCTGAAATTCTACGACTCCAAAGACACAGCAAAACAGAAATATCTGAGTTTTTCTGCTCCAGGTGAGAGCCAAGTGTGCAAGACACTGGAGTTGGAATTTGGAGCACTGTCTTCCTCTGTGTCAGAATGATAAATGAGGTTCAAGTGCTAAAATCAAGGTGCATTTCAATGAGGCACAAATACACAAAGATGGATTTAAAACTGACTGGAAACTGGCGTTGTCCAGTTAATTTCCTGTTTTAAGTGGAGAGGGGAAGAAAGGGAACTGCATCATTCAGAAGAGCAGCCAAAATGAGCTTGAATGGGCTGTGTTTATCAAGCTGGGGCTCTGGGACTGGGATGAACTGGTTTTGTGCTGGAGGCCTTGCTCTTCACAGCTGTCTCTGAACTTGATGTCACCAGCTGGTGACATCAGCAGTGCAGAATAATTTGTGATTCCTAGTTGGGGGCTGAGAGAAGGACTGTCCCACAAACAGGTGCAGTTTTACAACTTTTCTTCCAAATTCTTTGCAAAAGTTGCTTAGTAGTAAGGCTTTGTAATATTCTTACCCTGTACTTGACAAGTTCACTTTGTATTACTTTTTTTCTGATGATTTTATGTATTCTGCTATTTGTCCTGTTTAGAAAAAGATGGTTTCCCTTCAGGAACACCAACGGTGAGTGTGTTTACTATTATTTGGCTATTCTGTGCTGCATACAAGTTCAGGTTTTCTATACTTGTTATATCCTGAATCTTGAAGTATTAAACTGTGTAAAGATTAAAAGTATAAAAATTAAGAGGTTTTTTTTTTTGTGAAATAGAAACATAAATTTGGGTGGTCAATCACATATTTTACTGCAGCAACAGTGTTTGAGTCTGATAATAAAATATAATAACTGAAGGGTAGACTGGTGGTTTAAGTTATTTTCTTTTGACATTGGTAAGAATTATTTTCTCTTCATGTGAAGAAAAAAATGTAAAGTCTTTAATACTGTGGGAGAGAATTCATTTATCTGTCTTTTTTAAACTTTGGTAAAAATGTAGACCAATGCCAAAGGTTCAGAACCATCAACAGCTGTGGCAGATGATGATGAGGATGATGAAGAGACTCCTCCTCCTGTGATTGCTCCACGGCCAGATCACACAAAATCGGTGAGCAGCTGGAAAACTGACAGACCTGCATTTCTCAGCATTGCAGAACTTCTGCTTTTTAGGGAAGTGTTTTATTTGGGCAATAAGCTGCTGTTAGTTTTTAGGGAAAAGTTCTGGTTTTTGAATTTGCTAAGAAAATACCTAATTTCTGAACATCAGTTGGATTAGAAGTCCTGTAGTTAATAGAATCATAGGATCATTTAGGTTGAAAAAAACGTCTCAGATCACTGAAATTTGTCAGTTTGTTTGTCAGCTTGTGTTGAAGATATCCAGTTATGCTTATCCTTCAACCCAACATGTGAGGAGGAGGAGGAGGAGGATTCTTATTCCTAAATAAAACCTGTAGGCCATTTGTGGAACTTTGTGCAGCACAGTGATACAGGTGTAATGTATTTGCTTTCCTTTATTTGATTGGGTTGCAGTGTGGTAGCCCCTCCCAAGTACACCACCTAAACCCCAGCCAATGCAAATTTTAGATTTAAAAGCTTATTTCACTCACAAAGTCATCAGCACTACAGGAACAAATGCTAGAGAAGATGTTAATTACTACAGGAAATGCTAGAGAAGATGTTAATTAAGTTTTAGGGCAGCCCTCATCTGCACACCTTGGTAATGGTGTCCCAGGGGTCCCACTTACTCCAGCTTTTTCTTTTGGCTGTGGGAGCTGTACATTTTGCCTCTCTGCTGCCCACTTTTTCCAGGAGTGCAAATGTGAATTATGTTTATTTGTCTAGGGATGTTGCTTGATAATTTCCCACTCTTGGGATTTAGACATATAAAAGGTGAGAGATCCACAGCTGGATATTTCTGGAGTAGCTGTGTAGATCTGTGAACAGCTCAGGAGGAAATTAAATAAAGCTCCAAGAAATTAAATCCCTTTAGAAAAACCTTAAACTGGGGACAACTGGGAAGTATTTGAGAATCTCGTCCTTCTTTTTATGGCAATCAAACATCTTTTTCCTTTAGATCTTAGTAGAAGTTGATCTCACTATTAAATAGTGCTTTCTGCTCTGTTAACTGGTATGGATTATAAAGAATAAGCAGATAAAAATCTGAGCAACCCACTGTGGAATCTCCTGGCATCCTCTCTGTTCAGGAGGTGCCTGGATCTCTTTGAAGGGTCAGTAATGTTGCCAGCATCTTGTTTGATGGAGCTTTAATGTGTCTCAGCTCTAATTTCTGCCTCATACCTGTTATAAAATGTTGCTTGGGGATCTTTGCAGGGCTGTGGTGGGTTTCAGCTGCAGGTCAGTGGTGGCAGAGCAGCTGCTGAGGTCTCTGGTGTCCCTTGCAGATTTACACCCGCTCTGTCATTGACCCCATCCCTGCCCCGGCCGGTGACACCTGCGCCGACAGCGCCTCCAAAGCAGGGGATAAACAGAAAAAGAAAACCAAGATGTCAGATGAAGACATCATGGAAAAACTACGTAGGTGCCTTCATTTCAGATAAGCAGGGGAGCAGTATGAGAGTTTTGGCCTCAGCCTGGCTTTGTGTGCAGTGCTTGGGTGGCTTTGTGTGCAGCAGCAGCTGAGAGCTCTGGCTTGGGGAGGTTTGTAATGCTTGGAGCCCTGTGGGGTGGACAACAGGGATAGAGCAGGTTTGGGGTTGTATCATACATGCACATCACAGTGTCACAACTGGATTTCCATCAAACCATAGTAACAAAATAGTTTCTGCTGTTGCTTGTTCCATAATCATCTTGGTGATGATTTTTCACTGTGTTAATGCTCCCCTGCAGCTTTGGCTGTTGGTGCACCAGCTTTGCTATTTGAGCTGACCCACTCTTGTGCCTATCTTGGCCAGGCCAGCCCTGCTGTTGGGGGGCAGTGGGATTGGACTGACTGTTTGGTTGGTTTTTTCTTTCAGGCACTATTGTAAGCATAGGAGATCCCAAGAAAAAATACACCAGATATGAAAAAATCGGGCAGGGGTAAGTATTGACCCCAACTTTTATCCCCAGTGGGCCAGTGTTAGCAGCAGGGTGCTGTTCTCTGCCTCACACCACTGCCTGTGCAGGCAGAGATGTTGGCTGCATTGAGCAGATAAATCACAGAATCCCACCCTATTTAGGGTGGGAAGAGACCTTAGAGCCCATCCCTTAAAGTTCCACCCCCTCCCATGAACAGGGACACCTTCCACTAGCCCAGGTTGCTCCAAACCCTGTCCAGCCTGGCCTTGGACACTTCCAGGGATGAGGCAGCTGTGACCTCTCTGGGAAGCAAACAGTAAAGTAAATAAACAGTGAAGGCATCACTGGAAAAGTGGTGGAAATTTTGAATTGAAAACTGAAACCATTTTGTGTTTGTGACTTGGCTGTGCAACTTGCTGTAAGATATTTCTTTCTCTTCACAGGGCTTCAGGTACAGTTTTCACAGCTATTGATGTGGCAACAGGGCAGGAGGTAAGATTTCTACGTTCATTTTTTGTTTAAATGTTCTTCTGTAGGTGGCCAGAGTGATTTGAGTGATTTCCTTCAGTGGTTCCCATTGCTGCTGTCACCTCTCAGATCTGTTTGTCATAGTCAGTTTTAACAATGTGCCTTGTTCTATAGTAATCAGATGGTGAAAGCTAAAAACAGTCTTTCCAATGAAAAGCAGAGAGAGTGAGGTGTTCCAGAAGTGACTTTGTAAAATGGCTTATCCTTCAAGAATTGCAGGCATTGTTGTAGAACAAGAAATAAAATTTTGTTTAGTCTTGGCACACTTGGCTGTGTCTGTCTCTAGGGAAGCAAGCTTGTCTCATGGGATGCCCTCAGAATGTCTTCTCCATATCCTACTCTTTGCTTTCATCCCTTGGTTTCTCCAGTGGAACTGGTGGCATCAGCAGTACTCTGCGTGTTTGTCACCCAGTGTCCATATCTTGGGAGACAGAGGGCTTTTGGGACTCAGATTTTAGGAATTATTTGTCTCTATTTAACTTCAGATTTCCTTAATATTCTTTCAGTTTTTATTTCCTTTCTTTCCTAAATTTTCCTTTAAAAATCCACAATAGGCATTCTTTAGGTCACTGATAAATAAATGTCCTTTCAGCAGTAACCACATTCAGCAGTCCTGCAGTGGAGCACTACATCTTGATGCAACATGAGCCTTGCCATCACCTCAGTGTCTCTTAATTTACTCTCTACACACTGCACTATTCATGTCCTCTTTCTGATTGCAGAGTGAATTTTGGGGTCCAGGGCCTTTCTGTGCCCTGCTCTGCACTTTGCTACTTCATGCAGCGCTCAGGTTTCCTCTGCTTAATGCCTGAGTACAGAGTTAGGTTTGTTCAGTAAAAAGAACACTCCTCTTAGAGCTACACAGTGACAGGACAGGAGGGAACAGACAAAAATTGCCATAAGGGAAATTCTAGTTAGATATTAGAATTACTTCCCTCTCAGACAGGATGATTGGGCATGGTGCAGGAGCTCTAGAGGGGTTGTGGAATATCTGCTCATTGAGGTCTCCATTCCAAACTCCCACAAGATCCTCAGCAACCTGCTCCACCACCAGTCATAGTTATTTTGTCACTGTGTGCTGCAGAATTATGAGAATTTCTTCCTTCAAAGTCCTTAGCAATATAATAACAATCATTTTTACAGGTTTATGTTGGTTCTTGTGTTTGGTTTTGGAGTCAGCCCAGGTTGCCTTGCAGAACTCCAAACTGCCTCCTCAGAGTGTTGGAGTTAACAGAGCTGGGATGATTCTTCTCCATTGTAAACTCTGTACTTGTCCTTGTTAGCTTATTTCCTGGATGAGGTGGGCCTTTATCTTCCCTTTTCTGTCTTGGGCAGTTCATTAATGGCTTTGAGAGGAATTCCTTCTGCCTCCCAGCATTCCTTATATCCAAACACCAGTTTGGTCAGAATAACGAACAATAAATTGCCTCATCTTGCATTGGTGGGCTCAAATTTTATCTCTGAGTTGCTACAGGATTCTGTTCTGCTTCAGGCCTGTTAATATGGAATTGAGTGAATGTCCTTCTGTCTCCTGAATGCCCTTTCCTGTGTGGTCTGGCCTCTCTCACTGTTTGTGGATCCTTTCAGCTGCAAGAGGATGATGTTGGCCATGGTGCAAGTTGTGTGCTGATCAAGCTGAATTCTTTTAAGTTGTATGCTGATAAATTAACAATTTGCCAGCCACAAACTGTTCTAAACTCCTTTAATCCTGTTACATAATTCCTTCTGCCTTTTCATTGTATTAAGTGTGACTGAAAGGTTTGGGTGCTGAGGTTTGAGATTGCTGTTTTATTTTGCCCTATTCAGGTGGCTATTAAACAGATCAATTTGCAGAAACAGCCCAAGAAGGAGCTGATAATTAATGAGATCTTGGTAATGAAGGAGCTAAAGAACCCCAACATAGTCAACTTCCTGGACAGGTAAATGCAGCCAGCTGGCTGATTCCTCATCCCAAGGGTTACAGGAGGTTATCCCTTGCTCACACCTGCTCTTCTCTACCTGAGGGTCTTGGAAGCAGGTGAGGCTCTCTCTGGACTGTCACCCTGGTGGCACAGGGACATGCTTTTGGTTTTCTCTTTGTAGTTACCTTGTAGGGGATGAATTGTTTGTGGTGATGGAGTATCTGGCTGGAGGCTCTCTAACAGATGTGGTCACAGAGACATGTATGGATGAAGCACAGATTGCTGCTGTCTGCAGAGAGGTGAGTGTGAGGGGCTGGGTGGAGGAATCTAGGTGCTCCCTATTCCCTAAATTTTTATGGCATGCTCAGGGTAGCACTAATTGCCACAATTGCTGCTGAAGCTGTTGAGTAAAGAATGAATGGTACCATGTGCAGAAATCAGAAGTGCAGAAAATAACAAA
This sequence comes from Molothrus ater, assembly GCF_012460135.2. NCBI lineage: Eukaryota > Metazoa > Chordata > Aves > Passeriformes > Icteridae > Molothrus > Molothrus ater. The sequence continues at coordinate 4,755,655 of NC_050487.2, forward strand.
ATTAGGTTAACTCAGAAAACTGGGGCTTTGCAAGTTGTAAGACAAAAGAGCTACAGTGGTTTTTGAGAATGTTTGGTGATGGAGCAAATAAAATCTGTGGTTTGGTACCTGGGGTGCCTCGTCCTGCTGACAGTGTTAACAGAAAGATAGTAATAATGTGGACTCTTATTAACAGAATAATATGAATAAAGTTCAGGGAGGAGCAAGAGGGAAGTTTAGCAGCTGGAAGGAATGGCTTTTTTAATTTGGACTAACAAAGAACATTCAGAGGCACTAAGACAAAATCTGCATATTCATGTATGGGTAATGTAGAAAGGAGAAAAAAGAAAGAAAAATAAAAACTCCTGAAAGCTTTGAAGTGTTTTCCAGAAGGAAGAAGGGGAATGATGTTTGCTCACAGTTTGAAAGTGGATCTGCTGAAACAGGAGTATGTTAAAATAAAGATGAACTGAGTGCAGACTATCCCTTTCCCACTTTAGTCATTCCCATAATGTGTGGCATCCATAGTTCTGTGCCAGCTAAGCTTTCTTTGTGGATTTCTCAGGAAAATAATGCTCCAGAAGGTTGTAGATGGAATAACTTGGAGGTTGCAGTAAGATTTCAAATGAAAGTGTTAAAAGCAGCTGATATCACATCTTATCAGTGGTTTCTGCCCTGAGCAAGTGCCAGTATCCAGCTCAGGCTTGATTTTATCATGGCAGAAGGAGAATTGTGTTATCTGCTGTGCAGGAGAAACTGGAGGCTTTTAAAAAGCCCATCTGACTCCATCAGCATGACGAGAGGTTTTGTGACTCACCCCAAGGGAGGGGAGGGAAAGCAAACTTGCACAGTAACGTGTATGGACAGGGAATGGTTTCCAGAGAAACCAGAGCTGGAAGCAAAGAACCAAAAGAGTAACTATTTACTGTGACAGTAATCAACTTTTCTGAGGAAGAAATCAAATACTGAACTATTGTTCTCTGTCAAAGCTCTGCTGCCCAGTGTTTTAGATACATTTAGTTTTGCAAATCAGTGTCACTTTGCTAAAGCAAACCAAGGTTAAAAAGAAAACTCAGTGGGGACATCTGTGCCAAGCTGCAAATGGCAAATGTTCTACTTAGATAGAAAGAGAAAAATCTGGCTTTTGTTCTTTTGCCTTTTATTCTCAAATAACAAAAGTAAATTGCATTATGGTTTTGGGCAGCAACTTAGTGTGAAAGGTTTTCATCTGAAAACAATGCAAACCAGTATTAGTGCCTTTCAGAATGAAGATGTTTTACAGCCTTCACTGTAGAAGTTGTGTGGATGTTGGACATGAAGCCTCACCAGTTCTTCTTGGTGAGACCTCAGCCTGAGAAGCTTTCACTTAATCCTTTATGGTTCCACTGCAGAATCTGTGGGATGTACCAAAATTACCATCAGGGATTTCTGAGAGCATCTTGGGTGATGAGGAGTTTAAAGGATTCATTTGTTAAGACAGAGAAACTCCACGGTGAAATGATTTTTGAGCTCCTGAAATCCAGTGTGTATTTTTTTAGCCCAAGAGCTTCCTCTGCTGGTTATTTTCAATAATACCTTTCTATTCTTGCACTCAGAGCTGGCTGAGGGTGTGAACTTGGCTTTGAATTTGTGCTCAAGTGCAGCAGTTTTGTTCCTGGAAGTTCAGTGGTGTTTTTTTCTCTCCTATCCAGTGCCTGCAAGCGCTTGAGTTCCTCCATGCCAACCAGGTGATCCACAGGGACATCAAGAGTGACAATGTGCTGTTAGGAATGGATGGATCAGTTAAATTAAGTGAGTAGCAGACAATTGTTTAATGTTCTGTTTTCCCTTTTCCAGGAATCTCTGCCTTGGAGTGTGTAAATTGGTAGAAGGAGAATTAGCAGGGAAATTTAAGGTGTTTTTTATTGATTATGAGTAATAGAAACCAATTCTGTTATAAAATATGTATCAGACAGCAGGTGTTGATACTCTGAGGGCCCTCAGACAGGGGCTGTGAATGTGTTGGCCCAGAAGGATGATGAAGCAAACCTGTGGCCCCATGAATTCGTTGGTAAATAGGAAGTAACTGGCACAGACAGTGAAGCAAAATGGGAATGATTGCAAGAGCAAAGTTGCAGCAAACTGCAGTGGCTTTGTTAGGATGTCAGGAGTTCATATTAATGCTTTGCCCCATTCATGAAAAGGCCACTAACAAGAAACTTGGGCATTATTGGTCATTTATTGCAATCTAGTCTAACTGTGTACCTTTTCTTGGACTGGAAGTGTAGCACTTTTATTAATATAATCATGACAAAACAAACCACTTGCTTTTCAGGTAATGGTTATGCATGCATGGGCTTGGACAATAAATCCTTTTCTGGTGTGTGTATATAAAAATGATGTGAAAGTACTGGTATCTGTCAGGACTGTTGAGAAACAGGTGCATTATCTGCCCTTCTTGTATGTAGGAATGTACCAAGCATATAAAAATCAAAGAGTTAAGGCAAAAAGCTGTGGAGCAAAAAGTGTTTTCAGTAGGAATCTGAAGTGCCATGAAAATGTGTCTTAGCAATATTCCTATTCTAGATGGTTTGCAGTCTCATTTTATTTATGAGATGGAGTGTGAAGAAAGATTACCAGCAATCTTATTTGCATGCCAGCATTGTTGGATGCACTGCTTGCTTGCATAGGGAATTTTATTTTAAGGATGTGATGTGTCTGTGCACAAGCTGTGGATTCAGAGGCTGAAGAGAAGTGAACAGTTACAGCAGAGGATGTGGCTGAGAAGAGTTAGCCAGAGAAGGATCAAAATTGCAAAAGAGGTGTCAAAGCAAAGTGGCCAAAGGACAGAGTTAATATCTGAGTCAAAATCATCATGCCAGGAGGTTGGGGGAGGATGAGGAGGAAGGAGACACAGGAGAAGACAGGAGTCAGCTGCAAAAATTCCCTGTGTGAAGGGGAGGTGGTGTAATCAGTGCTGAGCAAGCTGTTCTGGGGCTGTGTGGTTATAGTGCTTTAGCAGAAGTTCAGGGTGGGAGAAGCTGCACCTTCTTTTTGAACTTTTCTCTGAAGGAGTGTGGTCACAGGACAGGTGTCACCACTGCAGCTACACATGCTGCTGGTGGGTGAAACTGTGCTCCTGCCTGTCTTCTTCCTCTGTGCTGGTGGCTGGTGCTGGAGGCCTGGCTGGAAGGTCAGGAGAACACAATGCTGCTGCTTGCCTGGGCTGGTCACATAAATGGGCCATGCTGGGAGGTGACTGTTGACACCTTGATAAGCCAAAAAGTGCAGGAGGAACTTGGTGACTCCTATAGGGTTGGTTTTTGTTTGGTTTTGTTGTATGTTTTTTTTTTTTTAAGGCATCCTTTTGACTGTCAGGGTGGGTTAGTTCTGTGTTAAATGGTCTTGGTACAACTTGGCACTTCCATGCCTTGGCTCTTTCCTTAGCACTGCTTGGCATAACACTTCCAAAATCACCCTGGAATTTAAATTTCTCTCTTCTCTCCCTCTCTCTTTCTCTCTCTCTTTCTCTAACTTAGTGTCAATGATAAGGTAATATCTGTCTCCTGCCTTAACTGTGTTCTTATTGATGCTTTACATGCCTGGGAAGTGGGAGTGCTGCAGCTGGATAAAGTAACATGATGGGACATGCATTGCTGCTGCACCTGAAGGCTATAGGAATAGGTGACTTTTCTCCTTTTCTTGAGTGTGGTTGTTCTCTTTGGTAGTTACCTTGTGGAAAGGTTTGTTTGTCCAGGTTCCTGCTGCTGAGTGGGGTAGCACTGCACTTCCCTGGAGCCTTGTTTCCGTGTCTGTCAGCTGTAGTACCTGTATAGATGGCCAAAGTGCTGTGAAATGTTGACCTCAGTAGCTGCACAAGTACAATCTGTTTAGCAGGGCAGAAGCCATGGATTGTGGATGGATTTCTTCTAATTCAGGCTATATAACACACCATATGCAGAACACTCTGCCTGTGTTCTGCCCGATTGCTTATTTTGGCTTGTTACCATTGTAGAACTCTTGAAGGAAGGACTGGGCAAAACACCATTCTTCTGCAGGGTAATTCTTGTTTCCAGAGGACAAAAGCCTTGTCTTCACTCCACGGAATTCTGCCCTGCTTAAGCACTTTCAGGTTTTGTATTTTCATTGCACGTTGGCTTTTTAAATACGGAGAATGTAGTGGGGGAGGAAAGAAGAAACTGCCCCCAAACCCCTCTCAATGAAATGTATGTGTAGCAATAGAAAAGTCTTCTAGAAAAACCACTTCTTGGGGTGCACCAGTTTAACCTGTTAAACTTCTGTTGTCCTGCAGCTGACTTTGGGTTCTGTGCCCAGATCACCCCTGAGCAGAGCAAGCGCAGCACCATGGTGGGGACTCCGTACTGGATGGCTCCCGAGGTGGTGACACGGAAAGCCTACGGCCCCAAAGTGGACATCTGGTCCCTGGGCATCATGGCTATTGAGATGGTGGAAGGAGAGCCCCCATACCTCAATGAGAACCCCCTGAGGGTAAGAAGCTCCTGGTGTTGCTGGAACTGGGTGTTCACCACCACTGTCAGTAATTGTTCATTAATTACATCTGTGTTAAAAAGAAAATTAAATGAAAAAGCCAACAAGCTTCAGCAGTACAAGAAAATTCTTCCAAAGGAAGACACCTGTCTTGAATTTGCAATCAGCCTTACCCTGACTCCCCATCCCTGGAAGTGTCCAAGCCCGGGTTGGACAGGGCTTGGAATAACCTGGGATAGTGGGAGGTGTCCCTGCCCGAGGCAGGGGGTGGAACAAGATGGGCTTTAAGGTCCATTTCAACCTGAACCAGTCTGGGATTCTGTGATGGTACTTAGAAGATTTGCCTGCCTGTAAATGAAACACAGGACTTTGACCTCAGGCCTCTGTGATAGCCTGTGGAAAGTAAACCCATAATATTATGGAAAGTGCTGCTGTGTCACAAACTGATGCTTTCTTTGCTAAGGTCAGTATCTGTTGCCTAAAGATCTTGAACATTATTTTGCTGCTAGCAAGGATAGGTCATGAGTGCCTACATGTGTGGCATTTTTACAGTTGTAGTCTCTGAAGTTGAGGACAAGTAGCTACAGAGCACTCTCATCTCAGGGCTTGCCACAAGGCAGGTCAGTTTGGGATCTTTTAAAGCTTGGTTTTGGCTACACCTTATTCTTCATTTTACAGGCTTTATATTTGATAGCAACTAATGGCACACCAGAACTCCAGAACCCCGAGAAACTGTCCCCAATATTCCGGGATTTCCTGAACCGATGTTTGGAGATGGATGTGGAGAAAAGAGGATCAGCCAAAGAATTGCTACAGGTGAGACTCCACTTCTTCTCACAGTGAGGTCCGGAAGGCAGAGTAAGGTCAGCCTGTGATGAACTGCACTATAGATTGGCACCCTTTCTTTTTTTTTTGTGTTTTCTCCTGGGAGCTGTAGTGAGAGCAGTTGGCAGGAAAGATTTTTAATATAGTCCAAAGTTATTCCATCATAATCTGTGATTTCACTCTGCCACTGCCAAAGTGTCCAGCAGTTTAGGAACTCCTTTTAGAGGGTGGCCACTGATAGCATTTGCTTTGCTTTTCGTACCTCCACTTGCAAATGTCCCCCTCAGAATTCCTGATGAAATAATCTGCTGGTCTGACATCAGTGTTCAAGCCTTGAAAAGAAAAGTTTCCTTTCTCCCTGCTGGGTTTTGCCCTACGAGCTGAGCAGCTGGAGCAGTGACACCATTTCTCCTTTTAGTTTTGATTTTTAAATTCTTTCTGTGCACTGGAAAAAGGCTGGTTTGTTACATGAGATCTGCTTGTAGGCAGCATTGTGTGAAGGTGTGAGAGAATCCACTGATGCCATTCCTGGGGAGAGCAAGGAGTAGCTCTGAGGCAGATGGTGTAGAGGCTTTCCCAGTAAAGCTAGCTGCTGCTTCTTGCCTTTCTCTGATTATTCCTTGTTTAGATCTTTGTTTTGCTCATGGCAAGTGTAGTTTCAATACTCACCTTTTCCAAAACCAGTGAGATATTCCAGGAGGAACTCTGTTGGGTAAGGCAGTGTGGTCCCAGCCAGCTTGGGATCGTGCTGTCCTTGTAACCACCAGGAGAAACAAATGACACAATTGAACAGTTAAAATGCAGATTCATTGCTGCCAAGCTCCATGGAAACATGAATCCTGCTGGAAATAAAACCTTTAAAAGCGTGTCTTTCACTGATTCCTCATGTTTCTGTCTTCCTGGCAGCATCCCTTCTTGAAACTGGCCAAACCTCTGTCCAGCTTGACGCCACTGATCCTGGCAGCCAAAGAAGCAATGAAGAGTAACCGCTAACATCCTGCCACAGCCTTCTTCCTTTTTTGTTTGTATTTTACAAATCTTTATAATATATGAAATTGTTACACTTCGGGAGGGGGAGGGAAGGGGTTTTTGTGGGGGTGGGAAACGTCTGCAAAAGGGAAGAAACTCTCATCCAGAAGACACCCAAATACATTGTGGCGACTCTAGAGATCCCTGTCTGGGGTCCAGAAGGAATTGAGGGCTGAATTACTGGCCTTTGTGGGGTTTTTTTATTCTGATTTTTTTGTTTCCCAGACAGCCCAGAAATACCACTTGCTGTGCCCGGGGCTTTAAGGGGTTTTAACGACTTCGCTGTAACAGCTCCCGTTGTACCCTCTGGGTACTTTCAATACTTGAATGACAGATTCAAGCTTTCAGAGGGCAGTACTAATTTTACCTGCTGATCTCTTTGACTCTCCTCTTCCTCCCCTCTACCTGCAATCCCTGTGGGAAGCTCCCAGTGACCAGATTCACAGCAGGTGTGGCGAATGTGAAGGTACATCTTGCCCCTCATTTCTTTTTCGGATTAGCTGTCGCTGTACTGTAGAATCAACAACTCGGTTACTTAAGGAATCACAATGTATGGAGATTCTTTTCACTTTTTATGATGAAAAAGGAGAGAGCGAGAGAGAGAGGGGGAAGAGAAGTATTCAGCTGTTTCTCATACCTGTGCTCTGTGGACATTTTTTTAAATCAAAAATGTGGCCTCTTTGTAGAACCTTAATGATCGGTCAAGTCTTTGGATGTGGGTTATGGATGTGTAGGTTGGGGTCAGATACTTTATTTATGATCAAATGATCAGTTCTAGTCAGGGCAAGAAAAAATTCCAGCTGTCTTCCTGTCTGCTCTTTTTTCCCCTGTTAGACTTGCTGGCCAGAAGCTTGAGGGATAACGTGCTTGGTGCAGTGGGTGGTTCACAAACTTGTATCTGTGCTCTGACTTGGGCTTTGGAAGTTATGCTGGTGCCTTTGACTTTTTTTATTTTACATTTCCCTTCTTTGTATCAAATACATTTTTGTATATGTTGTAATTTCCCCCCTCCTCCCCCCGCCAAGCAAATAATGCATCAACCTATGGAGTTGTCAGAGTTTAAAGTATTAGAGCTATTTTTTTCCAGTTTTGTATGTGCTCCATTTGTACTAATGCAACCAGAAGAACAAATAACCAGATCTGAGGACACTGACGATACAGGATTTTGGAAACATGATCTGAACAGATGATGATGACACCTGGAGATGCCAAAGTTGTGAGATGAAGCAGAGGGGAAGCAGTGCTGTCAGACCACCGTGGGGCCTGTTGGACTGGCTGGTGTCACTCTGATCTTGTCACTGCGGATTCTGTGCTAGCCAGGATGGCTGCAGCCAACCCTTCAACACAACAATAGGGGCTTCCTTCTGAAGGACAGCGACAGCCTGAGCGGTTGAGTTCTTGGGGTGTTGCCAGGGTTGAGTTTAGCAGAGCCTGTGCCCCTTCTAATGCTACAGTCTATGCATTTCAACCTCCCCAAGTGTTTAAGGAAGAGCCAAGTAGTACCAATGTGCCAAATGAGTCTGTGAAAGAATAACCGTGACTTTAGTGGGATTGTATTGCATTCCCAGTGGGGCAGGGCCTGGGACAGACAGAGCTACGGTTGGGTATGGACAGAGGACCCTGAATAAAAATTTTTGCACACTTTTCCAAACATTGCTGGCTATGGGGGATAGAAATAATTTTCGGAGAATTTCAGTATCTCTCTAGAGAGAATGACATTTTGGGGACTGGTAGCCAAGGTATGACAAAACAAACTTCCAGGTGAGAGTGGCTGGGCAGGATGGCAGAGGCAGTTTGGGGGGGATGGTGGAAAGGAGCAGGGCTGGGGTCTCACAGCTCCTGTGGGGCCAGCAGGCTGTGCCTTGTTGGGCAGGTTCAGCTTGTGTTCTGCTCCTGTGTGGCAGTTAATATCTGTGTTGGGTTAATTATCTTAACTGTTCCTCACAGGGATATATCTCTCTTGCTGTAAGTGTGAGAACAGTTATGGCTTCAAATTTTAAATTCAAGGAAGTGTCTCATGCCAGGTAAGGTAATCCAAGTGCATTTGTCTGGAAAAAAGTTTATTATGAGCCATGGGCACTGTAATCACCCTGTTTTGAGTGTGTCCTGGCTCCCTGGTCAAATGGAGCAGTGAGGAGGCTTGGCTGAGGAAAAAACCTGTTGTACCAGTGGTTCCCTCTTTGTCCATTGCTGGCAATGGACTTGGTGAAACTCCTTGTGCCAGAGTTAAAATGGGAGCTTTTCTTTCTTTCATCTTTTTTTTTTTTTAATGGCACAATCTAGATAAATTTAGCTTTTTTAAATAGAAAACAAGAAATCATAAGTAATTTTAACTTATTAGTTCACTTTGACTGGTGAATGAGAACGGTTTAAAACATATGTTGCAAAATTTGTCCAATTTAGCCTGCTTTGGAGACGATTTCTGAAGATTCAGCCATCCTAATGCACAAAACTTGGCCCAGTCCCAAGTTCCCAAACTGTGTGTGTGTGACCTGGGATGATGTTCAGCTCCAAGGCTGGGAAGTGCCAGCATCTCCCTGGCCCCACGCAGCAGCTGTTCTGTGGTGAGGTTTCCATGGGGATCAGAGGTGGGGCTGGCAGGAGAGGAGAGCCAGGAGAAGAAGGTTTTTGTGTTGTGCTTTTGTGTCTGGAGGGTCAGGCATCGCTTTTCTGAGGGTGTCTGCAAGGTGAGAAGCTCCAAGGTGTGGGTTTTCCCTGCTGGGAGCAGAGCAGAGTCCTGGGGTGGGCGCAGGGCTGACAGCTCTGCTGTGGCAGGTGGGGACCAGCCAGAGCTGGAGGAAATGATGGGAAGGGATGAGCTGCATCCAAATGTGGGGATTCCTGTGCATCTCTTGGGTGCCCACCCAAGATCTGAGTGGGGATCAGATGTGCACATGATCCCTGTGAAGTGTCAGCTGGGCAGCTTGTGGCTGAGGTACAAGTGTGCAGGGAGTGTGAGATTCCTGGGATGTTATCTTAGAACAAACCAGAGTTCTTATTAAAAATAACCATGGGAATGAGCACTTTGCCCTGCCTTAGGTGTTAATGAGATTAATTGGAGCCTTCCCCCCTGGCTCTCTGTGCAGGGAGGTGCAAAGTTTTGGCTACAGCAGATGGGTCCTGTTGTCAGAGGGGCTGGGGAGGAAGCAAAAATGTGATTAAGGGTCTCTCCAGCTGGAATTGAGTCAATAAATCTCTCTGGTCTGTTTTTCCCTCTGTTCCTTATGCTGTTGATGGGAATGGAAGTAGGTGCAAGCTTTCTTTTTATTTTTTTAACTGTCTTCAGATGTTAATGTTGCCTTTTGTGTAATTTAATCCCATTATGTTATTTAATTGTTACTGCAATATTAACTACTGTATTTGTTGACTTTGTTTAATAACTGTTCTTTCAGGGCTAGAAATAAACTTTTAAAAAACCTTTGGGTTTTTTTCCCCCCCTTTTCCCTGTCATGAGTTTATACCTTTGATAACAAGAGTATCTGAAAGGGTTAATGTGTCAGTGTTTTACTGAGATTAACAGAATGTATTTGTAATTAAGCTTCTTATGAATGCTTTAATGATGGTGGATATAATTTTATGCTATACCAGCCTGTTTGTTTAAAGTTTTATTACTCATCAATGTCAGTACCAGCCTTGGGATCCCCACAAGCTTTCCTGGATGGCTGATGGGAGGAGAGCAGCTCCAAAACACCCTTTTCACCCAGTGTGGAAGAGATCCCTCGCCCTCCATGTGAAGGGAGCAGAGCAAACACCAGCCTGGCCCATCCCAGCTGCACCTTCCCCCTCCTTGGCCAGTGCTGGGGTGGGACCGATGGGCCCGGTGACCTCTGGAGATGTGGTGGTGGTTCAGGAGCTGCTCCCAAGAGCTCTGCTTTGTTGCACCATGGGCACCATCCACTATCCTGCTTATTCTGGCACAGGATCCATGGGAATTGAGCTGTCCTGCTGGCTGCTGGGAAGATTTGGCTCCAGGGTTTGCTCCGTCAGCGCTGATCGGTGTTGGACCATGGGAGTGAGGGCACCGGGTGCCGACAGCTCTTCGAGGATTTGGGATGAGATCCATGGTGCCTCTTGGCCTCCAAGGCTGCAGAGAGCCACTTTTGTTTTCCACTGGACCTGCAAAAAGGCTGTGGGATGTTGGCCTGCCAGTCCAGCCAAGGACAAGGAGGGATTTGCTTTGGGATTGAGTCCTGGTCAGTTGGCTCCGGATGAAGTTCCTGCCTTGGCTGTGAATGGTGAGGACTTGGCATGTCCTGTGTTCCCTGTGTGCTGCTGGGAAATGGGCTCTTCCCCTTTCTTGCATGTTGTACAGGCTTTGCTGCTCCACTGACAAAGGGAAATGAAGAAACCACTCATCTCCAGCAGCTGCCTCGCCCACACATGAGAATGTTGGTTTGCTCAGAGCCTGTCTCTTCAGGGTTATCGGTTTGTTGTAGTATCTTTGTCTTCCTATATGAGCCACTCTTTGTGCATTTAAACTGGTGTTCTTTAACACTGCATTTAAGTGATTTGGCATTTAATTTCTGGGGGAAAAGTGGACAGGAGGAGAAGGTGCTTAGTGGAACCTCAGGACTGTTGGGATTTTGGTACTTGAAGGAGAGCAGGGCTTTGGCTGATTTGGCTTGCATGGCTGAAAGTTGCAAGTCCTTGGTAAATCTCCTAAGTATTGTGTGAACTTGCTCATCCCTTACATTGAGCCTGACACTTGGGCCTGTCTGAGGCTAAACCCAAGAGCAGCCCCATTTCTTGAGATCAGCTTATTCGAGATTGGGTATTTGAAACACAGTTCTTGAAGGCAGTAAATTTGGGGGCAGCAATTTCTCCCTTTCTGGGCTGCTGTTCAGCTGCAGTGAGTCACTGCAGAGCTGAGCACAACTGTTTGGACAGCACCAGGAGCACACTGGTTAAAACCAGGGTGGGTGAAAAGTGAGGACCAGCATTTTCATGGTGGTGCCTGAAGAGCATTGTTGGATTTCAGTGCAGTTCCAGTGGCTCCTGTGCTGGAGCACTGTGCTGTCCATAGATCCCTGCTCCCAGGGATTTGCACAGCTGCATTTTTTCCCCTTTTTAAATATAACTTGCATTTTGCTCTCAAGATTATTTTTAATAAAAACAGCTGTCCTCAGTCATGTGAGAAAGCAGCATGAAAGTTTGCTGAGCTCAGCCAAACTCTGGCTATTGCTCTCCAGATGTGTGGAGGAAGCAGGTTCTCTAAGAGCTGTTTTCCCTGCTTTGAATCTAGCATAAGGACAGATTTCTTTTCCTTGAGGGAGGGAAATACCACCAAATGAGAACAATGACTTTCTGTGACTTCTTCACCTGCAGCCTGTTGGAGGGAGCAGGGCAGCACCAACACTGCTTGTCTTGCTTTTCCCAGCTGGTGTCTGCAGTGGGAATGTCCTCCAGCACATCATCACCTCAAATCACAGAATCAGAGAGGTTGGAAAAGACCTTTAGGATCATCAAATCCATCAAGATTTCAAATCCCCATTGACCTGACTGTTAAAACAGCCCATAGGGACCAGTGGTTGGGGTTTTCTGATGGGATTTTCCCAGTGGGAAGTTAGGAGTTGCTCGTTGTCCTTGGGGGCCCCCAGACTTCTGCTTTGGAGCTGTGTTGAGTCAGTGCAGAGGAGGGAAGGGCAGACAGGCTGTGTCAAGGCATGGATGTGTCTCAGTGCACAGGCTCCACATCCTGGTGTTCCCTGGAGGGCTCTGGACAGTGACTCCAGCTTGGTCCAGCTGTGGATCAATGCTGAGGACACTGAGGGGGGACTCAGGGCAGCTCCTTGGAATGGTCTTCAGGGGAGATGTGTCCACACCATGTGCAGGGCTGACCTTCCTCAGGACTGATGTCTTCTGGATTCCTTTAGGTTTCTAGAGCCAAGGATGACCCATCTTTGTTGTTTTTTCCCTTCAGTGAATGCTCATTCTAAGGATTTGGGTTCTTTCACAAAGCACAATTAACTCTTGGATCCCCTGGAGCCATTTTCCTGCCTGACCATGAAGGGAAACCTGCCCCAGGTTCCTGCTGCCTTGTCTCAGCAGCTGGGAACATGTGGCTGCTCCTGGAAAGCTCTAATCCACCCTCTGCCCAGTAAAACTTCCCTTAAATAACCTCCTAACTCTTTTTTCCTGTAGCTGTTGCCTCTTTGAGGGCAAAAAGATCAAGGGAGCCAGGGTGGTTCTGCTCAGCTCTTGTGACTGTTCAGTGTTTTTGGGGAGTGTTTATTTTGCTGAAATCTGGAAGTGCCAGCTTGTTCCTGTCCAGTGGCTAAACTTCAATACTTGCATTTTAAGCCCTGGAAACATGATTGGTTTAGAAGGACACTGATGTTCCAGCTACAGAAAAGGGGTTTTTGGTGGGAATATTGGAATTTTTAGATAGTTTTGTTCCTAGAAGAGCAACCCTGCAAAGCTGCATGGGGTCTGCTGTCAGCACTAACACAAATGAGGGAATGAGCCCCTGGCTTTGTTTAATCCTGTAGTTATCCTTGGAATCAACAGCTCCCAGTTCCTCTCTCCAGCCTGGGTTAAATGTCCCACAACTGTGCCATGGGCAGAATTGCAAGAATGGGTGGGAAATAGTTTTTAAACCTTGGAATGTTTATTTCCTAAGGCCCAGCTCTTACAATGGTTGAGAAGAAGGGGAAAATCCATTTCTGGGGGAAGGAAAAATTGGAATTTCTTTCCCAGTTTTGCCAGTCTGTGTCCTATGATCTGGTGGTTCTTTTCCAGGGACTGGATTTGGGCTGTGTTGCTGGGTCCTTGTGAGGTTTTGTTTCTAAAGAGGAAAATTTACTGGTTTCTGTACTCCTGAGAAACACAGGAGGAGGGAGGGGAGGTGGAAAGAATTGAGTTGGATTGTGATGTTGGGTATTTTATGGTTGGTTTTGCAGTAGCTTTGACCAGCACTTTGTTGCTGCCAGAGGTCAATTTTCTTCAGGACAAAATTACTAATTTATGAGACTCTTAAAGAATATTTCATCTTCTGTTATTCAAGCAAAGTGCTTGTTCATTTGAGGTGAAAGATGGGTGCTTGTCTTGCCATCTGGAGAGTGAATTGTGGCAAAAAGGGTTAAAATGGGAGAAGTTCTGAGGCAGGCTGGCCAGAAGGTTTGGGTGGGAGGAGAGGAGGGCTTGGATGATGGGTGGTTGGCAGCTTCTCCCTCTCCTTGCCCAGACCTCCCATGGTTCCCAAAGCCAGGGCTGTGAGCAGTGATCCCATGGGCCCTTCCCAAAACCCCTCCAGGGTGGGCACTGGTGGGTGGAAAGGTGAGAGGAGGGAGGGTGGTGCAGGGGGAGGTGCTGAGCTGTGCCCTTCACAAGCATCCCCACAATGTCCTGTTTCTTCTCTGCTGCCAAAGGCTGTTGAGGGAGAGGCTCCAATGCATTTGAGGCATCTGCTCCTGCTTTTCCTGGCTTGGGCTGCTCTGCTGGAGCCACCTTGAACTGTATGAAGAGCCTCATCCCTGCCCAAGTGTGCTTCAAACCTGGGTTTCCTGGTAATTTCTTTTATAAATGACACAAAGGGAAATAAAATGGCCCAAATCAAAGCTGTGGCTCTGTGTGTGTGAAGGGCAGTGAGAGGAGCTGGGTTACCTGCCAGCACTGCCTGTCCTGTAGAGATGGCAAATGTGGGTTCAGAGTGGTGACACTTCTGCTGCAGATCAGGGAAATGACCCAGAAGATGCATCATGTGTTGTTTACCATGGAATCCCAGAATGGTTTGGGTTGGAAGGGGCCTTAAACCCATTTCTTTCCACCCCTTCCATGGGCAGGGACACCTTCCACTATTCCAGGTTGCTCCAAGCCCTGTCCAAGCTGGCCTGGAACACTTCCAGAGATCCAGGGGCAGCCACAGGCATTGGAGCCAAGCAGAAAGCAAATGAAGTTTTTTGTTCCTTCTGGAAGAGCTGTCAGCTCTGGGGAGCTGCTGTGGGCTCTCAGGTGTGAATGCCAGGGCTGGGGGCTCAGTGCCTGGTGGAGATAACACCAGGATTTCCTGGGACAAACAGCTTGGTGGCTGCTCCAGCTGCTGTGAGTCCAGCAGCTCCCTGTGCCACTGGCATTGTCCCATGGGGGCAACACATGTGGCCCTTCCCAGGCCTGTCGGGCTGTGCCACGTTTGCTTTTGCTTGGCTTTATAAAGAGGAGGTGCAGGAGCTTCCTCTGCTCCTTGCCAGGCTGCCCCCAGCACAGCCTTCACTATGGATGGCTTGAATGTCTCCATTGCTTTTTTCTTCCTGGCTTTTGGGGTGTGCCAGCTGCTCAGGTGGCTTTCCAAGAGGCTTCTGTCCCCTGGGACACATGGCTGCCTTGTCAGGGAATTTGCTGGCTCCTTCCAGCTGTGCATGAGCTGCCTGGAGCTGAGGATGCTGATGGACATCGGCCCCTGGGGTGGTGGCTTTGGCCTGGACGTGGTCCTGACCCTCCTCTTCCTCCTCTCTGCTGTCCACGGCGCCTCTTTGGATGGAGCATCTGCCAACCCAACGGTGTCCCTGCAGGAGTTCCTGCTCCTGGAGTCCAGCCTGGCAGCCACAGCGGCCAAGCTGCTGGCCCAGGGTGTGGGTGCAGGGACAGGCTGGGCTCTCACCCGGCTCTACTGGTCCTGGGAGCTGACACAGCTGCACTTCATCCAGAACCTGATCGCTCCCGAGTGCAGCTCCTCCATCCATGCCTCCCTGCCCCATGCTGCCTTCGTGGAGGGCTCCTGCTCCTTCCTGTTCCACCTCATCCTCCTCAGGGTGCGACAGAGTCACCCCCTGTACCGGGTCCCTGCGCTGGCAGCCACTGTCACCTTCCTGACCTACACAGGTGAGCAGCACTGGCCTTTCTTCTCCTCAGTCATTTGGAAAAATACCTCATTTGGGGGGAGGAACAGCCCCCTGTTTTACATCTTCCAGGACTGCAGAGGTAGGGGTTAACAAGGTAATGACTACTAAGGTGTTTGTTTTCTGTTATTTGGGGAAGTGTTCATTTTGGGATGAGGGTGGCAGTTTGGGCTATCTGGGCTGCTCTTGTATTAGCAGGGTTCCCAGACAAAGGCAGGAATGAATCTGACTCTGTGTTCTCAGAAGGCTAATTTATTATTTTATGATGCTATATTATATAAAAGAATACTATACTAAAGAATATAGAAAGGATACTTACAGAATGCTAAAAGATAATAATGAAAACTCGTGACTCTTTCCAGAGTCCCAGCACAGCTTGGCTCTCATTGACCAAAGAGTGAAAACAACTCACAGCAGAATCCAATGAAACAATCACCTGTGGGTAAACAATCTCCAAACACATTCCAAAGCAGCAAAACACAGGAGAAGCAAATGAGATAATATTGTTTTCCTTTTTCTCTGAGGCTTCTCAGCTTCCCAGGAGAAGAATCCTGGGCAAGGGGATTTTTTCAGAAAATGTGACAGTGACAGGCTGCAGGTGAATTTTGGCTCAGAGCTGTAGCTCAAGACTGGGATCCCTTCCCTGGAACCTCCCCTACTGCAATCCCCCAGTCCTGCACTGAGCTTTCCTGCTTCCCACAAAGCTCAGGGCCACAAGGGTGGGATTTCCCCAGTCTGAGAAGGCAGACAGGAGGGGTCTCAGCCCTTTCTCAGTGTTCCAGAGGATGCAGTGGGACTGTTGGCCACGTTTCTCTTCCCACACAGCTGGACCGTACACGGGGGCCTTCTTCAACCCTGCCCTGGCCACAGCCACCACCTTCCACTGCTCGGGGAGCAGCTTCTGGGACTACATCCAGGTCTACTGGCTGGGTCCCCTCGCAGGTGAGATCTTCCCAGGGGCAGGAGCTGGCATGGGGACAAGGCAGAAATGCTCAGTGTAACATGGACTGTTCTGGCAAAGAGCTGAATTTGGGGTTGCCAGTGGCAAGTGTCACTTTTCATCCTGCCTCGTTGGCTCTGGGGTCATCTCTGCTATCCAGTTTTTTAAAATCCAACTTCTGCGTGGTACGAGGGCAGAAATCTCCCTGAAGCCAAAGTCGGAGGTTTAGCAAAGGTGTTTTAGGGCAATGGCAGGCTGAGCTGTGCTTTGGGGTTGTCCCCAGCTCCAGTGTGGTCATGGGGACCTGGATGTGTGCTGAGAGTGGAGCAGGGGGGGGTCGGGCTCTGCTCCCAGATGGACAAGAGGGAACAGCCTCAAGTTGCCCCAGGGGAAGTTTAGGTCGGGTATTGAGAAAAGTTCTTCCCTGAAGGGTGGTCAGGCACTGGCACCCTGCTGAAGGCAGTGGTGGAGACACTGTCCCTGCAGGGATTTAAAAACCTGGATGTGGCACTGGGGTCACGACCAACGATGAGGGAATGGTTGGGCTTGATGGGCTCAGAGGACTTTTCCAACTTTAATGATTCTCTGCCAGAAAACTGGAGTGGTTTATGGGTCAAAACAAGCATTGTTTGTTATGTTAAGGACATAAGAGTGGTAAATTCTCTTTAAAGCAGAACAGCGAGGGTCCCTCAGCTCTCAGTGGGGACTGCAGTGGTGCTGAGCTGCCTTTTGGTCATGGTGAAGGTTGTGACAAGGACCCAAAACCGCTGCTGAGCTGTGGGGAGGCTGGAGATTCTCCACATAGCACTCGGAAGGGATCTGTGCTCTCATTGCAGGGATGCTCGCTGCCCTCCTGCTGTTCCAGGGCAACATCCCACGCCTCTTCCAGAAAAACCTCCTCTACAGCCAGAAGAGCAAATACAAAGTGCCCAAGGCAAAGGTGACAGCGCAGGTGGAGGGTGACAAACCACAGAAGAAGAGGAAAGGAGGGAAGAACAACTCGGAGCCCCGTGCCTGAGCCCAGAGGTCCCGGCAGCCCTTTTCCTGGGAAAGGGTTTCCCGGTGCGGAGGATTTTGCAGCTCGTTCAGTCCTTTAAGAATCACAAAGGAATCCTGCAGGATGCCCCTGAGCTCCTTTGGGAATTACTTTGAAAGCCTCCCTGGAGAGCCCGAAATGTTTCAAGCCCACACTGCTGGCTCAGAGAGAAAACACGGAACGCTTTTGCATAAATTGCTGGTTGTCTTGTGCTGCCAGGAATTTTACAGAGAGCTGGGACCGTTCCGTGGGCAGGCTTGAGCAACCCGGGGTTATTGCATCGTGCAGTGCCTGCAATAACCCCACTGGGTCTCTTGCAGCCCTAAAAAAAAGCATAAGCCAGTAACTGACCTCGACACTTGGGATGGGGAGGAAACAGGCTTTGATCTTTTGAGTTATTAATGGATACTGGTTAAAAATTGGTGGGGTTTGAGTTAAACTTGGCCTGAAGTTCTTGAGTTGCACAGGCTGAACCTGGCAAGTCTTGGAGAGGAATTAAAAATGCTCCAAAGCAAGAGAGTTCACTGGCCACGGGAGGACCTGCTCCTCTGGGGATGTGCTTAGACAGGGTTTTGGTGCTGTAAACCATCAAGAAATGGTGTAAAAAGGGTCTATGGTTAGGGGAAAAAAAAAAAAAAAAGACCCAGGCAGCTTCTGTGCATCCCTGTGCTCTGCTCCATGTCTAGGTGAAATACTCCTAACTATAAAATTACAGTTTGTGGGGGGGGGAAAAATAAATTGCTGTGGTTGGCATTTGGGTGAGTGATGTCATTCCTGGGAGACATCCCTGAAAATGGGAGTCACTGTGGTGCCCAAACCACCTCTGCCCTTCCTGCTGCCTGCTCTGGAAAGGGGGGAAACACCTCCTGGCAATGGGGATCCCCCCAGGCTGTGCTGGGGCCAGGGCACCCCATGGGAGCTGCACCCTGGGTGACAGCACAGGGACATTGCGATGCTCTGGCTGTTCCAGTACCTCTGCCCTGGATCTGAGCTCCTGACAGGAATCACCTGCTCCTATTTCCTGAGGTGCAAACAGGGAATAAGCAAGAGGCACTCAGTGAAAACCTGGAGTGGAGGTGTCAGATGCAGGTTTGGTACCCAGTGTGCAGCCCTGCTCCTCCCTCCCCTCTGCTGTGTCCATGGGGAGACATCCCCAGGGTGCTGCTGGGCCTCTGGGCTGCCCATCCCAGGTGATTTCCTCTGGGATTGCCCTCTGGAGGCACCTGCAGGAACCCCAGACCTCTGACACCATGAACCCACCCCACATCCCAACAGGAGAAACGAGGGAAGGGACCAACACAGCCATGCACAGATATGCCCCAGAGATGAAACTTCATGGAATACCCCAAGGCCAAGGAGCAAAATCCCCAAATGGTGCCCTCTCCTTGTGCCTGGCTGGATGCCTGGCACTGCCCCAAGAAAGCCTCTGGGAGCACAGTCTGGCTTTTTTCCTGGCTAAACTGAGCAGGAGACCTTTGGGTGGAAGCTGAAACCTTTGCGACTCTTTGTACCTGCCCCAGGGACACCCTGGGATGCCCAGATCCCTCTGGGCAATTTTTTCAGAACCTTTTTTGGTTTGGAAATCATGCTGAAAAGCCACAGATGGGGCTCCTGTTTATCCCAGCTGATTTGCTGGCTCTGCTTTTGATTCAAGGAGAAGTGCAGGATGGAAAAATCAGGCTGGGTTGCCCTCCACAAGCCATTCCTGTGGGATATTTCCCAGGACACAGGGGTGGAACTTGAGTCTGACATTGCAGAATAGGATGCTGGTCCTATAAATTCAGCATCCATAGGCAACCTGTGATCACAGAGTCAGCACAAAATAGTGCTCGGGACTCCCTTTTTTCTGGTTTGTTTTTTGTTTGTGTTTTTTGTTTCTTTGGGGTTTTTTGGACTTTTTTTGGGTTATTTGTTTTTGGGGGTTTTTTGGTTTGTTTTGGGGGGGGGTTGGTTGGGGGTTTTTTTGTTGGTTGGTTTTTTTTGTTTGTTTTGTTTTGGAGTTTTTTTGGGGTTTTTTTCCCTCCCACTTTTCAGGACATATTAGGACACATTCAAATGTTTGGGATGTGCTTCTGGGGCTTTTGAGGAGGTCATCTACTGAGCAGACTGATGTAATTAAGAGGAATTTAAGGAGTGACAGTGACTGTTATTTTTAATTAAGAGGCTGCTTTTCCAGCATGGTAATATCAACGGGGCAGGGGCACGGTGCAGCTGCACAGACAGACTCATTCTCACGCTGTAAATCAAACCTTTTGGGATTTTTTTGGGAGAGTCAATCCCGCTGGGATTTTTTTGAGAGAATAAATCCTGCTGGGATTTTTTGGGAGAGTCAATCCCGCTGGGATCTTTTGGGATCTTTTGCCCACAGCTCTGATTTACAGCTTGGCCCTGTTCTGTCACACCCCACTGTGGGGCTGATGATTTGGGCTGCCCTCCTGGACCTGCTCCTCGCTGCTGGAGCCGGTGCTGTCCTGAGGCTCCAGCTGCTGTCTGAGGGGATTTCCCTCTGGAAAAGTCCTGTCCAGCCCCTGGGACCCCCTCTGCAGCCTGTCCGGAGCTTGTGCCCAGCGGGGCACGGACAGAGGGCTCCGGCAGGGCAGCCCCGGCCTGAGGGCCGAGCCCTGCTGTCTTCAGCAGATAGAGAAGGATGCCTGAGGGCCGAGCCTCGCTGTCCTCAGCAGATGGAGAAGGATGCCCGAGGGTCCAGGAGGGCTCAGTTTCGGGTGGGCTCCGGCCGCTGCGGAGGATGGAGCTGAGGAGGCAGCGGGCCGGGGCTCTCAGTTTCGGGTGAGCTCCGGCCGGTGAGGCCGGGCTGGGGAGGCAGCGGGCCGGGGGCTCTCAGGGGGCGGCGGCGGCGGCGGGAACTGCTTCTTGTAGAGGAGGCTGCTGTACTGCAGCTCCGGCGTCACCAGCCGCCGGCAGGTCCGCTCCAGCTCCCGAGGCAAGCCCTGCTTGAGGTTATAGCCCAGGATCCGGGCCCCGCCGTGCTGCAGCGGCCGCAGGGAGCTGTCCTTGATGTCCTTGGGGCCCACGCTGCCCGTGCCCTGCAGGCAGGCCCGGGCCAGCTCCGCCCGCCGCTGCCGCAGCGCCCTCACCTCCCGCCGCAGCCGCTCCCGGCCGATGAGGCGGTCGAGCCTTTCCCAGAAGGTCCTGTTAAAGTGCGTGTAGATCTCCCAGTCCAGCCTGTTCCAGGCTTTCAGCTTCTCCACGACAGAGTCCGGGAGCGGGGACTTGGTGCTGCTGTCCCGGCTGTTGAGCGGGAAGGAGACGACGCTGTCCAGGTCCCAGCACAGCATCTCCTTCAGCAGCACCATGGACTCGTCAAAGTACTCGGAGATGAGCAGGAAGTCGAAGGACGCCTCGATGGCCTTCAGCATGAGCTGCACCCGCTCGGGGGACACGTCCCCGTCAGGGTTGAAGCCAAAGTCGAAGGTCATGAGGTTCCTGGCGTAGTGGCGGTCGCCCCTGGCGGGGTCGTAGTAGCGCCAGGGCTGGCTGAGGAACTCCTCCAGGCTGCGGACGCGCGAGAAGGCCGAGGCGCCCTTGTAGTACACGAAGGAGGACTCCATCAGCTGCACGGGGTTCCTCAGGATGGAGAAGTAGACGGCAGAGCTGGGCACCACTTTCTGCACCTGCGGAGGAGGAAAAGGAGGGTTTGAAGGTGGGGCAGGGAGAAGGGACCCACTCACCCACAATGCTGGTGAGCAGAGGTGGGTGCTGGGGAGGATTTCAGGGTGCAGCTCATCAAAGGAGCTGTAGGGATGTAGGGGATAGAATATAAGAAAATAAAGATAGTGTAGAAAGTAATCTTACCCCTAAGGAGTTGCAGCTGGGCCAATTATCAAAGATTAGGAACAGGCCTGACTTTAACAGGCCACAGCTGTAAGCAATGAGAAGAAGAGTGCTATAAAAGAGTGGGGTGGCTGGTTGAGGAGGGAACTGGAGTTGGTTGGCTGCTTTGTGAAGAAGAAAGAGGCAGTGTTCTGAGGAGGTGCCCATGAGAAACACTGTGAAACTTTTGAGATAAGGAGATAACAGTACAGAACCCCTGTGATAAGATGATAACTATATGGAGCTCCAGAAGAGTCACACGGGGAGAGCAGTGAGTAAAGCTCCCCACAGTGGGCTGCCACAGCTGTGTGGCTGGGCTGGGATGGAGATACTCCCCATCTTCTTCCTTTTACCCATCTCCACCTGTCCTGAGGTGGCACCCAGAGGGGTGGATGCTGGGCACAGCTGACCTGAGCTGATGCACTTTGGTTGTTCTCCTCTTGGTTCCCTCTGGGCCTGTCCAGGGAGCAGGACATGTCCCAGGGCTCACCAGACAAGAAAGAGATGAGAGTTGCTGGCTGCTACAAGTGCTGTCTCCCACTTTGCCATGGCTCGCAGCACAGCTTCATCAAACCCTCTCACAGAATCTCTCAGGAGGTGCCAACAACACACCAGGTACCCGTGGGCAATCCTGCCTCTCTTTAGTTCATCCCTGCAGAGTTGATGTGCTCGACAGGTGCCCCTCCTTGTGCCCCCCGAGCCCCTGTCCCCGTTCCCTGCCCGTGCCCCCAGGGGTGGCAGCTTTGCCCGTACCTCCGGCTGCAGGAAGCGCATGTGGTGGCAGA
Organism: Molothrus ater; assembly: GCF_012460135.2. Taxonomy (NCBI): domain Eukaryota; kingdom Metazoa; phylum Chordata; class Aves; order Passeriformes; family Icteridae; genus Molothrus; species Molothrus ater. The sequence goes on from NC_050487.2 coordinate 4,777,402, forward strand.
GGATGTTGAACTGCCGGGGGCTCAGAGGGGAGAAGCCCTGCACGAACTTGGCCAGGAAGTGGTGGGGGTAGTAGAGCTGGAAGCCCCCGCCCTGGGGGAAGGCGAAGGTGAGGTTGTGCATCTCCCCAAAGCGGAACAGGATGTTCATGACCGTGCTGCTGGCGCTCTTGTGGACCTTCAGGAAAACAATGTCAGTCTTGGGCTTGCACGTCTTCCCTTGAGAGGTGACTCCTCTGGCCTGCTGGGCTTCTCCAGCTGTTACCTCCTGGATCTGAAAGGCTTCTGTCCAGCTTAGGAGAAATCCTGTCCCCAGGTCTGTTTTGTAAGAATCCTCTGCCTGCAGAGGTTGGGGTGAGTTTGGGATGGGCTGTATAAATGAGGTGCCCCACTCAGGGTGGAGAGAACTCACAGCTTGAGGCTGAGTCTGGCTCTGTACCTCCACCTGCACCATTCCAGGTGGGGACATTCCCCTCTGCTCCTCTGTGCTCAGCCTGTTTGCAAAGATGATGAACTTGCTGGTGACACCTTCTGCCAAATCTGCGGCGACCCTCCCGGGAGGGCTTAGAGAAGGATTTTCTCTGGCTGCATTTTCCAGGCCAGGAAACTGGGGTTTCAGCTCTGTGGGTGACAGATGGGCTCTCACCTTCTCACTGCCCTCCCCAGGCTGCTGCATCCAGCTCTCCTCCTGGCTGCTGCCCGGAGGGGTCTCCTGTCTGAGGTACAGATGCATCCTGGAAACATCCTCGGTCGAGGTGGGGGCTGGCTCAATTTTCCTCTGCCCCTGAGGGGAGTCATCCTCCCACAGCAGGTGGGGGCTGTGCAGGGCAGAGCTGAGCTCGTGGCCTGTGGTCTGCTGCAGACCCCGCTCCAGCTCACACTGGCAGCTCCTGTGATGTGGAGGACACAAAGCTCAGCTGCAGGAGGTGGGAGGACAATGCAGAGGGTGCAGCCCAATGAACCCCCTCACCCCCCAGAGTCAACCCAAAACACGTTCCCTCCTTTTCATGGGGTGGGTGGCCTTGCTGATGGGCTTCATTGCTGCCCTGAGGGCTGGGGGGTGGGGGTGCAAGAACTTGGGCTTGATCATCTTGCAGGTCCTTTACAACCTTAATGATTCTATGAAGAGGAAAAGGACAGGTCAGCAGTGATGTGGCAGTGTTTCTGTCTTGCTGGAGCATGACAGGATGGTGGAAGGGGCAGAGCAAGAGAAGACAAGGAGAGAGAGAAGAGCTGGTGGTCTGGAGAAGCTGGAGGAACCATTGCAGATAACCCCAGACTGGGAGGGCTGGGCTTAAGGGCTATAAAGTTTTGTGGTAAGCCAGGACAAAGCCCAGAGCAGCCTTGTATGACCCAGGGTGGGCTCAGCTCTGGCCAGGGCACAGGGGTGGGCTGTGGGACCCCCAAAGGGCCCTCTCTCCCCTGGATTTTCCTCCCTGTCTAAGGAAGACCCTGCTGGATGGTTTTCAGGAGGGCAGTTCTGAGCCCACCTCAGTGGCCAGCAAAAGGCTGGAGAAGGAGGTGCAGGTGTATAATTGTGTTCAGGACCTACCCAAGAGGCTGCAGCTTCTCCACAACCTGAAGTGTGACCAGGAGGAGGATGAGGAGGCTGAAGGAGATCCAGAGCCGACCTGGCTGGCACCTGTAGATTGCACTCAGCTTCCTGCAAGGAAACAGACATTTGAGCCCATTTGTGGGGAGGAAAAGCCAAGACCAGTGGTGTGTGTGAGGCAGGTGGGAGAGGCACCTTGAGGCTTTTTTTTTTTTTTTATATTTAAGGTAAGGTCACGTTTTCAGGGGTGGAAATGATGCAGAGGCAGCGATAACTGGGGAACCTCCGAGGCTGTGCCCCAGCAGTGCAGCCTCGTGGAAATTTCCAGATGGGCCACAGGCATTGTGCTGAAAAGCAAACAGTGATAACCACTGAGTCCCTTGGCTGCTCAGGGACACCTTCCTGGAGCAGCCAGAGCTCCCCCCGGGCAGCAGGAACAGGGCACTGCCTGTGTGTTCCCTGCCCTGCCTGGCCAAGAAGGATCAGGATCTTGTCTTGGACAATAAAACTCTTTTTTCCCTGCTCTCCCCACTCTCTGCTGTTGGACTGCCATCTGCACAGGCTCCAGCTGTGGCTGCAGATGTGGTGCCACCATGAGGGCCCCAGCAGTGCCTGGGTTTTGGTCTGATTTTAGCCATGTCTACAACAACAGTGTTATTTCTTCAGGCCATCAGAATTGTGCTGTCAGGCTTTGGGTTGTGTATGGTGACATTAAGGCCATGGAAATGCTGCCAGAGGGCTCCTTCTGTTTGTAGGGCTTGCTGCAAACCCTGGTGGAGCTTGATTGTAGCTTTAATCTTCAGTGGAACAGTCGAGGGGCTGAATTTCCTGGAAAAAAGGATTTGTTTATTTGGTTTTTTTCACGTAAAGGTTGTCCAGTCCCAGGAGATGTGACACTTGGAATCATGGGTTAGTGGTGGCCTTGGCAGTGTTGGGGGAAAGATTGGACTCAATGATCTTTGAGGGCTTTTGCAACCTGAATGATGCCATTATTCTGCTGGGTTTTCCCCAGGGAGCTCATTGTGGCATAACAGGAGATGATTTGTCCTGAAGATCTGGTTAAACCCTCTGGGATTGGGCTCTGCTGTGGGGGAAGTCCAGCCAGTCAGCCCCAGGTGGTTGCTCTCCCCTCTCAGGGAGGGAGACTCAAAGGCAGCAAGGATCTAAATGGGAGGAATTAATGACAGCAGAAATCTGGGCACAGCCTGCTTGGAAGCCACATTTCATCCAACCTGTGTTCATTGGGATTTCTGCCTGCCTGCAGTAGTCAGCTTTGGACCAGGACAGTGGGACTGGGACTGCACAGAGCTGCTTGTCCCAGAGCTTCCTCACCTCCATGGTGCTTTACATCCTGCTCTGGGCACTGCTGTGAGCTCTCTTGGTGAGGCAGCAGTGACACAAATGTGGGCTGTCTGAAGGGGTCATGTGCATCCCATGGGTACAGGTCAGGAATTTAGGTTTGCTACTCAGAAACTGGCTTTGTTCCAGGAAAATCATCAGCTGTCATGATTAAGTAGTGGTTTGATAATGACAGCACTGCTTGCAGTGGTTGGACACTCGTGGACACGGTTCTGCTCTGCTCCCAGAAATGTGCCTTCACTGAGCTGAAACTCCCAGCTGCTCCCAGGAGGATTTTAGTGTCTGAGGTACTCAGGACTGGAAAGGCTGGGAGGTCTTAGGCCGTGGCAGTGCTGCTGAGGATTCAAAATGTGTCATCGCTGCATGGGATTACTGCCCATCACAGCATCCCCGATCCCCGTGGCAACCTGGAGATGCCCATGCTCTTTGCCACTTGAGGAGCAGGCTGCCAAGCTCAGATGAGACAGGAGGTGGCAGATGCACGTGTGGGTCACTGCATGGCCATGCCAGTAGCACAAGGAAACCCTTGTGAGGTCAGAGATTAACAGATGTGACAAATAACAGAGCAGAAAAATGCCAAATGCTTAAACAGAGCTTAAAATGCCAAGAGATGTTAAAGAGGGAGGGTTGAAGCAGAGACCAGAGCTGGTGTGAGGAAAGGTTTGTTAAAATAACTCCATGTGGAAGATCAGAGAGACCACAGAGGGAGGAGATGCTCCAGAATGAAGTGATGGTTGGAGACTTGATCTGCCTTTCCCATCACTCCAGGCAAGGCTGGTCATCATTTTGTCTGGCTGACCATGGTAGGACAAGCAGCAATGAGGGAATGAAGAGCTGCACCACTGTGATATTTAATGGTACAGAGAAACTCTCGGGGGGACCTGCAGGAGCACCCAGTAGTGAAGGCAGAATGATGGAACACTTACCCCCAGGCAGGGCTGGGGACAGCACCCTCTGCCACTCCCTTATCTGGATCTGGTGCAGGTATAATCCTGGCCTTGCTTCTACAGAGGTCCTAAACTTTCAACCTGAGAGAATCTGTGAAAGATCCAGGTCCTTTGGCTCTTTTGAGGTGGCTGGTGTGTTGGTGGAACACCCAGCTGAGAACACGCAACACGTGTTGAGCTGACATGTGTTGGGGCAGGCCAGGCTGGCACAAAGCCACAGCCTTTCCTTCCTCCTCTGGGCTGGCTCTGTGAGATACAGGGACATCAAGGAGGGTGTGCTGAGAAAGTGGCAGCGCTCAAATTGCCAAGAAGTTGCACTGAAGGCAGCAAAACACCCATTAAATGGTGCATGAGCAGCCCTTGTCTTGGAGGCTGGAGCAGGTTGGCAAGAAGTACCTGAACAACAAACTTTCAAAAGGCTCAGCTGCCCTCTGTGCTGCACAGCCTGCTCTCCATTTACACTCTGGGATGGGATCAGAGCTGTGTATCTTGGGGCAGAGTTAAACACCTGAGACCAGAGCACCAGGAAGGTGTCCAGGCTGCACTTGGAGCCCTGCAGGGCAGATTGGGCTGCAAGCCCAGCTCTTGCAGAGTCTTTGGAGATGCCTCCATCTGTGGGCAGGTGATAGCTGAAGAGCCCCCTCAGACCAGAGCCTGGGTGCTGTCACCTCCAGAAGTGACAAGCAGGGTGCAGAGCTGGATGCAGCACCCCAAAGATGCCTTTGGCTGCAAGGGCTCAGTGGAAGAGCCAGAGCAGCTGGATCCCCCTATGCTGGCTCCAGGAATTGAATCCAAACCTGAACTGATGGTCAAATCTTTGCAAGGGATGGTGCTCCAGCTGTCTGAGTGCCAGCCCCAGCAGGGCAGAGGGTGCCACTTGTTCTCAGCAGGGCTGCAGATTTCCCCTCTGTTACTCCCCCCCTGCTCCAAGCAGATCTTCCCTCCAGCCCATGCCCTTCCCTGTCTAGCCCAGAGACAAAAACCCCAGCCAGGATGGGGCTGGCTGGATGTTTCAGGGCCCTCAGGGTCCCAGCCAGGTGCTGAGGCTGAGCTCACCAGGCAGGTGAGTGGCAGAAAAAGATTTTACAGTTTTGCTGTGCCCAGATATTCTCCAGGTAGTGAGCAAAGTTGCACAAGGAATTAATGTACAGAGTATGTACACCAGCTACACCCTGCTCCCTCTGACCACTCACTGGAGCCAATTTTTTTGGCAGTAAATGAGAAATTGGGCAAAATGGTCAGCAGGATGCTCAACTAGCACAGCAAGGGCACAATGGCACTGCCTGCCTGCATCAGTGCCCACCCTACACTTGATAGCTAGGTTGGGAATAACCCTGAGCCCTCTCACCCTGCAGCTCTCCCCCAGCCAAAGCACTCTGCTGCAGAGTCAAGCCTTGCCCTTCCCTTATCCCTCCTGTCCAAATCAGAGCCTGTGGAAGGGGGCACCTCACCCTAGGGGCTGCCATGTGAAAAACTTGCCCAGAGACACATTTCTGCTCCACATCTACTCCTCTGGTGATCCCTCACCTGGGATGCTGCAGGAGGGACCAGCATCCGATCAGTGCCCTGCCAAGGTCTGTGCCATTCTCCTTCCTTTGTGGCAACAGCCTCACAAAAGATGCAGTGTTCCAGCTGCCCTTGGAGCATCACCAGAAGGGAAAATCCCCATCGCCCCAGACTGCCCTGCAGTGATGAGGAGCAGAAACATCTCCCTGCCCATTCCCTTCACCACTTCAGCTGTTTCCCAACATGGAGGGGTCTGCAAGGACATCAGAACATCACCTCCAGGTAGGACAGAAAGAGAATTTTACTTAGGGAAATAGTATTTGACTTAAATAAATACATAAAAAGATTCCACTTACGTGATCAAATACCTCTTGAATTTCAGCATGGTGAGCTGGAGCCTTGGCTGGGAGCAGGTGGTTATCACCCGCCCAGGAGACTGGAAAGCAAACACCTGGAGCCTGGCTTGTGTGCTGTGGCCAGAGGCTCCTCCCCAGGGGGGGCACTGGGACACAGATCCTGTCAGACCTTCCCACCCGTGCCCTGTGCCTGCCCCAGGGAGTGCCCAGCCTCTGGGAGGGTGAGTGGCACCTTCACCCCTGCCACATCACACAGAGCGTTGGGCACGCGATGCCAGTGTCCCTGCTCACTCCTTGGTTTCACCCATGGCTGCTGGTGTTCCACTTTGACCCTCTCTCTTCCTGGTTTTGCTTCTTGATGAAGCTGAGGGCAGAGCTGGTTGTGACTGCTGAGCTCTTGGCAATCCTGATGTCTCCAGGTCGGTGCTGCTGAGGCTCTGTGGTGGCTGGGTCACCCCTGCATAGCAGGGACCTTGTCCTCTCCAGTGCACCATGGCTCCATCCACGCTGGGCTGGGGATGTGGCTGTCCCCAGCTCCCTCCTTTGCTGGCCTGGGGGGCACAGGGGCCAGTCTGAGGATGGCACATGAAAGACATCAATGTGTGGTGTCTGGAGAGGTGAATAGGATGAGGGAAAGCAAAGTTGTCAGCACAGTGTTGGGACTGTGCTGTGCCAGGATGACCAGCTGGCTTCCAGGACCACTGGGAAAGTGGTCACTGGCTCTGCTTCTTGCTGGCTGATGGGCAATGTAGGACAGCTCAAAGGAGGACAAGAGGCTGCCCTCCACCATGGAGGTCCTTTGGCCACATCCTTCCCCTTCAAGGCTCATCCCAGCATCCTGCACAGCATCAGCCATGCCCTTGTGTGACTGGGCCCAGGCAGTTTGGCAGGGACTGTGTGCTTCTCTTGTTTGGGCACACACTCCCAGGCTGGTGTGGAGGTGGAGAGGGTGGCTGGGACATGGGACATGAGTGGCTCCAGCTGTGTCACACACTGTCTGCAGGAGCAGATGCCCCATGTGCCTCCTGGCCCTGGAGGAGATGACCCTGGCCACGTCTGCTTTCCCTTGACCCATTCCCACGGGGTGGATAAGTCACTTCCAGCCTGGACCCTGACTCTCTGGAGGGACAGAAGGGCTCCCTCCTCCCCTGTTGCCAGCTGCCAGGGGAGGCAGCTGTTCCCCTCACTCACCCTGGCACAGGCAGGCACTGCCTCTCCCTGTCCACCTCATCAAAACCACAAGTTTCCTGTGTGGCTCTCATGTTCTCCACCCATCCTGGGCTCCAGCTCTGTGCCAGGGCTGCCAGCTCCCCTGGGAGTCTGGGGCTGCCTGAGAGCCATGCAAGAGCTTGCAGGGATCAAATCCTCTCTGGTGCAGGGGCTGAGGGTCAGGGTCAGAATCTGCTGGCAGATTTTGTTTTCCATCAACAGCACTGAGCCCTGCTGAGCCCCGAGCTGTGAACAGCTGCCTGCAGGTGGGCGGCACAACAGGGCTCCTGGCAAGGGTGACAGCCAGCAAGGAGCTTCCAGGCAGGAGCAGAGGAGCTTTGTTCTCCTGAGGGAGCTTCCTTGATCTCCTGAGAGAGCTTGGATGGCAGGAAAGTGCTGCAGAAGTGAGGAGCAGGAGAAAAGCCACTGTTGGTCCCAGGGACAATTCCTTCCTTGGCTAAGGAGGAGTCCCACGTCCTCGTGTGTGTTGGCAAAGGGAGGCAGCTGAGCCTGGAGGGTGCAGGCAGCCAGGGAGGACTTTGTTAGCAGCAGAGTCTGGGATCCTGGGGAAGATGAAACTGCTGTAGGGTTTTGCCAGCTGGAGCAATATCTGGGAATTTCCTTGGTCTGGAATGGCCTGCAGAGGTTTCCTTAGTGGGGGGTGGAAAGGGATGGATCTCCTGCTGGAGATGGCTCCTTGCTTTGAACATCTGCAAAATAAACAAAAACCTCAGGAAGAAGGAGTCCATGTTGCTTAAGTGAACCCATTAGCTGGAGCAGGTAAACTGGAGAGGTACAGAAAAGTCATATCCAGGGTTAAAATTATCCTGGGAAGGTCCAGGATTTAGAGTGCTACTCATAAACTCATGTCAGAGGGGCCTGGAAGATCTCTTGGCAGTGCTGTGATGGTGGGGCAGACTCCAGAGAAGCCTGGTTGGTACAAGGGGATGAGGAGCCATCCCACAGGGCAGTACCAGGGTGGCACTGGCTGCATCCACAGTGGCAGCCCAGGTGCCTGAGCCCAGAGTCTCCTGGCTCCACACTCATCCCTTTGCCTCCTGCAGGTAGCCACAGCCTGAGGACCTGGAAGGAGGTTGTTGCCACTGGGATAAGACAGGGAAGTAATGCCTGATGTGGGACTGGGTTCCATTCCTCCCTGCAGATGAGCACAAGGACCCTGCTCACATTGCTTGTGTTTTCCCCCTGTATTTAATTATTTAATTTTTCTTTTTATATTTACGTTATGTTTGTGTGTTTGCATATGCACTTTGCTTAAACAAGGATTTATCTCCATCGTTTTCTGCCAGCCTGTGCTCATTTTGTCACTTGTACCCTGGCAGCCTGGAGCTTGCTGGATCATAAAGGGGGCTGAAAAGACATGAGGACTGTGTGTGCTGTCCCAGCAGGAGTCAGCTGGCAGTCCCAGATGCAGGGACAGACTGGAGAAGCTGAGTTCTGGGACATTCCAGTTTCCTGGGTCTGCAATTATTCCCACAAAATTCTCAATGGAGAGAAACTTGAGAAAGGTCCCCTCTCTGCCAGAGAACCATTTTTCTGTTTGCTTTTCAGACCAATTTCCAGACAGACCTGTTCCTGGACTGCCCCGTGATAATTTCTGGATGACTCTCTCAGGGGTATCCAGCACTCTGCTTTATCAGCAAGGTGCAGTTTGCTCTCCCAGTCGTTCTCCAATCTATCAGCCCCTGGGCCTCCCCTTCCGCTGCCGGGCACCACGCTCCAGCAGCACCCACCTAAATTGATCTTTAGTTAATTTTACACCCAGCGGAGAGAGCAAGGCATGCCCATTTCCCATTAACTCCAACAGCTTTCCTGGACACTGAAGGGAGCCTGGCCTGCAGTGGCCATGCCCATGGATACCAGCTCTCTGAAAGGATGCTCAGGGAGAAAATGCATCCAGCTGGGAATTTGGGAGCAGAGTGTGGTGGGAGCTGAGTGCAGGAGCAGTGCTGTGGCTGCTGGGCTGTGTGGGACATCACTGTCCTGGGGACCTTGTCCTGGAGACAAGGCAGAGCCTGTGCCAGCTCTGGGCAGAGCTCCTCTTGGCTGGGAAGGCTGAGGAGCAGCTGGATAAGTGTGGCTTTAGGCAAGGAGTGAGTTTTTGCTCTGGCTGTGTGGTTTTGGCTGGAGTTGGGACTTTGGCCCTAATCGTACTTTTATTTGTTCTTTAATCTCAGTCACCTTATCAGAAGCCTTTGAACAACCAAACACATCTCTGCTCAGCTGGAGAACAGGCTTTTCTGTGTCTTTTCGGTTGGTTTTGTTTGCTTGCCAGAGACCTCCAGGAGATTAAGTGATCCCTCACAAACCTGGGTTTTGCCTTTAAGCCTCTGGAGGCTGCAGCACTTGAGTGCTGAAAGACATCTGTGTTTTAGGGTGACTGACATTGGCTCAGATTCCTCAGGGCCTTGTAGGATCCAGGATCTGAACTATGCCTGAGACTATCCATGTTGTCTTCATCAAAGACATCAGGTTACTGGGAGGATTTGCTGGTCTGTCAGCAGAAGAAGAAATGAAAGTGGGCATCCCAAACACGGGGTGCCATGGGCTCTCCTCAGCAGAGGTGGGACAAACTTCCCCTTGTCATTATATTTTATCCAGTTTTGGGCTGTTCAGAACAAGAGAGACCTGGAGCACCTGAAATGGGTCCAGTGGAGGATGAAAAAATGCTGAAGGGCCTGGAGCATGTGGGTGCCCAGGAAAGGCTGAGGGAGCTGGGGCTGCTCAGCCTGGAGAGGAGCCCCAGCTGAGAGGGGCCCTCAGCCCTGGCTGGCCCTGGCTGCAGGGAGGGGCAGAGCAGGGCCGGGCTCTGCTCCAGGCCCAGCAATGGCACCAGAGCCACGGGCAGGGACTGAGCCCAGGCAGCTCCACCTGGACATGAGGAAGAACTTTCCTGGGCAGTGCCTGAGCCCTGAACGGATCCCAGAGAGGGTGTGGAGTCTCCCTCAGTGGGGATATCCCAGAGCTGCCTGGACACAATGTGTGCCATGGGCTCTGGGATGGCCCTGCTGGAGCAGGGAGGTGGCACCAGGTGACCACTGTGGTCCCATCCTGGGATTCTGTGGGGCAGCTCCCATGGGTGAATTTCATGCAGTTTAGTTTGTTCCCATTGCCTCCTGTCCTGTCACAGGGCACTGTTGAGAACAGCCTGGTTTCCTGCCTTCATTCCCTCCCATCAGATGTTTATACACGTCTACAAAGCCCTTCCAAGACTACTTTGCTGTGGGACGAGCAGCTCCAGCCCTCTCAGCTGCTCCTCACATGAAGGATCCTTCAGACCTTCATGGCCTTGCACTGGACTGGCTCCAGTCCCTGCATCTCCCTTGTACTGGGGAGCCCAGAGCTGGCCCCAGCAGTGCAGGTGTGGCCTCACAAGCACTGAGCAGAGTGGGAATAGAGGCTGCTGGGGCCAGGGAAGCTGTGTTTGACCTAGGGAAGGCCAAGGATGTCTTTAGGACTCTCCATGGCCAGCAGGAGCCATGTGCTGTGTCTGACCCTGAGGAGTGGGAAGTGGTAAGGGCTTTGTCTCAGCCAGAGCTTGGTGCCCACAGGAAAATAGCAGACCTAGTTTTCAGGGGAAACCTGGAGAGAAAAGCTGTATTGATCGAGGGAAACTGGGTGGAGCAGGTGTTTACAGAGCAAATGCCTTTTGAAACGTATCAGCAGGCAAACAGGGTGGGGACCTCACGAGCCGATGCTGCCTCCTATTTATGGAAAGTGTGACAGGATGTCCAGGTAAATGTGATGCCTCACCTGGTGGAAAAAACAACAAAACAGTGAAATCTAGGAGAGATTTTATGGTTTCTAGGAAAGTTCAGCATCTCCATGTAGGTACAGAACAGTTGCTCCCATCACTACAAGACAGACAGTGAGGGGCTGGAGTGTGTCCAGGGAAGGGAATGGAGCTGCAGAAGGGAACAACCAGGACAGCACTTTCCCTTCTCTTTACTGGGCTCCACGGTCCATCCTCCATGCCCAAGGGGACTCCAGCCAAACGGGGATGGATCTCTTTGGATCATCACCTCCGTGCCGAGCACACCCGGACACGCTGCTCCCGGCACCGCCCCCGGCTCCTGCCGGGCAGCACCGAGCGCAGCCCCTGCCCGGACACAGCGAGGGAGAGCAGCGCCCAGAGAGCCTGGGCCCAGAGGGGCTGACGCTGGATTTGTGTTCTCTTCGGTGCTGCTGTAGTTATTGCTGTTTGCCTTATTAATGTTTGTTTGCCTTGTTATGCATTCATGGCAGTCACTCTAATCATTGTGTGTGTTTGTATTAACTGTTACAGTTGTTGCAGCACTTTGGGCTGGAAAATGAAGTATTGGGACTTGCCTAAAAGAGACAGTCTCAAGAAAAGGGGGGACTTGATAAATAACACAGAGACTAGAAATTTTCAGTTCCCCTGAAGATGCTGAATAGAGCTTTAGGGCTAACTAGCAAAAAAGATTAAAGCTATGTATAAAGGAGGATAAATGTAGCTGGAACCAGTGGAGAAAAAGATAGAGGACTACAGAGGGGTTTTTGCAAGTTACGTAACAAAAACCAATAGTGCATACCAAAGAAAAAGTTCAAAGAAAGGTCACCAGTAATACTGAAGCATTCAGTGAATATGACCATGAGACCCCCCTGTTAGATGACCTCCAGGACCAAAAAAAGACTTCCAGTTAAAGGTGAATGCATGCAAATTAGTTCTAGGGAAGTGGTGTTAGCGTATTAGGTAGGAGACACATTGTAATGAATATGTATGATCAGGATGGAATAAATACCCTGTTGTGAATTTTCACCACACACATCAGATTAAAGGAGATAGATACACTTCTGTGCGTCCAGCACTGATAAAGAATGACTGCTTTCTAACGCTTTAAATTGAAAAAACGTTTATTTCATAGCGAACATCTGAACAAACATCCTAACATCCTAATAAACATCCTTAACATCCTAAGAAACATCCTAACATCCTAATATCCTAATCTCCTAATATCAATATCGAACTCTATCCCCAAGTTTCTACAACTACATGCTTTCCCTCCCACAGTTCCCATTCTTCTAGTCTTGAAGTAATATGCAAACGGGAAGAAGAAATCAGACGAGGCCCTTCTCAGCATGCTGATTTTCAGTTCCGACGGGCCGTGGAGGAGCCACATCAAATCAGATGACATGGGGGCGGTGCCGGTTGTCCCCTGCGGCCATGGCTTCATTTCCCCATGGTGGCCGCTGTCCCAGCCCGTTTCTTCTCAGGACATCCAGCTCTCTCCGGGGACGCTGGCGGGGCACAGGGCTTGGGGCCCTGTCCCCATCAGCCAGTCTGCGGCGCCGGCCACCTCCAGGAGCCGCATCCTCCTGCGCCTCCTGCTGCTGCCGCTGCCGCCAGCGCGCCACGAAGGGATGGAGGCGGCGGCGGGGGCGGCGCGGGACCGGCCCGGGGAGGCTCTCCTGATCCTGCAGGACGCGGATGCTCACGATGGGCCCTTGGCAGGTCGGGCAGGTGGCGGCGGCATCAGGGGCGGCCTGGGGCTGGATGCAGGCGTGGCAAAACACATGTCCGCAGGGCTCCACGGCAGCAGCGGGGCTGTGCAGGAAATCCACACAGATGCGGCACACCCGGACGGCTCGGGGCGCCGCTGGCTCCTCCCTGGCCTCCGACATTGCTGCTCCTGGAATTGACTGCTCTCAGTCTCTGTCAGGACTCAGAGGTTCCTCGGTCACTGGCAGGACTCAGAGGCTCCCTGGTCGCTGGCAGCACTTGGAGGTTCCTCCTCAGTCACGGGCAGACTTGGAGGTTCCTCACTCACCGGCAGGACTTGAAGGCTCCTCAGCCACTGGCAGCACACAGCAGATGATCGCTCGCTGATAGCACAGAGGCTCCTCAGATGCTGGCAGTGCTTGGAAGCTCCTCAGCTGCTGTGGATCACAAGCTGAGTGTGCTGGCACTACCCAACGCTGGTGGTTATAGTTACGCAGGTGGCGTCATAATGACCATGAGTGACACGGCCTGACATCACAGGGCTCTGAGGGCCACACCCAGGAGCTCCCCATCCACAGACACATCCTGTGGCACAAGGCCCACCTGGCAGTGGGCTGCACACCTCAGTGTTTGCCCAGATCCCTTCCAGGCGGTCCCTCCTGGTTTCCATGCCATGTGCTGGGGTCTGGGGCTGCACCTCCCCAGCGGGAGGACTCTGTTCAGCCCTTGGTTGAACTTCAGGAGGTTCCGTCAGCCCATTTCTCCGGCCTGTTGAGGTCCTTGTGGGTGCAGAGTCACCTTCTGGTGTCTCAGCAGCTCCTCCCACTGTAGGAAATTCAGCAAACTTGCTGAGGGTGCCCTGGACCCCTTTATTCAGGCCACTATCAAGAAGGAAGAGGACTGGTCCCAGTGCTGATGCCTGGGCTACACTGCTGATGATCAGCCTCTATCTCAGCTTCATGCTGCTGATCAACATCCTCGACTTAAAATCCAGTGTCAACAGTTAAAATCACTTCCTCACAGGGCAGAGCTTATTTGCAAAGTTCTGCTTCCTCCAAGCCTCCTGCTTTCTCCAAACTCATGAGAAATGTCTGGCTGATCATTTATCAGCCCCAGTGAGCATTTTCCCCTTCAAATACAGCAGCTCTGGAATACAGCAAAGGATCTGTTGAATCATTTGCCTCTTCCACCACTTTTCCTGAAATATACCTGAAACATACCTGGTATTTTCCTGAAAATACCATTGTAGCACTACACACCGACACCAGCTCTTGGAATCTTTTTGTGCCCTTTGCAAAGAGACTGAGGTTGTTTGGCAGAGACTCTCCAGGACCAGGCAATACAACAAGGCACCTCTAGGGCCCCTGCTGCTGCTGCTGCCACCATAGCCCTGCTGTGGATGGAATGGAAGAGGCTGTGATGGCAGCAGGCCACCCCAGCACAGTTATCCACCTGTAGCTGGGCAGCCTGTGCTCACAGCTCAGTCTGTCCCTGGGATTTCACCCCTCAGAGTGCTGGCTGTTTGTCCCACCTTTCCTATCACATGGCTGGAATTGGCCTAGTGCCGGCTTTTTGTGGCCTTTATGTGCAGGGCTGTAGAACTCCCCTTGGGCTCAAAGCCAAGCTCCCTGTTACATCTCATTAACCCCTTCTTTCCAAGTTCCCTTGTGCGTCCTCCTAGTACCCAGTGCAGGTGGTGGGGCACTGTCCCACTCCTCAGCTGTGATGTCCCCATCACTATCTGCTTACCCATCCCACTCAGGACAGATTTCCATTGTGGCAGCCTTGCAAGGGACCAGTTAATCCTCATGAAATGTCTTTTTAGCTGCCAGGCTCCACTCTCAGTTACACTGCAGGCACTTCTTCCCAGACCTGAGTGGCACCTTGGCCACCCAAGGACACAACTTCACTTCCCCACCATGGCCCAGCCAAGCCAAAGGGTTCACCAGCTTTGCAGTGCCTCAGCCACATGATCCCTGCACACAGAAACATTCACAGGAGGAATTAGAAACATCAGTAGCTCCATGCCAGCCTATGGGAAGCAGCCCCTGGGATGAGGATGCTGGAGCCCAGGACAAAGCTCAGGATAAGAGCAGAGGACACAGTGCCTCTGTCCAGGGACACTGGGTGCTGCCCTGGCAGCATGGCCTGGCCTCTGCTTGTCCCCAGGGCATGGCCACATTCCAACCACCATCCATCCTGGCTCCCAGCAGGTCTCTCTGCTGCCCTGGCTCGGCAGAGGAGGACAGAGCCAGTCACAAGTGGGGTTTCAGGAGGAGGAACTCGCTTGCAGGGGTCTCCCATCCCTGATAGGTTTGGAGACATCACCCCTTAGTGCCAGTGGGGGCACTTAGGGAACCCAAAATGAATTTACTGGTCCCAGTCCCAGGGCAGGAGGGGGACTGGACCCTCGTGCAGGGGAAAGGCAGTTCAAAAGGATTTAGCACCAGCTGTCCTTGGATGTTGCTGGCCCTCAAAGTCCTCATAGCTTTCCCTGTACCTTTGGTGGGCAGAGACACCATGGGTCCTTTGGGCCAGCAAATGCAGGACCCCTATCAGCACTTTCCCTTCTCTTTACTGGGCTCCACGGTCCATCCTCCATGCCCAAGGGGACTCCAGCCAAACGGGGATGGATCTCTTTGGATCATCACCTCCGTGCCGAGCACACCCGGACACGCTGCTCCCGGCACCGCCCCCGGCTCCTGCCGGGCAGCACCGAGCGCAGCCCCTGCCCGGACACAGCGAGGGAGAGCAGCGCCCAGAGAGCCTGGGCCCAGAGGGGCTGACGCTGGATTTGTGTTCTCTTCGGTGCTGCTGTAGTTATTGCTGTTTGCCTTATTAATGTTTGTTTGCCTTGTTATGCATTCATGGCAGTCACTCTAATCATTGTGTGTGTTTGTATTAACTGTTACAGTTGTTGCAGCACTTTGGGCTGGAAAATGAAGTATTGGGACTTGCCTAAAAGAGACAGTCTCAAGAAAAGGGGGGACTTGATAAATAACACAGAGACTAGAAATTTTCAGTTCCCCTGAAGATGCTGAATAGAGCTTTAGGGCTAACTAGCAAAAAAGATTAAAGCTATGTATAAAGGAGGATAAATGTAGCTGGAACCAGTGGAGAAAAAGATAGAGGACTACAGAGGGGTTTTTGCAAGTTACGTAACAAAAACCAATAGTGCATACCAAAGAAAAAGTTCAAAGAAAGGTCACCAGTAATACTGAAGCATTCAGTGAATATGACCATGAGACCCCCCTGTTAGATGACCTCCAGGACCAAAAAAAGACTTCCAGTTAAAGGTGAATGCATGCAAATTAGTTCTAGGGAAGTGGTGTTAGCGTATTAGGTAGGAGACACATTGTAATGAATATGTATGATCAGGATGGAATAAATACCCTGTTGTGAATTTTCACCACACACATCAGATTAAAGGAGATAGATACACTTCTGTGCGTCCAGCACTGATAAAGAATGACTGCTTTCTAACGCTTTAAATTGAAAAAACGTTTATTTCATAGCGAACATCCGAACAAACATCCTAACATCCTAATAAACATCCTTAACATCCTAAGAAACATCCTAACATCCTAATATCCTAATCTCCTAATATCAATATCGAACTCTATCCCCAAGTTTCTACAACTACATGCTTTCCCTCCCACAGTTCCCATTCTTCTAGTCTTGAAGTAATATGCAAACGGGAAGAAGAAATCAGACGAGGCCCTTCTCAGCATGCTGATTTTCAGTTCCGACGGGCCGTGGAGGAGCCACATCAAATCAGATGACATGGGGGCGGTGCCGGTTGTCCCCTGCGGCCATGGCTTCATTTCCCCATGGTGGCCGCTGTCCCAGCCCGTTTCTTCTCAGGACATCCAGCTCTCTCCGGGGACGCTGGCGGGGCACAGGGCTTGGGGCCCTGTCCCCATCAGCCAGTCTGCGGCGCCGGCCACCTCCAGGAGCCGCATCCTCCTGCGCCTCCTGCTGCTGCCGCTGCCGCCAGCGCGCCACGAAGGGATGGAGGCGGCGGCGGGGGCGGCGCGGGACCGGCCCGGGGCGGCTCTCCTGATCCTGCAGGACGCGGATGCTCACGATGGGCCCTTGGCAGGTCGGGCAGGTGGCGGCGGCATCAGGGGCGGCCTGGGGCTGGATGCAGGCGTGGCAAAACACATGTCCGCAGGGCTCCACGGCAGCAGCGGGGCTGTGCAGGAAATCCACACAGATGCGGCACACCCGGACGGCTCGGGGCGCCGCTGGCTCCTCCCTGGCCTCCGACATTGCTGCTCCTGGAATTGACTGCTCTCAGTCTCTGTCAGGACTCAGAGGTTCCTCGGTCACTGGCAGGACTCAGAGGCTCCCTGGTCGCTGGCAGCACTTGGAGGTTCCTCCTCAGTCACGGGCAGACTTGGAGGTTCCTCACTCACCGGCAGGACTTGGAGGCTCCTCGGTCACTGGCAGCACACAGCAGATGATCGCTCGCTGGTAGCACAGAGGCTCCTCAGATGCTGGCAGTGCTTGGAAGCTCCTCAGCTGCTGTGGATCACAAGCTGAGTGTGCTGGCACTACCCAACGCTGGTGGTTATAGTTACGCAGGTGGCGTCATAATGACCATGAGTGACACGGCCTGACATCACAGGGCTCTGAGGGCCACACCCAGGAGCTCCCCATCCACAGACACATCCTGTGGCACAAGGCCCACCTGGCAGTGGGCTGCACACCTCAGTGTTTGCCCAGATCCCTTCCAGGCGGTCCCTCCTGGTTTCCATGCCATGTGCTGGGGTCTGGGGCTGCACCTCCCCAGCGGGAGGACTCTGTTCAGCCCTTGGTTGAACTTCAGGAGGTTCCGTCAGCCCATTTCTCCGGCCTGTTGAGGTCCTTGTGGGTGCAGAGTCACCTTCTGGTGTCTCAGCAGCTCCTCCCACTGTAGGAAATTCAGCAAACTTGCTGAGGGTGCCCTGGACCCCTTTATTCAGGCCACTATCAAGAAGGAAGAGGACTGGTCCCAGTGCTGATGCCTGGGCTACACTGCTGATGATCAGCCTCTATCTCAGCTTCATGCTGCTGATCAACATCCTCGACTTAAAATCCAGTGTCAACAGTTAAAATCACTTCCTCACAGGGCAGAGCTTATTTGCAAAGTTCTGCTTCCTCCAAGCCTCCTGCTTTCTCCAAACTCATGAGAAATGTCTGGCTGATCATTTATCAGCCCCAGTGAGCATTTTCCCCTTCAAATACAGCAGCTCTGGAATACAGCAAAGGATCTGTTGAATCATTTGCCTCTTCCACCACTTTTCCTGAAATATACCTGAAACATACCTGGTATTTTCCTGAAAATACCATTGTAGCACTACACACCGACACCAGCTCTTGGAATCTTTTTGTGCCCTTTGCAAAGAGACTGAGGTTGTTTGGCAGAGACTCTCCAGGACCAGGCAATACAACAAGGCACCTCTAGGGCCCCTGCTGCTGCTGCTGCCACCATAGCCCTGCTGTGGATGGAATGGAAGAGGCTGTGATGGCAGCAGGCCACCCCAGCACAGTTATCCACCTGTAGCTGGGCAGCCTGTGCTCACAGCTCAGTCTGTCCCTGGGATTTCACCCCTCAGAGTGCTGGCTGTTTGTCCCACCTTTCCTATCACATGGCTGGAATTGGCCTAGTGCCGGCTTTTTGTGGCCTTTATGTGCAGGGCTGTAGAACTCCCCTTGGGCTCAAAGCCAAGCTCCCTGTTACATCTCATTAACCCCTTCTTTCCAAGTTCCCTTGTGCGTCCTCCTAGTACCCAGTGCAGGTGGTGGGGCACTGTCCCACTCCTCAGCTGTGATGTCCCCATCACTATCTGCTTACCCATCCCACTCAGGACAGATTTCCATTGTGGCAGCCTTGCAAGGGACCAGTTAATCCTCATGAAATGTCTTTTTAGCTGCCAGGCTCCACTCTCAGTTACACTGCAGGCACTTCTTCCCAGACCTGACTGGCACCTTGGCCACCCAAGGACACAACTTCACTTCCCCACCATGGCCCAGCCAAGCCAAAGGGTTCACCAGCTTTGCAGGGCCTCAGCCACATGATCCCTGCACACAGAAACATTCACAGGAGGAATTAGAAACATCAGTAGCTCCATGCCAGCCTATGGGAAGCAGCCCCTGGGATGAGGATGCTGGAGCCCAGGACAAAGCTCAGGATAAGAGCAGAGGACACAGTGCCTCTGTCCAGGGACACTGGGTGCTGCCCTGGCAGCATGGCCTGGCCTCTGCTTGTCCCCAGGGCATGGCCACATTCCAACCACCATCCATCCTGGCTCCCAGCAGGTCTCTCTGCTGCCCTGGCTCGGCAGAGGAGGACAGAGCCAGTCACAAGTGGGGTTTCAGGAGGAGGAACTCGCTTGCAGGGGTCTCCCATCCCTGATAGGTTTGGAGACATCACCCCTTAGTGCCAGTGGGGGCACTTAGGGAACCCAAAATGAATTTACTGGTCCCAGTCCCAGGGCAGGAGGGGGACTGGACCCTCGTGCAGGGGAAAGGCAGTTCAAAAGGATTTAGCACCAGCTGTCCCTGGATGTTGCTGGCCCTCAAAGTCCTCATAGCTTTCCCTGTACCTTTGGTGGGCAGAGACACCATGGGTCCTTTGGGCCAGCAAATGCAGGACCCCTATCAGCACTTTCCCTTCTCTTTACTGGGCTCCACGGTCCATCCTCCATGCCCAAGGGGACTCCAGCCAAACGGGGATGGATCTCTTTGGATCATCACCTCCGTGCCGAGCACACCCGGACACGCTGCTCCCGGCACCGCCCCCGGCTCCTGCCGGGCAGCACCGAGCGCAGCCCCTGCCCGGACACAGCGAGGGAGAGCAGCGCCCAGAGAGCCTGGGCCCAGAGGGGCTGACGCTGGATTTGTGTTCTCTTCGGTGCTGCTGTAGTTATTGCTGTTTGCCTTATTAATGTTTGTTTGCCTTGTTATGCATTCATGGCAGTCACTCTAATCATTGTGTGTGTTTGTATTAACTGTTACAGTTGTTGCAGCACTTTGGGCTGGAAAATGAAGTATTGGGACTTGCCTAAAAGAGACAGTCTCAAGAAAAGGGGGGACTTGATAAATAACACAGAGACTAGAAATTTTCAGTTCCCCTGAAGATGCTGAATAGAGCTTTAGGGCTAACTAGCAAAAAAGATTAAAGCTATGTATAAAGGAGGATAAATGTAGCTGGAACCAGTGGAGAAAAAGATAGAGGACTACAGAGGGGTTTTTGCAAGTTACGTAACAAAAACCAATAGTGCATACCAAAGAAAAAGTTCAAAGAAAGGTCACCAGTAATACTGAAGCATTCAGTGAATATGACCATGAGACCCCCCTGTTAGATGACCTCCAGGACCAAAAAAAGACTTCCAGTTAAAGGTGAATGCATGCAAATTAGTTCTAGGGAAGTGGTGTTAGCGTATTAGGTAGGAGACACATTGTAATGAATATGTATGATCAGGATGGAATAAATACCCTGTTGTGAATTTTCACCACACACATCAGATTAAAGGAGATAGATACACTTCTGTGCGTCCAGCACTGATAAAGAATGACTGCTTTCTAACGCTTTAAATTGAAAAAACGTTTATTTCATAGCGAACATCCGAACAAACATCCTAACATCCTAATAAACATCCTTAACATCCTAAGAAACATCCTAACATCCTAATATCCTAATCTCCTAATATCAATATCGAACTCTATCCCCAAGTTTCTACAACTACATG
Organism: Molothrus ater; assembly: GCF_012460135.2. Lineage (NCBI taxonomy): Eukaryota > Metazoa > Chordata > Aves > Passeriformes > Icteridae > Molothrus > Molothrus ater. The sequence continues at coordinate 4,797,543 of NC_050487.2, forward strand.
CTTTCCCTCCCACAGTTCCCATTCTCCTAGTCTTGAAGTAATATGCAAACGGGAAGAAGAAATCAGACGAGGCCCTTCTCAGCATGCTGATTTTCAGTTCCGACGGGCCGTGGAGGAGCCACATCAAATCAGATGACATGGGGGCGGTGCCGGTTGTCCCCTGCGGCCATGGCTTCATTTCCCCATGGTGGCCGCTGTCCCAGCCCGTTTCTTCTCAGGACATCCAGCTCTCTCCGGGGACGCTGGCGGGGCACAGGGCTTGGGGCCCTGTCCCCATCAGCCAGTCTGCGGCGCCGGCCACCTCCAGGAGCCGCATCCTCCTGCGCCTCCTGCTGCTGCCGCTGCCGCCAGCGCGCCACGAAGGGATGGAGGCGGCGGCGGGGGCGGCGCGGGACCGGCCCGGGGCGGCTCTCCTGATCCTGCAGGACGCGGATGCTCACGATGGGCCCTTGGCAGGTCGGGCAGGTGGCGGCGGCATCAGGGGCGGCCTGGGGCTGGATGCAGGCGTGGCAAAACACATGTCCGCAGGGCTCCACGGCAGCAGCGGGGCTGTGCAGGAAATCCACACAGATGCGGCACACCCGGACGGCTCGGGGCGCCGCTGGCTCCTCCCTGGCCTCCGACATTGCTGCTCCTGGAATTGACTGCTCTCAGTCTCTGTCAGGACTCAGAGGTTCCTCGGTCACTGGCAGGACTCAGAGGCTCCCTGGTCGCTGGCAGCACTTGGAGGTTCCTCCTCAGTCACGGGCAGACTTGGAGGTTCCTCACTCACCGGCAGGACTTGGAGGCTCCTCAGTCACTGGCAGCACACAGCAGATGCTCGCTCGCTGATAGCACAGAGGCTCCTCAGATGCTGGCAGTGCTTGGAAGCTCCTCAGCTGCTGTGGATCACAAGCTGAGTGTGCTGGCACTACCCAACGCTGGTGGTTATAGTTACGCAGGTGGCGTCATAATGACCATGAGTGACACGGCCTGACATCACAGGGCTCTGAGGGCCACACCCAGGAGCTCCCCATCCACAGACACATCCTGTGGCACAAGGCCCACCTGGCAGTGGGCTGCACACCTCAGTGTTTGCCCAGATCCCTTCCAGGCGGTCCCTCCTGGTTTCCATGCCATGTGCTGGGGTCTGGGGCTGCACCTCCCCAGCGGGAGGACTCTGTTCAGCCCTTGGTTGAACTTCAGGAGGTTCCGTCAGCCCATTTCTCCGGCCTGTTGAGGTCCTTGTGGGTGCAGAGTCACCTTCTGGTGTCTCAGCAGCTCCTCCCACTGTAGGAAATTCAGCAAACTTGCTGAGGGTGCCCTGGACCCCTTTATTCAGGCCACTATCAAGAAGGAAGAGGACTGGTCCCAGTGCTGATGCCTGGGCTACACTGCTGATGATCAGCCTCTATCTCAGCTTCATGCTGCTGATCAACATCCTCGACTTAAAATCCAGTGTCAACAGTTAAAATCACTTCCTCACAGGGCAGAGCTTATTTGCAAAGTTCTGCTTCCTCCAAGCCTCCTGCTTTCTCCAAACTCATGAGAAATGTCTGGCTGATCATTTATCAGCCCCAGTGAGCATTTTCCCCTTCAAATACAGCAGCTCTGGAATACAGCAAAGGATCTGTTGAATCATTTGCCTCTTCCACCACTTTTCCTGAAATATACCTGAAACATACCTGGTATTTTCCTGAAAATACCATTGTAGCACTACACACCGACACCAGCTCTTGGAATCTTTTTGTGCCCTTTGCAAAGAGACTGAGGTTGTTTGGCAGAGACTCTCCAGGACCAGGCAATACAACAAGGCACCTCTAGGGCCCCTGCTGCTGCTGCTGCCACCATAGCCCTGCTGTGGATGGAATGGAAGAGGCTGTGATGGCAGCAGGCCACCCCAGCACAGTTATCCACCTGTAGCTGGGCAGCCTGTGCTCACAGCTCAGTCTGTCCCTGGGATTTCACCCCTCAGAGTGCTGGCTGTTTGTCCCACCTTTCCTATCACATGGCTGGAATTGGCCTAGTGCCGGCTTTTTGTGGCCTTTATGTGCAGGGCTGTAGAACTCCCCTTGGGCTCAAAGCCAAGCTCCCTGTTACATCTCATTAACCCCTTCTTTCCAAGTTCCCTTGTGCGTCCTCCTAGTACCCAGTGCAGGTGGTGGGGCACTGTCCCACTCCTCAGCTGTGATGTCCCCATCACTATCTGCTTACCCATCCCACTCAGGACAGATTTCCATTGTGGCAGCCTTGCAAGGGACCAGTTAATCCTCATGAAATGTCTTTTTAGCTGCCAGGCTCCACTCTCAGTTACACTGCAGGCACTTCTTCCCAGACCTGAGTGGCACCTTGGCCACCCAAGGACACAACTTCACTTCCCCACCATGGCCCAGCCAAGCCAAAGGGTTCACCAGCTTTGCAGTGCCTCAGCCACATGATCCCTGCACACAGAAACATTCACAGGAGGAATTAGAAACATCAGTAGCTCCATGCCAGCCTATGGGAAGCAGCCCCTGGGATGAGGATGCTGGAGCCCAGGACAAAGCTCAGGATAAGAGCAGAGGACACAGTGCCTCTGTCCAGGGACACTGGGTGCTGCCCTGGCAGCATGGCCTGGCCTCTGCTTGTCCCCAGGGCATGGCCACATTCCAACCACCATCCATCCTGGCTCCCAGCAGGTCTCTCTGCTGCCCTGGCTCGGCAGAGGAGGACAGAGCCAGTCACAAGTGGGGTTTCAGGAGGAGGAACTCGCTTGCAGGGGTCTCCCATCCCTGATAGGTTTGGAGACATCACCCCTTAGTGCCAGTGGGGGCACTTAGGGAACCCAAAATGAATTTACTGGTCCCAGTCCCAGGGCAGGAGGGGGACTGGACCCTCGTGCAGGGGAAAGGCAGTTCAAAAGGATTTAGCACCAGCTGTCCTTGGATGTTGCTGGCCCTCAAAGTCCTCATAGCTTTCCCTGTACCTTTGGTGGGCAGAGACACCATGGGTCCTTTGGGCCAGCAAATGCAGGACCCCTATCAGCACTTTCCCTTCTCTTTACTGGGCTCCACGGTCCATCCTCCATGCCCAAGGGGACTCCAGCCAAACGGGGATGGATCTCTTTGGATCATCACCTCCGTGCCGAGCACACCCGGACACGCTGCTCCCGGCACCGCCCCCGGCTCCTGCCGGGCAGCACCGAGCGCAGCCCCTGCCCGGACACAGCGAGGGAGAGCAGCGCCCAGAGAGCCTGGCAGGGCCAGTCCCTTTGTTCCTCCCACCCCAGCCTCTTCTGGCATAGCCTGGGACGATCTGGATCAAAAGTCACCTGCGAGTCCTGCCCTTGGGGCGTGCTGGCAGCAGCCAGGGCTCCCCAGCTCAGCTGGAGCAGCCCTGCTGAGCTCCACAACCATGCACAGGGAGAGTTTTATCCCAGCCAGGGCTCCCGGCCCTTCAGCTCCCCAGCTCAGCTGGAGCAGCCCTGCTGAGCTCCACAACCATGCACAGGGAGAGTTTTATCCCAGCCAGGGCTCTTTCAGCTCCCCAGCTCAGCTGGAGCAGCTCTGCTGAGCTCCACAAACGTGCACAGGGAGAGTTTTATCCCAGCCAGGGCTCTTTCAGCTCCCCAGCTCAGCTGGAGCAGCCATGCTGAGCTCCACAAACGTGCACAGGGAGAGTTTTATCCCAGCCAGGGCTCTTTCAGCTCCCCAGCTCAGCTGGAGCAGCTCTGCTGAGCTCCACAGCCCAGCCCTGCACAGGGAGAGTTTTATCCCAGCCATGGGAGTCCCCTCACGGGCAGCTTTGCTCAGCCCAGCCTCTCCTGTCCTGCCCAGCCTCACACGGGGCTGTGGGTGCTGCATGGCCAGCCCTGGGCAGCTCCATCCTCCTTCCCAGCCCAGCTCCCTTGCACTGCTGGGGCTGCAGGCTGAGCCCCCAGGCCACCCCAGGTACACAGGGGCTCTCTCCTAGAGATGCCAGGGGACAAAAGGCCAAACTCTTGCCACAACACCCAGCTCCTTCCTTAGAGAGCAGCCTCGCTTCCATCCCAAGCTCTTCCTAACACCTGAACATCTCTGGGAACTGACTCCTCCTTTCAAGCCCAGCAGGAGCCCGAGGCAGTGCCCATGACCACACCACGCACTTACAGGTAAGGAAGGAATTAAAACTCAAGTTAGTTACTGCTTGTCCCTGCAGGGGTCATCAAAGCAGCGTGGAAATCCAGGTATCTGCCCAGGGAACAGGTACAATGAACTAGTTCCTGCTCTGGGTTACTTTTTGTGGGAAAAACGCCCCTGAGATTTGTGTTTTCTATCCTCAGTTGCAATGGAGGAATCTTGACACATTTTAAGGGCAAGAAAATTAATCTTTGGGCCTTGGAAACCTGCAAAGGGGATTAAGTTCACAGACAGCCTCACTTTACACCTTTGCTTTTCCAGGTCTTTTGTGGCCTGGCTCCTTCATCACCATCATCTTCATCCCAAGAAGGAAAGAATTTTAAATCAAATCCTCCCAGGAAGGCCTTCAGGTCTGAGTTGTGCTGGTCCCACCAGGTTTGTGGTCTGGTCCCTGGAGCTCCCACAGGTGAGTGTGTGACACTCTCAACCATGAATGAAAAGCTGATGCTCTGTTCCTACAACTGCTCTATCACACACATAAATGACCCCAAAAGGTAAGGGTGACCAGTCCTCCTATCTCCAGCAGCACTTGAAGCTCTCCTGCAAGGGGAGTTGGTCCTTTGTTGACCTGTTGATCAGTTTGTTTATTTATCTATCAGTTATATCTATTTATTTATTTATCTATTTATTTATTTGTTAATTTCGAGGCTTTTTCAGGTGATGGTGCTGCTTTAGGGGAGTTCATGGCTCAAGGTGTCAATGGGGAGTGTTTGCTCAAGCAGGAGCTACAGGTCAGGCTCCTGCTGAGGCTCCCAACTCCCTGCTTGGTTCTGCTGGCATTGAGGCTGTTGATAAACATTCCCATCCCTTCTTGTCTTCAGGACAATGTTGACATGAGGGTATCCAGGTCTTGGACATTGGCCAAGTCACTGTCATCTCTTCCAAGACCAACTGAGCCCCACTGGGCAATATTGTCATTGTTTATGGTTAATTAAAGCATCAGCTATATGGTTAATTAATGTGGTGTTGTGAGGTCCCCAGAACGAGGTGCGAGATGAGAATTTGACTCCATGTTCTCAGAAGGCTGATATATCATATCATATCAATCATATCATATCATATCATATCATATTTTACTATACTAAAGAAAGAGAAAGGATACATCAGAAGGAAAAGAATGGATAATAAAAACCCGTGATGGACCAGAGAGTCTGACACAGCTGGACTGGGATTGGCCATTAAATAAACACAATTAACATGGAACTAATCAAAGATGCACCTGCCACATTCCAAAGCAGCAAAACACAGGGGGAAGCAATCAGATAATGTTTACATTTCTTTTCTGAGGCTTCTCAGCTTCCTGGGAGAAAAAATCCTGGCAAAGGGATTTTTCAGAAAATATGGTGACAAATTAATTAACTCTAAACCATTGTTTATGGTTGATTACCATATCCAGCTCCAGTAATTGCCCTGACTGGGGTGTCAGTGCCCTGTGGGACAGTGTGGGGTAGCTGAGGAGTGACAAGGTGAGCCTCAGGGGGAGCCCTGTGGCCACATGGGCTCCTGCAGGTGCCTAAGCTGAGGTGAAGGTGCTCAGTGCTCCACTGTGATCCTGCCATGGACACAGGGAGGTGGTGGCACTGCTGGGGGGGCTGCAGAGCCAGCTCTGGCCATTGTGTTTGAGCAAGGGCTGTGCAAACAGAGCACTACGTGCCGGGCCAAGGCTGCCGCTGCCATTTCTTGTTGGCAGCAGAAGGTCGGAGGTTCAGAGGGACAGGTTTGGGTCCAGAGTCTATGTGTGAGGAGAGCTGTGACTCATCAGAATCATGACAGATGCTGGGGACTGAGAGGGGTGGCCTCAGGAGCAGAGTGGGTGCACCATGTGGGGCTCTGGGGCAGGAGGGGATGAGCAGATTGAGGTGGATGTTGTGAGGAAGAGGAGCACAATGCTCTTGTTTCCTTCCTGCGTGTTTGCCCACACACTCTGCCCCTGCACCAGGTCTGTGGCTGCCTTCATTTCTTCCTCCTGCCCTGTCCCTGATGTCCCTTCTCATCTGGCTCCTTGGCCTGGAGAGATCTCTCTTTCTGTGCAGTGTGAGGGCACATTTGTCCCACAGGAACTGAAGGGAGTCCTACAGAAAGCCAAGGAGCTGAAGAAGTTGGGGATGGAGTCCCTGCTCTGCTGTGGGTCACTGAGGGGGATGGGGTGCACTGGGGCTGTGTGTGAAGGTACATCCCCCACCCCACAGTTGCAAAAGTGGCCCAAATACCAGTTCTTTGCAGATGTTCAAACATCCCCTTCTCTGAAAATGCTGTCAGGGCTGTGGCAGCAGCAGCAAGGCTGGGGCAGGAGTGTTTGCTGAGCAAGCAGCTGCTGATTGCACAGATGGGACTCATTAGGCTCCAGGTGGGTTGAACTTTGTTCCGGGAATCACCCATTACAACTTGTGCTCCCCTCACCTCTGCTGCCTTAGCTTTGGATTCTTTTCTCTGCTGTGGGCCAGGGGAGTGATCTGGGCCATTTGTCATGGAATAACAGAATGGTTTGGAGTGGAAGAGACCTTAAAGCTCATCCTGTTCACCCCCCTGCCATGGGCAGGAGCACCTTCCACTGTCCCAGGTTCCTCCAAACCCTGTCCAACCTGGCCTTGGACACTCTCAGGGATGGGGCAGCCACAGCTTTCCTGGGATAAGTTCTATTTCTATCTTTGATGCCTCATGGTTCTTCCTCACAGTTATCTTCTGTATCTTCTGCAATAGCCTGACCTGGGGCAGCTGGCAGGACTGCTCAGAGGGGCTTCAGTCCCACCAGACATGGAATTGAGTAGAGCTGATGCATTTCTTGAAGCCTGTCTCTGGGATGCTGTAAGGAGGCAAGAGCTGATATTTAGGAAGACATCCAATTCCCTGCAAAACCAGGGAATGCAGATGGCACATACTATGGGTGAAAGCAAGAGATGTGTGCAGGCTTGGGGGGCATGTCACTACAACTGGAACTGGTCATGAGACACCTTTCCCCTGTCAGATCCATGCTGAAGAATACTCACCATACTCAGCAAAACTTGGCTGGGAAGCAGGGAAGAATGGAATAGAATCTGTTGCAAACAATCAGCTGGGACACCACCTCCCAAAAGGAGCTGTCTCCTCTTCCCAGTGGTTGAGCCCATCCTTGAAAAGGCAATTTCTGAGTAAGGAGAATGCAGGTCCAGGTTGGGGAGAGGTGAGGAGATGAGGAACTGAGCCCCAGAAAGAGAGAATGGAGCACTCTGAGCTGTTTGGCATTGAAGGGGCAGAAAGGGGAAGCCACAGAGATATAAGTGGTTAAAAGTGCCTTGGGATGAATGGCAGATGTGAGGGCAGGTCACAAGGAGTGGAGGAGCTCTCTGGGTGTCTGTGTAGCTGCAGTGGTTCCCACCAGCCTCAGAGAGTCTGCAGGGCTGGTCTGTGTGCTCCCATGTGTGCTAGCTCCACGGAGGGTTGGGCATGATGCTCCTCCAGAACCACTCCTGCACCCCAGGGAATGGATATGGACTCTTCAAAGACCTTCAGGCCACTGTCCTTCTGTTGGTGCAGGAGGTGTCTTTTTCCAGGTGTTCTTCAGCCAGTCTGGGAGAATTATTTTCTTTTGAACAACCAGCACCAGGGGATAGTGCATAAAACCATTCTGCACCTTTACACTGCTCCTTAACCTAGTTAATCTTACAGGTCACAGCCTTCTAGATGTCCCCTGTCTTCCCTTTCACCATCCAAATCTCTGAGTAGGAGGTGTGTGAACATGAGAGTTTGCCAACTGGGAACTGAGGAAGGGATGAGTTAAAGAAGAGGAGATAGTTCCTCAAACTGAGAACCCAGAGTGGGAATCCTGCATTGTGTTAGAGCTCAAAGAGCAGCCCCAGGTCCAGTTGTATGTGCTGTTCCTGGGGCAGGGCTATATCTTGTGCCTGAGAGCTGGAGTTCCCTTCTTGGCTCAGCCAAGAAGATTGCAGATGGAGGAAAATTACTTGAGCAGAGCCTGCACCCCACTGAAATCCTACAGAGAATGATCATGTCCAGGGTTTGGGTGGGGACACTGTCCCCTGGTTTGTCCCCTCAAGCCAGGACCCTGAGTGCAGCAGGAGCTGGCCACAGTCCCAAACTCCAGGTGCCCCAGCTGGGGGCAATGTCCCTGCCACAGGACTCTGGTCATGGCACATCCTCTGTGTTCCCTTGGTGCCCTTTCTGCTTAGACCTCTTTTATTTTTGGTTGGTCACCTGTGACCAGAAGAAACTGCCCCGTGGCTGCTGGACAAGTGAGCAGGCTGTACTTTGGTATTTGTGAGCACAACAGACGTAACCCTGAACTGCTCCAAGTGCAGGCTCTCCTTAAAACCAGAACAGCTCAACCTGCAGTTAATCCTTTAATTCAGTTTGGATTGCTGAAGGTGGGAATAACCTCTGAGCCACCACCTTTAACAGGGGATACTGCATGGTACCCCTACTGTAATTACCCTCTGAAGGTGTCAACACTCTGGAATGAGGGAGGCAGCTCCGATTTATCTGTTAGGGGCTAAGCCAGTGCAACCTACTCCCTTCTTTTGTCTTCTGTAGTTTAGTAAGTCCTCTGCCACAGCCAGAGCCTGCAAGAGTTGCTAATGGAAATATTATGCTAATGAGAAAAAAGGTGATGGCTCATTTGGTGTAAAGCTCTCTCCTGGGAAGCTGTTTGCTGCTGTGCTCTGAAAATCTGTGCTGGCATCCCTTGTGGTAGACAAGGAAGGAGACACAGGTTGGTGGCTCCAACTTCCCTGAGCCTGCTGTCATTACGCAAGGCTGATGACCTTGACCAAAGGCCCGGTCCTTTTCTGGGGATTTCCCACCTCAGAGAATGTGCAAAAGGAACAAAAATATTGCTTGTAACAGAATCTCCACAAAGCTCTTCCTGCTGTTTGTTCATGTTGTGTCTCTATGGCATGTTTATGAGGGTGGTGTTGATGTCAGCTTGGGACATCTGTGAGAGCCAGGCTCAGTAGAAACGTTTGGTTTGATGGAAAAATCTTACTGCTGCATACAAGAAACCACTGCCCAGAATAAAGTGGGATGGAAATGGATTGAAGTATGGAATCTAAGACCTACAAAGAGCTGGGGTCTTATTTCCCATTCCTTGGTCTAACCAGGGGAGAGCTTTGTGTTCTTGCCTGCATGCCAGGGTACCATAAGGGCTGATTGCTCCCAAAGGAATGGGGACCCCAGCATGTTCCTTGTCCCCCACAGTCTCCATCCAAAGTGATCAGGATGGGCCCTGGATAGCAGCTGGACTCAGCCCAGAGTCCAGATCTCCTGGGATCTGTTGGTGACGAGGAAGGTCTGAGCCTGGGATCAGATCTGGGAACAGTGGCAGGGTTGGAGACATCCTGGGGACCACCAGGTAGGTCTAAGGTCTGGCTGAGGAGTCTGTCTGTGTGTTGGGGTCAGGACCAAGAGGACCAGGCAGGGGCAGAGCTGAGATGGAGCTGGGGACCAGTGGTTCTCCAGCATTGCTCAGGCAGGGAATGATCAGCTGAGGACAAACAGATTCCTGGAAGATTTTAGTGGAGGTCCCCAGTGAGGCTGGAAAGAAGGGAGGATGGGGTTGGAGGAGCAGGTGATGCCTGAGGTAAGGGATGTCTCTTGCACAGCTGACCAGTGTTTCTCCAAGACTTGTTCCCTCTCTCTGCACCCAGCACGTGGTCCTGGCCCTCTCTGGCTGTGGTGTCTGCCCAGGTTCCACCTGGCAGAGGTGTGGCAGGACCTGCTGCCTGCAGGGGATGGCAGAAGGAGGATGTTGGTGGCCAGAGATGTGCAGGGAGAAGGGCAGAACTTCTGGTGAAAGTGGGAGCAACAGATCTCAGATCAGGTCCTGCAAGGCTGTGGACACAGCCATGCTGAGACCCTCAGTCCCTGGCAGTGAGCAGACTCCCCAAAAGGAGTTCATTTCCTTTTCCCACTGCAATTAAAAGGGAATTGCAGTGGAATGAAGTAATTTCTCCCCATACCTTGCCTAGAGCATAACTGATCTTTACTGATCAGTCTCCATTGTACAACAACAATGGTTGTTGTTGCCCAGAGAGGCTCTGGACCCCCCGTCTCTGGAAGTATCCAAGGCCAGGTTGGGCAGGGCTTGGAGCAGCCTGGGATAATGGAAGCAGTCCCTGTCAATGGCAGGAGGGCTGGATTAGATGAGTTTTGAGGTCCCTTCCAACCCCAGCCATTCTGGGATTTTAGGATTACACCTACAGAGTGCAGCCACGTCCCTCCACCTTATGCAACTTTTAACAAAGCATCTGAAGCAAGAATTTTTCTGGTTCCTTCCTTATTCTTGCAACAGTTTTCAGGAGCTGTTAGAGCCATGCCACACTATAGCTGGCCTTTGCCATCCCATTCCCCAGTGCCACAGCACCCACATGAACACAGGGTGGGGACAGGGACCCAGTGGATGATGCTGGGGGGAGAGCTCTGGGAGGGCTCTGCTGCATCCTGATGTCCACTCCAGCCCAGAGCTCCCTCACTGAGACCAGCCCCAGCTGGTCAGAGCCAGACCTATGTCCTGAAGCCCCCTCATCTCTGCCGATGTTTTCTGCTCCTTTATCCCTGCAGCTGGAAATGCAATGAGGATTAAAATGCCACGAGAGTCTAAAAGCCCTCAGGAGGGGGTTTGAAATCTGCTCAGCTGGGTCTTTTGCTCCCCCCTCTCTTCTCCTTCCAGAACTCTTAACAGTCCCAAGACTTTTATTATTTTCCACATTGCAAAACAGTAATTACTGGAAAGGAGGAGGTTGTTTGAGAGCCAGGGTCCAGCGGTGCCTCGGGGCTGTGCCAGCCCCGGGTGGCCGGGGGGTGAGGACGGGAGGAGCCATTCCCCTCGGATTTTATCTCGATGAGAACATCCCGACCAGAGAGCAGGAAACAAACTCCTCTGACACTTAGGAGTGAGAGGAGGCACCAGAAGGTCAAGCCTGCCCGTGGGCTCCTCAGTGATCCCTGGGCAGGGCAGGTGTTTCACTGGTGGTGTGGTGGTCACCAGCACTGGGCTGGCAGGGAGGAGATGCCCTCCCAGGTCCTGGGTGGGGCCAGTATTTGCTCACTGGTGTCATACTCAGCTCTTGACCTCTAAAGGGTGAGATGTTTGCATGGCTCGTGACAGATCTGTCTTTGAAAATCTCAAGAGCAGGAGGGAAATTATTTTAACTAAAGTTCAAAGGGTCTCCAATAAAGACTAAGCCTTGCTGTTATTCTAAAGTGTTATTTCCATTAATTCCCTTTTAATGCTGCTTTAAAATTACAGAGTGGAAGGGAATGTTGGCCAACAGATTTTTTTGGTGGTTTCAAAACAACCCCTATTAATCAGCAGGGAATTATATTGGCTGTAAGAGTGTTTAAATGGGAAGGTGGCTTCAACCAGGACACATGTAGCAGCATGTAGCTGTGGTGACAGATTAAAAATTAGCTATTGTGAAGCTTCCCACATGGTCAGGGGCTTAGAATTAATGATTACCATAAATTAACTGACTGGAAAGGGGTTGAACAGCAAGTGGTAGAGTTCAGCTTGACCCAGTGGTGAGCTGACCCTTTTCCCGTTCATTTAATGCCCAAATCTCATTTCTGGCCAGAGCAGCTCTTGGGTGCAGCTCTGGGTGGCTGTGCCAGCCCAGCTGGGTTGCCTGGCCACTGTGGAGGATGAGAAGAGGCTCAGTCCCTGCTCCCTGGCTCAGAGCTAGCAGAGAGAGCTGCTCCAGCAGATGGACAATGCACCAGCCCCAGGTCTGGTACTGCTGGCACTGCTCTGGGAAGCTGCTTCCCCAGTTCTTCTGGCTGTCTCCCCTTGCCTTCTCCTTTCTGTCCTTTTGGCTGCTGGCCTCTCCTGCCTGCTCTGCCTGTAGCTCCATGCCCACAGCAAAGTAAATTGCAAATTTGGTCCACAAAATTCCCAGCATCACTCTGCAGCAGGCTCAGAGCTGCTCCCCTGGCTGCGCCTGCCAGGACCCGCTTCAGTGATGTCCCCCTGCTCCCTTTTGGTGGTGGAGTAGCAGTGGCTCAACCCCAGGTTCACCTTGTGCCCCTCCACTCTTCCTCCCCTCTCACACCAAGGTCATCTCTGTCCCCATCCCAGTGTCCTGGGCTCTGCCACTGCAGGAGAACATCCCTGGATGTGCACATGGTATCTCACAAGAGCCACAGCTCCCTCCTCCTGCAGATAAGCCACTTTTTCTCCTGTTCCCAGCCAGCCACATCTCTGGGATGGTCCAGCATCTTGTTGTGGGGACATGTCCCTGTGGAAACTGTCCCAGAGAGCTGGACACAGCCACTTTGTGGACAGAGGAGTTGTGCAACTGCCTGGTGCGTGCCCTGGCGTGGGACCTGGGGTCCTGCAGGAGAGGAGCAGAGGGTGCTGTGGCCACACAGGGCAGCTGGCACTCCTGCCATTTCTTTCCCAGATAGCAGTATTTACTCATTTGTTCCCACAAATCTTTGAAAATATACAGGAGGCAAGGCTGAGTGTTATCAGGCTCCAGCTGCTCTCTTTGCAAGAGTGTCTTCAGCAGGAATTCACCACCTTCCCCTCCAAAATCCTTTCAGGAACATCACAGCTCCTGGTGTTGCACAGACTTGCTGGTAATCCTGTTGACCTTAGGGTTAATTAAGCAAACAGAGACCCTTCATTAGGAGGAATGGCACTAATTGCATGTCTGAGAGGGTGAGTTTTGCACGGACCGCTGGCTGGTGGAGCAGAAGCCACTGCTGACTTCAGCAAGGGGGCTGGGGAGTTAATGGGGGCCTGCTTGGGAAAGGAGGTCAGGAAAACCTGTTTCCTCAGCACTGCTGGGCCAGCTGGTGTTTGCTGGAGAGGGGGATGTGCACGGGAAGATGTGGGGCAGTGGCACCGTCCTGCAGAGCTCCCATGCAAGGCACAGAGGGTCGAGTTGCTGGCACCTGGCTGTTGAGCTGCCATTAATTTCCAACCTAAAAATGCAAATCTATATTGGTATGACCTGGTAAGCAGCTCTGGACAAGAAGCCTCAGTCTGCAGCTGAGCTTAGCACTCCAAGTTGGGAAGAGCAGCTTAAAATCAACAGAGAGCTCTTTGTTTGCCGTGTGCGGTTTAGAAATTAGGCAATACTTAGGAGCAAATATTGGTTCAAACAACACCAGCTCCAACTCTCCAGTGGCCAGTTTGGCTCATCCCAGGTAGAAAACAACATTTTGCAACACAGTCAAAACCTGATACTGAATATTTCTCCTAACCAGCAGGGAAACAGGTTTGTGGCATTTCCTTAAAAATAAACTAAGCCAAATGACTCTGCAGTTGGAGCATGGCCCCAAAATTGACACATGGGTCCAAACATGGCCTGCAAGCCTGTTTCTGGAAAGCCAGCCACAGCTCTCCAGGGATCTGGCAGGCCTTGGGAGCCATGGGGAATGCCAAGCTGGTCCCAGTCCATTGCCAGCCAAGGCCATGCTCTCAGAGCTGGCACTCCCCGAGTGGCTTTCAGCTGCTGCAAGCCCCATGCTGACCTGGGCTCCAGGGCAGGAGAGACTTCCAGGAGATACTTGGCATCAGGCAAGAGGGCTGGGATTTCCCCCAGGTTCTTACGCAAGTGAGGAAAACCAGTTCTGCAGAAGCCCCCTGACTTCTCCCTGCCCCTCCTGGGCACCTGAACATTAAATCCCAAAATGGTTTGGGTTTGAAATTACTGTTAAAGACCATCCCATTCCAGCCCCTGCCATGGGCTGGGATACCTTTCATTATAACAGGTTGTTCCAAGCCCCATCCAACCTGGCCTTGAACACTTCCAGGGATGGGGCAGTCACAGCTTCTCTGGACAACCTGTGCAAGGGCCTCAGCACCCTCACAGGGAAGAATTCCTTCCCAATATCCCATCTAATCCTGCTGTCTGGCAGTGGGAAGACATTCCCCCTTGCCTTATCACTTCATGCCCTTGTCCCTAGTCCCTCTCCAGTTTTCTTGGAGTCCCTTAAGGCACTGGAAGGAGCTTTAAGGTCCTTCCTAGAGCCTTCTCTGTTCCTCCTGTTCACACTGCTTTGGATGTGGCCCTGCAGACACTTGGCTGCCATTGCACAGTGCAGCTTATATCCAGTTTATCACTCATCAGTTTCCCAAATCTTCCTCCACTGGGGTGCTTCCCAACCATTCACAACCCAGAGGCACCATTTCCCATCTCTCAAGACAGACACCTTTGCCACTTAAATGGCAATCTCAACTTCTGTCCCACCCAGGCTCTATTGACAGAAGATGATCTGGGAAAATGTGTTCCTGCTCTTCCTGCCTTCACCTGCCTCCACAGGAAGGCCCAGGACAGGACAAGAACTTTTGTGCTTGACCATGCTGACATCCTTGTCTTGGGCATGCTCCAGCCTTCTCCAAGCCACAAACTGGAAATCCCTATTTCCTGAGGGAAACAAGTTAACTCTGGAGAAGCCAGGACTCCTGGTGAGTGTATACTTTGCCCTCTTCCTTCAGCACATCCCACCTCGAGGTTCAGTAAATACCCTTGGGTTTTTTCTTCCATTTTCAGGGCATTTTCTCCTTAGTCACTCAAGGTGAGCTGGGTTTTCATCACAACTGCCAGCCTGGTGACTCCTGGGAACACCAACCTTAGCTCCAAAGGCTCCCACAGCTGCCTGGGAGCACCTCTATGCTCTAATAACTGCTCCAAAGAGTTGGGTAAGATACCTGTGTGGTGCCTTGATTGCAGCTTTATATTTCCCTGTTTTTTTGGTGTTTTTCACAGGCCCAAACACAGCCAGAGCTCAGCTACAGCCCTGTTCAGCTGTGGGATGAGCTGTGCTGTGGGCAGCAGCCAGCTCTGTGGCAAAGCCAAGCCTTCTCCCTTGGCTGTGGCAAAGCCAAGCTTTCTCCCAGAGCAGCCCTGCCAGCTCTAACTTTATCCCAAAGTCTTTTGGATAAAGGACTTAGGACACAACCAAAACTCCAGTGCAGCCTCATCTCAACCACAAACCACAGGTCACACCCATGACCTTGCAATAATGAGGGAGATGTGAAAATAAACCATATTACTTTACCTTCTCTTTCACTTGGCATTGTTCTTTCCCCAGGGTTCAGCTGTGTTTATACATCACCAGTGATCCGTGGTTGAGCAGAGGGTGTGTTAATTTGTATTTCTTCATCATTCATGTAATTTTTAGCAGCAGCATCCTCTTTTGGAAAACACAACGGCCGGTGTTGCAATGCAACGAACTTGAGATGTGTGACAAGAATTCAGGTCATTCCATGAGGATGTGCACTACAGAGGGGTGGATGTTTCTGGGTAACTGGGACAAAGTCTGAGGGGCACTGACTTAGCTCTGTCCTTTCTGGTAAAGCTGCTCCTGCTCACATGAGCCAGAGCATGGAGCTCTTGCCTTGAAGGGCAACAAGAATTTCCAGCATTACTAAAAATTGGCCTTTGCTGTTCAGTCTCAGCTGAGTCAGCCAGACATGGGCATTTGGGAATGGGACCAACCATGCACCCAGGCAGCCAGGTATGAGTCAGACAGAACCTGTAGAGGGAGGTGAGTGTACTTAGCAAGAGGCAGGATTCACCATGTGACTAAACATGCATTTTCTAACACAAAATTTGGCAAAGCAGATGTCTGATGGATGTTCAGGAGAGGAAATTGATTGCATCACGCAGTTCATCCCTTCTGAACTCCAAAACAAATGGCATTTTGGAGCTGGAGGCCACCTAGGACACTTTCCTTATCCTTCCAAGGCTTCCCATGGTGGGCTGTACTCCTCAGAAAGAACCACCTTGGAGAGCTGTTGGGTCCTTTGGAGAGCAAGGCCTGAGCCCTCAGCCCAGGTGACCTAGAGGACACAGCCCTGGCCTGCTGTGCTTCTGCCATGGGGTACCCCCAAGGAAAGCTCTGTGTTCAAAGAGTTTCTTCTCCACAGGCTTGGCCACAGGAGTCAGAGCTGCTGAAGGAGTATCCACAGGAAGGACGCACACCAGGAGGAGAGTGGAATCATCCTGGAGAAAGGTAGGATTTGCTAGCACCAAAAGGAGAAGCACCTCTGCATGTGGCTGGTGATGTTGCAGGTCACTTGTGGCTGGGCATCTGGAAATGAAGGAGGTTGCTGTAGTACAAGAGGTATTGCAATCCAAGCATCTTCCTTCACCTCTGGATTTGCCCTGATGCCATCTCTGGGAGAGCAAGGGAAAGAGATGTGAAGTGAACACCAGCCATCCCATCAGCACATCAGAGCCATCCCCTTGGCAGGCAGAGAAGGCATTGAGATGCAAGCATGATGTGAGAAGGGAGAGAGGAGTGGTGAGTTGCCCATGGAAAAAGGTCTGGGAACCATGTGCAGAAGGCAAAGATAGTTTGGGCTCTTCCAGCGACTGCTCTTCTGTTATTTGAGTGGATCCTTTATGTTTTCCAAGCTCTCTTTTTCATCTTTCCCCTTCATCTGTCCTGTGGTAAAAGAATCTTTATCTGGGCAGCGCTGTGACTACTTGTGGAGTCAATATGTCCAAGCATTTCCACCAATATTTAGGTGCTCAGGTGTCTTTGTTGTTTCAGCTGCAACTTCAGTTTCTCAATATGTCTGTTAGAAGAGGCATTTTGGAGCAAATCAGTAAAAGGCTCTGGAAGAACCATGTGGGACAATCTCCCTGCAAGCCCTTGTGCTTCTTCTTCCCATGGATGGGGATGTTGCTAAGGCTGCATGAGTGAGGCAGGGATCAGTGAGACCTGCAGGAAGCTGGGGATGGATTTCAGTGACATCTACCTGTCTTGGTGGAAAAAAGACCTTGGAAGGCCACAGCTTGCTGGAGTAAATATGGATGGGAGATCTTTTAAAAGGAGAGGCTTGAGGTGGGAGGAAGTCAGTCCTCCTATAGCTGCAGTGTGTTTGGAGACACTCTGGACACGGGAAATTCTGCTCTTCTGGGAAAGCAGGGGGTGAAGGGATGAGAAATAGGAACCAGCCATGCTGAAGGAAGTGCCACAGATGATGCTGAAATAACCAGTGTGGCCAGGAGTGCCTCTCCCTCAGCCACAGGCAGGGTGGGCTCCTGGTGCCACAGTGGAGGTGGTCATTGCCTGAGGGCCTGCACCCTCCCTGGGTCACTCTGTAGAGCCAAATCCTTGGCCTGGCACTGGGCTCCCAGCTGTACTGAAGCCACTCTGGGCACCACCACCACCTGCAGGTCGCTTTGCCCTGAGCCTGCTGGGAGAAGGGACAAGAGCCAGCCCAGGTGCTTCCAGTCAGCCTCCAGCTGTGTACAGAGTGAAGGCTGTAGGGGAAGAAGAATCTGTGCAGGGGATCCAGGAGATCTTCCCTCCAAGGGAGGCTCATGCTCTTGAAAGCAAGCCTGGGAGCTGGACCTCCTGGCTGGGCTTTTTGCCCTCTTCCTTCAGCACACCCCACCTCAAGGTTCAGTAAATTCCCCTTGGGTTTTTTCTTCCATTTTCAGGGCATTTTCTCCTTAGTCACTCAAGGTGAGCTAGGTTTTCATACAACTGCCAGCCTGGTGGCCCCTGGGAACACCAACCTTAGCTCCAAAGGCTCCCACAGCTGCCTGGGAGCACCTCTATGGAAATAACTGCTCCAAAGAGTTGGGTGAGATACAGCTGTAGCTTCTGTGGGGTGGACATGGTGAGTGGGCCAGCCCTAGCAGTGGTCCAGGGATGCAGTTCAGGCTCAAGGTCTGGCTGATGTGGTCCAGGGAATTCTCAAGTTTGTGTGCATGTGCCAAAGGCTGAGGCTGGTCCTGTACCTGGCAGCAAAGATGGGGATGTGAAGGCTGGGACAGCATCACAAGGCTGCCCTTCATAAACCAAGCCATGCCCTCTGGCCCCAGGGGGACAGGCCAGGAGTGACACAATGGGATGGAGAAGCTTTGCAGAGGAAGTGGGAGGAGGCTGACTGCTAATCTCAGTATTTCTTCCCAGGTTCATCCCAAAAATTTACCAAAAGTGCAGCGTGATGCTTCCTTCTGTCTGCAGGGCACTTATGGAGCTGTCTGGTCACAGCTGTTGGCTTTTTTTTTTTTTGCCAGATCATGTGTAAGAATCATTTACTGCCTTTCAACCCCGCTGCCATTGCCAGGAGCACACAAGGGAGCGGGCAGGCACTCAGTGCTGCGAGCCAAGGGACAACGGGCACCTCAGCAGCAGTTACTGGCAAACACACAAAACTCGGCTCTGGATCCAGCAGGGACTTTCTGAGATTAGTTCTGGGCAAGGCAGGGGGTGGGCAGCACAAAGAAAATCGCCTCTCCTGCAGCGTTTCAGCCCTCAGGAGAATTCAAATGTCACAACTTGGGAATTTTCCATCTGAAGCCCCTTGTAAAATGCAAAGCGCTTTGCCCTGCTCCAACTCCCGCCTGGGAAGGGTTCAGTGCCAAAGTGAAAGGCTTCCTAAAAATGGGCTGATCCAGGGAGGGGGGCGATTTAGGAGCTATTGAGAAACAAGGAAGGACAAACAGTGTTAGGTCATTGCTTCTGCAAACACAGCCAAGGCTGTTCCTCTATAAAAGGGACAGAAAGCGGTTCCAGAGCCATCACAGACTCGGAGGGGACAGTCTGTGACCAAGGCTGCTGCACCCCTCCCACGGCATCCGACCCCCTGCTCAAGCATGAAACTCACATTCTTCACTGTGCTATCCTTGGGGATAGTGGGTAAGTGTCTGCTGAAAGCAAACTTTGGGGGAAGGAGGTCAAAACCTCTGTGTGCCCCAGGCAAGGCTGTTTCGGAGCTGTGGCATACGCCAGACCCAGGCAGCTGTTAAGGAAAAGCCGGGACACGAGCGGTGCTTGCTTTGGCAGCCGTGGATCTGTCAAGGAGGATGGTGTTTTGATGGTACTGACAGCTTTGTGGGATGGAGGGAGGGTTGCAGCTGCCCACACTGCCGATGCCCACCCTGCAAGGAGGGATGCTTGGGACAGGCTCCGCGCTCCGGCTGTCACGGGGTGAAGGGAAAAATCATCCTCCGGCCAATGCTGTGCTGGGAGAGGAGCACGGGCTCAGCCAGGGGAGAGAAATTATTGCAACACCTGCCTGTCAAGCTTGTGCATATATTTGGTTAAACTTGAGGGCAGGGACAGTAAAATAGAGCTTATATAATGAAAGATGTTGTGTGCTTCCCACTCTGCTCCTGCGCTGCTCTGTCCTGCTGCTGCAGCTGTACTTTGCTCAGGCTCCTGCCTATTTTATACCAAATTTGTGCTGCTGCGGGGCTGGCTCTCCCTGGAGCAATTCTTTCCTCTTTCTCTGCTCACAGCTCCGGCTAGCAATGAGCAGGTAGCTGTGGCAAGGAGACTGCTGGCTGCATCTGGCCTGGGAACTGATGCCTGGACAGGGCAAGAGGGATCTCCTTCCTGGAGTAGGCAGCAGGTCTCTTCTGATCCCCCATAAAGTGTGGTGCTGATTAATATCCTCTGTTAGGAAGTGCTCCCTGTGCCTCTGGCATCAGGAAGTCCTTCAGCAACTCTGCTGAATATTAGCATGCAAAGATGGTTTTTTAATGGTTCCTCCTCTTCCTTCCCTGCACAGAAAGAGACAAGAGGTCACCCAAAAGGTCTGTGACAGTGGCCAGGGCACTCAGGCTGCCATTGCCTTCCCAGTGTCACCCGTGCAGCTGGGTTGACTCCCTCAGGAGGTCCCCACCCAGCCTCTGCTCCAGGCAGGATGCTTGCCAGCATTAGGTGACCATGGCTTTGTGCAGCCAAGACTTAAAAAATGTATGATGAACTTGAAAAACATATGAAAAAAGAGGAGGTGGCCATATGAGTTGAGGTTAAGGATTCTCCCTGTGGCCAAATCCAGCACCTCCACTGGGAGGCTCAGGAATCTGGTAAAGAGAGGCTATTTCTGAGGTGAAGGAGAAAATGGAAACTACACAGGTTAATCTGGAGGTGTTTGGAGGAAATGCACCATTGAGGTTTGGAGAGATAGCGGGGTGCAAGTGGCCTCTTGGTCTGCACAGCCCTGCCCAGAAGGGGCAGAGTGGAGGTGAAGTGACAGCACAGGCTGGCCACTTCCTTGAACTGCAAGTTTCCAGCATTCCTGGGCTCAGGTTTTTGGAGGAGACATGAATCTGCATCCACCAGAGGCTTTTGCTTTGTTATTGTCCCCCAGAGCAGCCATTCAGCTGCTTTTGCTGCTTGGGGCACTCATGGAAGGACTGTGGTGGTGCTGTGGCATCTCTCAGGGAGTGCAATGGAGCAGGTGAGACAGAGGGACAGTTCAGTAGATCAGATCATTCAGCTGCCAAGGAGGTGAGAGTGGCAATGCACTGCACACAGCCTGGCCAGGTCAGAGCTGCTCCCCCTATGGGGTTATTGGCACAGGCACTGCTTCAGTGCTCCAACTTTTCTCTCTGTTTTTGCAAAGGCTTGAGCTTGATTTCTATTGAAGTGTGTGGATTTGTTCTCCTAATGCTGTAGATGTTGCTGTGAGTCCAGGCTGCTTGAATCTCAATAGTCCAGGGACAGGAATGGTCATCCCAGATGTTCCTGATGGGGCACAAGTCAGGCAAGAAAGAAAGAAAGGACCTTCCTGTGTGGCTTGGGAGATCTTGCATGTGGCCACAGAGAAGCAGTGACCTTGTGCTCACAGGGAACCATAGACCTTGTGCTCACAGAGATGCTGTTCCTCTCCAATCAATGCCTTTCTACCTCTCTGAGACTAATTATTTCTGGTTCTTTCTACAGCTCTGTGTTTTGCTGCTCCCCAAAAGCCAAGTGTCAGGTGGTGCACAATATCCTCAGCAGAAGAGAAAAAATGCAATAGCCTGAAGGACAACATGCAGCAGGAGAACTTTGCTTTCAGCTGCCTGCAGAAAGCATCATACCTTGACTGCATAAAAGCCATTTCGGTGAGTGGGCAGCAAATTCCTCTGCTGGGATCTCACCTGGAGATGGAGTTTCCTTTCTGGTTGTTACCTGTGATCCTCCTGTTATACACAAGGATCCAGGAGAGACTCTGGGAAGTGCTTTTCCTGCTCTTTGTTAATTGATTAAATCTCTTTGTTGTTTAGAACAGTGAAGCAGATGCCATTAGCTTGGATGGAGGTCAAGTTTTTGAGGCAGGCCTTGCTCCCTACAAGCTGAAGCCCATTGCTGCTGAGGTCTACGAACACAGTGAAGGTACATTTCCATGCCATTTTTTAAAGCCAAATGGTGGTAACAAACTGAGAGTGCAGAGGCCATCCCTTGCATGTAGAGTTCCCACTTATATTGGTTGAGGGTCCAAGATATTGCCCCTGGTTTCCAGCTCCCAGAGGGGAAGGCATGGGGGGGCAGTTCAGCAAAATGTGAATCATCACCCATGATTACAGGACCCAGTGCTCCATTTCTTGTCATTTGCTGCAGTGAAGGTCTCTGATCCCATGAGCAGAAATCATGATCCTTCTGAAACATGGCATAAAAATGGTGCTGTTCCCAGAGATCTTCTGCTTTCAGTGGCCTTGAACTCTGTGGGTAAAACACAGAGCTGGGAGGCACAGATGAGTTCTGTGATTTCCTCTGCAGTCACCAAGACAGAAAAAAAAAAAATTATTGGAGAGGCAGCAGCATTACTTGTGGTTGGGAGGGACACCCAGGTGAGATCACTGAGGCAAGAAATGCAGGCAATCGCCAGGAAAAAAGAAGCATAAAAAGGGCTCTGCAACAATCCCTTCTGATCAGAGTGAGATCCATGGCTCCATCCCTGTTCACCCATTGTACCATCCTTCGTCTCTCCCATCTTTTTCTTGGGAGCCAAACAGATGCGATTTCCCTGTCACATCCAAAGCTCCAATCTCTTTTGACCTCCTCCCTGGAGTTCAGCCTATTTGTACACAATATTCAGGATCAAAGCAACACAGCAGAGTCATTCCCAACGTGGTAGTTAAGAAAAAGATCTTAAACCTTAAAGGCTGAGGTCTGTACCACCCTTACAACTCAGTCACTGTACCCAAATATAGCATGTGACAGACTGGGTAAAATTCTAAAGACTGTAGATATGGAATTTCAGTCTCACAAGGCATCTGTGGGCAACAGCATTTGAGAAGAGACTTGCAAAAAGATTTATTGAAGTTCCTTACAAAACTATGGCACCTTGAATGTGATAGCATTTTCAGGTCACTTACTGGAAGTTGTAATGTGCAGCATTAGTTCAATGTGGGCAGCATTAGTTCACCCCCAAGAAAATGAGAAAACCGCAAGTGTTCAACCAAATTAGCTGATTGTTTAGAAGCACAGCACTTTGTTCCCTGAAACTGGGGGTTGAGCAGGATTTGAAATGTCCCTAAGTCCTCATTTCCCACTGCTCCATTCCTTTTTCCTGCACTGCAGGCTCCACTACCAGCTACTACGCCGTGGCCGTTGTGAAGAAAGGAACAGGCTTCTCTATAGATGAGCTGCAGGGCAAGACCTCCTGCCACACAGGGCTGGGCAGGTCAGCAGGCTGGGTCATCCCCATTGGGACGCTCATCCACCGTGGGGCCATCGAGTGGGACGGCAAAGACTCGGGCTCCATCGAGCAAGGTGAGCTGGGGCATGCAGAGACTGGGGTGGGAGCTCAGCCAGGGCTGGTTATTGGAATAATTACCAGTATAGCTGGACAGGACATTTCTGGGCTTGTCTGGCCCTTGCTGCTTGACCAAAAGGCAGCAGCGGTGTTTCACCCCAGAGACACCTTTGGCTGGCTGGATGCTGCAGCTGGGCACAGCGAGGCAAGTCCAGGCTTGCAGGAGCCCAGGTTTACCTTGGCAAAGAAGCTTTAAGGTGATGGTGAAGAAAAGGAGCTGGTTCTGATGGAAGGTTTCAATCCAGAGCTTTATTCTGACCCACAGGCCTCTGTACCCAGCAACTCCTCCAACAGAACTCCCCGAGCTGCGTGGTTGCTGTTCCTTTCAACCCCAGGGAGAGGGGGAGGGAAGGAACACGAGGGACCAGCAACCAGATGGGGGGAAAGTCTCAAGGGACAGAGGACACCTGGATGGCCCAATGTCTCCTCAGGAGTGTGGGGCATCTTTTGAATCTGCCAATCACTCAACGCCCTTCTGGAATGCCAGGATTGACCAACAGCACTCGGCAGGGGTCAGGGTGTGGAAAGGAAGAATGATTGACACACCTGGCAGGGAATTATCAGGGAGGAACCTGGGGTATCTGAGGCAAACCATGACATCACACCACACCAGCTGGTATCATGGTGAAAGGGGTGACACCAAGTGTCAGGGTGAGACTGGCGTGGGAGCTCAGCCAGGGCTGGTGTCACTGTGAAAGGGGTGTTGCCCAATCTTCTGTGGGGGTCCAGAGGTACTTCACAGGGCACTGATATTTCTTGTGGGTCCTCTCCCTTCCCAGTCCTCCTAAAAGTGAATTTTTGACCAACTGTTGATTCCTTCTCATCCATAGCTGTGGCCAATTTCTTCTCTGCCAGCTGTGTTCCTGGTGTCACCACTGAAGCCAAACTGTACCGTCAGTGCAAGGGGGATGCCAAGACCAAAATGTCCCGCACGGGACCTTATTCTGGATATTCTGGAGCTTTTCAGTGAGTGAGAGTTATTTTTCCTTTGGGGGAACATTCTAGCCCTGACACATACAAGTTTTTGTTGTACCAAGGAGGGCTGTGTTGAAATCATGGGTCCTGAGGAGCCTGAATTGCTTCTCTGCCATTACAATTTCTTCCCTTCCAGCATAGCCTTTTTGGGGATGACTACTGCTCTATGCCTGCAGTTTATGCCAAAAATAATTTGTTGAAATAGGAGATAGGAAGTCACAATGTCAGTTTTTCTAACTTCTCTTCTGTTCCTCCCACCTGCAGCTGTCTGAAAGATGGCAAAGGAGACGTGGCTTTTGTGAAACACACAACTGTTCAAGGTACACCTGCAAGATCCCTCATTTCTCTTCTTTCTGGCCCCACCTCTCACTGCCATTCCATCCATTTGTCTACACTGTGCAGCTTTCATTCCTCTCCAGGCCCAAATGCCTCTTTCATCTCTTGAAAAAAGTTTTGCACATTGTGAACTGAATCATCCTTCTTAATGAGAAATGGGATTATGGTGAATCCACTTTTTCTTCTCTGAGGTTCTTCTTTGTAATTGGAAAACTTGCTTGGTGCCATATCTCAGAGCCAGCTGTAATGTGAGCACCTGAGCAGGATGGGATTTTGGAGGGAATTCAGCCCACAGCAAGACTTCACTAACTCTGTGAAGACCAAGGGTGGCCTGGCACACCCAGGACCTGCAGTGAGCTCAGTGGAGGGTCACCAAGGTGGTCATGGGGCAGGGATAACTGTCCTGCAAGGAGGTGCTCTGTGGGATGGGCTTCATCAGCCTGGGAACCTGATCCAAGGGGAATTATTTTCCCCTTGAGGACAGTGAGGTAGTGGGACAGGTTGTCCAGGACAGCTGTGCACTCTCCATCCTTGAAGTGTTTCAAGATCTACCTGAAACATCCTGCTCTGTCCCTGCCTTGATCAGGGATCTTCAAAAGTCCCTCCACTCTTGAATTCTCATGTAACCTTGTGATCTCCATCCTGGGCTTTGTCTGCAGCCTTGACATTATTCACCTACTGGCCTTCACTGGCCATGTGCAGCTCCTGACCTGCTCAATCCATTTGTATGGGATTTGTAAACCTATTTGTATCCCTTTGTGCAGAAATCCTCATACTGTTGGGTTAGTTATGGCAGAGGCTGAGGTGATCTCTCTTCCAAAGGCATTGCCTTCATACGCCCAAGATGACCCCATTGCAAGGGAGGTGCCTGCAACCTGTCTTCTGCTAAGAATTCCCCCTGGAGCTTCAACAGAAATAAATTAATCACAAAGCTTCCCAAACTCACCTTTCTGTCTATTTTCATGGTGCTGCAACTCATGGTTCCTCCCTTCCTTCAGAAAATGCCCCAGGAGAGAAGGATGAGTATGAGCTGCTGTGCCTGGATGGCACCCGCCAGCCTGTGGACAACTACAAGGCCTGTCACTGGGCCAGGGTTCCTGCTCATGCTGTTGTGGCTCGAGATGACAGCAAGGTCAATGACATCTGGAACTTCCTCTCCAAAGCACAGGTACCACCAGTCTCTCCTTTCCTTCCTCTAACATCCCCTGTCCTCTGGTTTTGGTTGCTTTCTCCAGTTTTCTAAGAGTTTGGGTGTGGTTGTTTGCTGATTATTTTTTCCCTTGTGGCAGGAAAAATTTGGTGTGGGCACAACCAGCACCTTCCACCTCTTTGGGCCACCTGGCAAGAAGGACCCAGCCCTCAAAGACTTGCTTTTCAAAGACTCTGCAGTACAGCTGAAGCAAATCCCATCACTGATGGATTCTCAGCTCTACCTGGGCTTTGAGTATTACAGTGCTGTCCAGAGCCTCCAGCAAGGTAGGCAGGACATCAAACACCAGTGTCATGTCAGCATGGGCTGTGTGGAAGAGTTGGCATTGGCAAATACAGCCAGGCAAAAGGAACATGATTTTTTCAGACACAGACTGTATTATCTGCAAAATATTTAATGTGAAATCACAGAACCTTCACAAGCTTCACTTACATCAATAACGGAATTTGTTGTATCCAAACCCAAATCACCACACTGACAAATATGGAAAATCTACACAAACTCCACACCAGTTATTCAGCTGGTGGTAGAGATTGGGCATGGTCAAAACTGCTGCTTAGAAAAACCATTTCTGGGCTGTAAAAAGAAGGAACATCCCAGGACACCAGGTTCAGACACTTGAGGGAAACAATGTCCTTGATTTCCATCTAGACTCATCAAGCATATTCTGATAGCTTTCTGAGAGTCAAACATCCCACAAATGATTTCTGAAACCCACTTTGAATTCATAGTACAATTTAAAGTACTTCACTTCTGTTAAGTGATATTTCTGGGAGTGAATGGACTTCACATAGCATCACACCAGATTATTCGAGTGCTGTTCTGCAGAAACATAACTAGGTTTCTAGTTCAGTGTGGTCTTAGTCTCATGGCTGTCTGGGCTGTGAGGAGTGCAGAAATGTGGGACATATTTCAGGCAGCAATTCCAATTACTATTTTCACACAGGTGTTTGGTGGTTGTGCTGTTTTAGCTAACAGAAATCTGCCTGAATGGCTTGTGTTATGCAGCAATTCACCTTTCTGACCTGTAAGTTGATTTTTGAGACTTCTTCAGCTCAAGAACCACTATTTTCTATTCTTGCCAGCTCAGGGCTTAATTAACAAGAACTCCTTGCCCTGAGCAGCAGCAGGTTGGTGTGTACTGGTGGTTTGTGGCCAAGTCCCTCACACCAGGATGTGGTGGTGTTCCTAGGGGTCCCAGGACAAGGGAAGAGATGAGAATCTTGACTCCGTGTTTCAGAAGGATGATTTATTATTTTATTATATATGTTATATTAAAAGAAAATGCTATATTAAAACTATACTAAAAGAATAGAAGAAAGGATTTCATCAGAAGGCTAACAAGGAAGGAATCATAATAAAATCCTGTGACTGCTCACAGCCTCGACACAGGTGGCTGTCATTGGTCATCAAGTAAAAGCAATTTCACATGCTGAGTAAACAATTCTCCAAATCACATTCCAAAGCAGCAAAACATGGGCAAGCTGAAGCTTCCCAGCTTCTCAGGAGAAAAGATCCTAATGAAAGGATTTTTCAGGAAATACGTCAGTGACACCAGGAGGTGGCTCTGCAGGGCTCATCCCTGCTTTCCCTGTTTTCCCTTTGCAGATCGCCTGAGCCCCAGCCGCAGGGACAAGAAGATCCAGTGGTGTGCCATTGGCAGGGATGAGAAGAAGAAATGTGATGTCTGGAGCGTGATGAGCAACGGGGATGTGGAGTGTGTTGTGGCAGAGGACACCAAGGAATGCATCACAAAGATCATGGTACAGCTTTTTTCCCCTTTTCTTCTCACTGTGAACTTCTTTTACCATCTGAGCTCTGGAAAGCGCTGGCCTGGGGATGTGCAGTGTTTCATTTCTGCACCTTTCCATTTCAGAAAGGTGAAGCAGATGCCATCAGCTTAGATGGAGGCTTTGTCTACACTGCTGGCATGTGTGGCTTGGTGCCAGTGATGGCAGAGAGCTATGAGGGTAAGCACAGCTCTGTCTCAGGGTCCAGCTGGTGGGGACTGGGCTGGTGCCAAAGTCCTGGTTCTATTCTGGAATCTTGCAAAGCAGCTGCAGTGCTGCATCCTGCAGAAATCACAGAATATCCTGGGTTGGAAGGGACCCACCAAGATCATCAGTCCAACTCCTGGCCCTGAACAGACACCCTGACAATCCCAGCCTGTGCCTGGGAGCATTGTCCAAAGGCTTCTGGAGCTCTGGCAGCCCTGGGGCTCTGCCCATTCCCTGGGGAAGCTGCTCAGTGTCCCACCATCCCACTACTCTGGGGGAGGAACCTTTCCCTCATACCCAACCTAACACACAGCGCTCTGAAGCAACTCTGCTCACCATTGCATGCCTTGTCTTTCCATGAAGGCAGAGCAGGCATGGATAGTCAGGAACTCTGTTTTAATTAGGATGCCCTGGTCCTTTAGCACCAGCCTTGGTAAAACTGCTTGTTTTAGCTCAGAGGAGCAGCTGGAGGCTGTGCTTTGTTCTGCTGATTCACAAGGTGTTACTTGAAATGGGTCACTTTCACAACAGAGTTTCTCCAGAAATTAGTGAGCTTGATTCTTCTTTTGGATTTGAGGTGTATTTAACTTAACATCTTCTTCTTCTCCCCTCCCACAGACAATCACTGCGAATCACAAGAAGAACCAGGTAATTACTGCCAACAGAGGGACAGAAAACAGTCCAGAAGGATGTTAGTAGAAAAGTAGATATGAGTCATGAGTGGAGAATAAATGGCCAGTCTCCACCCAAAGAGTGTCCAGTGTAGATATTAGAATTTTGGGACATAAGTTTAGCAGTTGGAGGGAAAATTAGGGGCTGCAATAAGATTAAGGTGAAGCATTTGGTAGTGGCAGAGATTGGTGTGGTCACACTATAACAGTGTCAGGGCTGTGAACAGAGAAAGAGGGGCTGGGCTGCAGCATTAGGAAATTTTTCTTTCTAGAAATGGAAAGGGGGAGAAGAGGGAAGGGTTTTGTTCTTTGCTAAGGAGAGAATAAAAATCAGGAGTGGATACAAAATCCTCACATGTGCCTTGCCCTCTCATAGCCTTCTCCTATATCCAGGTATCAGAGCTTTGGAGGGCAGGGAAATGTCAGGGATAATAATTTCCCAGGAGTGTGGTGGAAGTAGATGCATCACATCTACAAACTCTTCCATTGTTGCTGCTTGCCCAAGTACTTAGAAGCACAAAGTAATTCTGTGCTGCTCATAGGTGCCTTTTCCCAAGTGAAGCCAGTGCTCTCTCCTAAGGGATTACAGTGGGATCCTTGTGCCAGACCTCAGTTCTTCTCTATTTTATCTTCTGAAAGCAACCTACTTTGCTGTGGCTGTTGTGAAGAAGTCTGACAAGGATATCAGCTGGAACAACCTGCAGGGTAAGAAGTCGTGCCACACCGCCGTGGGGAGAACTGCTGGCTGGAACATCCCCATGGGCCTGATCCACAACAGGACAGGCAACTGCAACTTTGGTGAGTCCAGTTGGGAATCCATTTCTTTGAGCTGGGAATCTGATCATAAAAAAATCTTTTACCATCCTTCATCGGGTTTTCAAAGTTTCTTGTGCCTCAAAGGTTCCCTCCTGAAGGGAGGAAATGGAGAAGATGCTGTTATTTAGGGTTTCACTGAGCAAAATTTTAGGCTTTTGGCATCTGCTTCAGAGTATGATATGGCACATCAGCTCCTTGGGGGTTCTTTGCTTTTTTTTTCCACATCTCTCCCCTTCCTTTTGCAGCAGCCCAAGAGGTGTTCCCAAAAAGGGAATGTGGGCTGCCCCACATGGGCCTGGTGCTTGTGCAGGGTGTGGAGTGGGGATAAAAGATGAAACTCAAAGGGAGGGGAAGGGCTGAGAACAGGGGATAGAGGCTGATCTTTAAGAAACTTAATCTGGCTGCCTAAGACTTCATTGAGAGTTATGGTCCAACAAAAATAATTTGGAAACATTATCACTGTTAACAACCAAGACAAAGTAAGCATATAATTATTAAAAGATTGAAGATATTAGTGTTAGTAAGTTCAATTCTTGGCTTCTCTATCCTCCTGCCTTCCTTTCCCACTGTCCCTTGTACCCCAAGAGCTCTGACACTGCTGCCAAATGCACCTCTGCTGACCAATAAAGGCTGAGGAGGCTCGGGCTGGCTCTGTGGGAACTGGGAATGGTTTGCAGGGAAAACATTCCTCTTTTTATGCCAAGATAGTGCCTATTGCACTTGAGCCTTAGGTTCTGCTTCATTACAGAATCATGGAATGGTTTGGGTGGAAAGGGACCTAAAGCCCATCCCATTCTACCCCCTGCCATGGGCAGGACACTTTCCACTAACCCAGGCTGCTCCAAGCCCTGTCCAACCTGGCCTTGGACACTTCCAGGGCAGTCACAGCTTCTGTGGGCAACAATAATTATCAACAATAACAATAATTATCAATAATAACAGGACCCAAGTTCCATGGTCAAAGCTGGATGCATGTGATGTGCTGCCCACTAAGTCATGCCCCTTCTCCCAGCCCATTTCCACCTCTGCAGTAAGCGAGAACGCGTTATTACAATAAAACCCAACTTCTCAGGGCAGGAAAAGTGAATTTCTCCTATCCCTGCCTCCAGATGAATACTTCAGCCAGGGCTGTGCTCCCGGCTCTCCTCCCAGCTCCCGTCTCTGCCAGCTGTGCAAGGGCTCAGGGGGGGTCCCTCCGGAGAAGTGCGTTGCCAGCAGCCACGAGCAGTACTACGGATACACCGGGGCTTTTCGGTACGTGCTGGGACAGCCAGGCTGCCTCCATGCCCTGGGGCTGCTCACAGAGGCCAGGCCACAACTGGAGCACAGCCTCATGCCCACACTAACTCATTTTCTTCATTACACCACTGAAAGGGCATGTCTCTGTAATACTAGATGTACTTTTTCTTTGCTTTCTGAAAATACGCATGAAATGTTCCTGTTCTGTAAAAGTCATGTTCTGGTGCCTCCAGGCAAACCCAGAGAGGCTCAAGCCCTGCCACAATGGCAGAAGTGCTCCTCTCTTAACATAAATAAGGAGTGTAAAGGCTGTGTTTCAGATATATTTAAAATATTTGTGGCAGGGTTTCTAGACCTGGATGTCCTTGGAGATTAATTGTACAGAATAAGACTCAAGTCTAAGATTAATTGTACAGAATAAGACTCAAATCTGTGGGAAAGGGACAGGATTCAGACCTTTACATCACTGGCCTCTTTTTCTACTTCCCAGGTGTCTGGTTGAGCAGGGGGATGTGGCCTTTATCAAGCATTCCATCGTTGAGGAGAACACTGATGGTACGTGGTCAGGGCTGCCTTCCCCATCTGCATGACTGCCTAGGTGGTGTTGAGGCTGCTGTTCTCCTGCTATGCAAGCTCTCTGAATCTCCAAACTCATTCTCTTTAAAGGCAAAAATACAGAAAGCTGGGCCAAAGATCTGAAAATGGACCAATTTGAGTTGCTGTGCACTGATGGGCAGCGGGCAAATGTCATGGATTACAGAAGATGCAACCTGGCCAAAGTCCCTACCCATGCTGTGATGGCACGTCCTGAGAAAGCATCACAAGTCCGTGAGATGCTGGAGAACCAAGAGGTTTGTAGTGCTGAGAGTAGAAGAAATATTGTGGGGTTGCTCTGATTTTCTCCAAGTCAGTGTGAGGTGGAAGCTTTTACCCCTTGGCCTCCCCCTTCCTCCATCCCTTCCCCAGTGCTCTTTCTCCTCTGCCACCTTAGCAAACACACTTTTAGGTAGCAGTGGGACTGCAGCTCTTGCTGGGGTGTTTCAGAAGTTCCTTTGTAGTGCCTGGTCTGTACCACAGCTGGGTCAGGCTCAGCCCCAACAGCAGGCTCCCTGCACATACACAGCTTACCAGAACCAGGCTGAGCCATCTGTTTCTCCCTGCAAACATTAATATGGGCTCCACCATCAGGGTCTGGTGAGAGGTCTGGTCTTTTGCTTCTACTCATGGTTAAGTTACAGGACCTGCTGGCAGCATCTCTGCACACAGGGACGTGTTAAAATGGGGCAAGAAATGTGCCTACTAATCCCTCCTCTAAGCATACAGACAGAAGGTTCAATCCTAAATTTCCAGAGCCTGGCTTGAGGCTTCCCAGACTGATGGTGAAGATCCAGGAAGAAGAAGTAAGCCAGCTTTCTACTTCTCTCCTCTTTGTGCCTTTATTTCAGAGGCTGTTTGGATCAAAAGGAACCAGGAGAGATGATTTCAATATGTTTGCATATGAATCCAAGGATCTTCTGTTTAAAGACCGGACAAAGTGCCTGATCAAGCTCCGTGATGGAATATCATACAAGGAATTCCTTGGAGATAAATACTATGCTTCACTTGCCAGCCTCAACACCTGCAATCCATCAGGTAACTGGAACAGCCCCAGAGGAAGTCCTGAATTGCAGTTCTTACCTTGCAGGCATGAGAAGTTTCTTCTGGAACTGTCCATTCCATGCCTTTAAAGGAAGAAAATGCCAATATTCTTTTCTCAAAGTTCATTGGGTGAACTGAGAACAGATTTAAAATCTGCTGCTCTGGCAGCAATGTGAATAAAAGACTTTTCCTTTAGAAAATATGGACTTTGAGAAACAGCACAGAGAACCCCCCCGAGCCAGCAGTGTGGGATTTGTGGTTAAAGCTCTTTTTTTGTGGCACACTGTGGATTTTCCATGGTGTGACATTGTTGGCATGGCTGGGTGTGTCCTGGTGGGACTGGAGTGTTTAAAAGCAGGATCTGAACTTTTTCCTGTCCTTTCCCTTTCCAGATCTTCTCCAGGTGTGCACCTTCCTTGCAGACAAGTAGTGAGATGGGAAGGATCCTCGAGGTGGGGGAGAAAACCTCAAGCCATGACTCCTCTCATGCCCTCAGCAGCGAACACTGACCCACGGAGGGCCCTCTGCCTTCACTGCTTTCTCTGCCCTCCCTCATCACTCTGAAAGTAGCTCTTTTGACACTTTACAATTCTCTGCTGCCAGCACAGCAAAAAATAAAATTTAAAATCTAAAAGGGTGTCCTGAGATTTTTCCAAATGGTCCTTAAAGCCATTCCTTCCTCAGTGCCTCTCACTGTAGGACAGTGATAGACACCAGCATGGCTCTTGTCACTTACTGCTGCCCTTTAGGGAAATTTCTTGCACCATTTGCCAAAGCAAAATGGATTGAATATACCCTGGAGCCTAATTAACAGATGCTTTATACTCTCTGTGCTTTTGCTTTGCCCAGATTATCCCATTGTCTCCCTGGCAGGTGAGGGTTCCCCAGTGTGGCTGGGACACGGGAAGAGGGAGAATGTTTGTGTCAGGGAAGATGAAGAAGAATAAAAATCACTCCAAACCAATATAAAACAGTGGGACTAAGATGGGAGGTGTGAACAGAAGCTGCTATGTCTCAGATCTCAGCTGGGTGGCTCTGAGTCCCTTCCAGCAGGTAGGACATGTATTGATGGGGAGAGTCCAATCAATCTCTTTTACTTTCTGGAAAAATCTAGGATTTGCTCAGAAACGTGTTTGTTTAGGCAGCCTGTCTGATTTTGTGCTGCTGACCTGAAAACAAACATGTAGTTTGTTTTGCCTGATTCTGAACCACAGTGAAAATAAAAAGGCAAGGCAAAAAGGGCTGCTGAAGCTCTCTGCTCCAGAGGAACAGCCTGGGCTCATCCAGGGTGTCCCAATTCTGCTGTCAAGGCAGGTGTGAAGGAGCTGCTGAGAGCACAAAGCTCCTGGCTTTGAGGGAATGAATATTTTGATGATTTTTTGGATGCATATGGTAAGTGTGGTGAGAAGTCCAGCAGCCTGGCTGAAAATCCCCCTGGATGGCAGAAATGCAGAGTGTGACAGGAAAGGATGAAATGTAGTCCCTCAGTTTATGTAGGATGAATACACTGAACAGGTGGTTTTTTAACCCATTCTTCAAAATTAGCAAAGAAAGAGAATCAGTACCTCTAACAGGCTGTTTCTACAACTCAGAGAACTTTCCCTAAAAAAGCTGCGCCCTCTGCATTTCATATCAGGTTTAAACTCTTGTCCCAGAGGTAGAAGGCATTAAAGGATAAAAGAAACCTCACTGGAGGGTCCCTCAAGCTAGAGGGACCTCTGGGGGTCTCTAATCCCATCTCCTGCTCAAGGACAGTGTGAAAAACGCCAATCACTTATGTTTAAAATTTTAAAAGTTTAATAGTAATAAAATGGTTATAAAAATAGTAATATAATTAGAGTAATAATAATTTGGACAATTTGGATTAGGACAATACGAGACAATAAAAACAAAGAGTTACAGACAGTCCGGGTACCTCTTTCTGGGCAAAATAAGCCCAAAAAGAGCCCACGTTAACAGAGGATTAACCATTAAAATCAACAGCCTGTTGCATATTCATACACCTCATACATGATGCATAAATTCTATTCAAACACAGGATTCTGTCTGGTCAGTATCATCTTCTTCCTCTGAATCCTGATGGTGTCTTCAGGGCTGATCGAGGTGGGAAGAACTTGATAATGGAGCAATAAATTCTCTTTCTCTGAAAGATTTAGGTGTCCTGTGGCTGCCATCTCAGTGCGAGCCCTCTCTTTAAAAAAAGTATCCTACATAGCACAGTTTCAATTTTAACATTATGTTATAACCTTAAACTATATTTAACACACTACTTGAGAAAATTAATACAGCATAACTTTCTAACGCAACACATATAATATTCATTTTAATATTCACGAAAAGCCAATCATAAAATACACATTTTTCATACTGTCCCTCTGTGCTGGGACCTGTAAGGCACCTCCAGCCCTGGGGACAGTTCTGGGCCCAGCAATTCAGGAAGGACATGGAGGGGCTGGAGTATGTCCAGAGAGGGGAACAGAGCTGGGGAAGGGAATGGAGCACCAGGAGAGGCTGAGGGAGCTGGGAAAGGGGCTCAGCCTGGAGAAAAGGAGGCTCAGGGGGGCCCTTCTGGCTCTGCACAACTCCTGACAGGAGGGGACAGCTGGGGGTGGTCAGGCTCTGCTCCCAGGGAACAGGGACAGGACAAGGAGAAACAGCCTCAAGTTGTGCCAGCAGAGGTTTAGGTTGGACATTGGAAAATTTCTTTGCAGAATGAGCTGTCCAGCCCTGGCGCATCTGCCCGGGATTTAAAAGCCCTGTGTGTGTGGCACTTCGGAACACGCCTTAGTGGTGGCCCTGGCAGCGCTGGGGTCACAGAGCTTTTCCATCTAAACCACGCCACGTTCCTCCAGGCTCCTAAGGAGAGAACTACAGCTCCCATGAGGCCCCGCGCCCCGCCCTTCCCGGCGTGCCGCGGGGCCGGAAGCGGAAGTGCGGCGTGGCCACGAGTGCGGGCCATGGCGGGCGGGCTGGAGCCGCACCTGGCGGCGCTGCGGCAGGAGCTGGGCGGCCCCGCCGTGCTCTCCGTGCTCGTCGCGCTCATCGCCGTCGCCATCACCTTCCGTGAGTTGCGGGAACTTCCCTTTCCCCGCGGCCTTCTGAGGGCGCGGCGGTGCCGGCAGCGGCGGGCTCGGGTGTCCCCTTCCCATCCTCATCCTCCTCATCCTCATCCTCCTGTGCTCCTCTCTCCCGCAGTGCTCTGGCGGTTCGTGCAGGGCAGGAAGAGCAGCCGCAAGGCCGTGCTGCTGCTGGGCCTCTGCGACGCGGGGAAGACGCTGCTTTTTGCTCGGGTGAGCGGGAAGGCCCGGTGAAGGAGTTCCCTTTAGTTCGGTTTTTAATCTTTTAATGAAAAGTCGGGGTTTATGGGTGTAAGGAGGGATGGAGAGCGAGTTTTGGCCACCACGGAGTGTCCAAGGAAATTGCGTTTTGGTTTGAATTTGTTATAGTAAAAGGCTTAGGGGTACTTGACCTCACCGCAGTCTGCAGCTCCAATCTCTGGGAGCAGGGGCAGCACCCCAGGGAACGGCTGGAGCTGTGCCAAGGGAGCTGAGGCTGGAGATCAGGGAAAGAATCTTCCCCCAGAGGGTGCTGGGCACTGCCCAGGCTCCCCAGGGAATGGGCACGGCCCCAGGGCTGCCAGAGCTCCAAGAGGGTTTGGACAATGCTCACAGGCACAGGGTGGGATTATTGGGGTGTCCATGGAGGGCCAGCAGTTGGGCTGATGATCTAGTGGGTCCCTTCCAACCCTGGATATTCTGTTACTGCTGAGTCTGAAAAAGAAAGGGGCACAGCCGTGCTTACCATGGCCCCAGCTGGAAAACTCTGGAGGATTTTCAGGCACACTCTCTTCCTTCTTGTTTTAGTGGAGATTCACAATGTAAATACGCATATATTTTCCTAATGACCATTTATTAATTAACTGGAGAAAGTGACCGCAGGTGTAGTTGCCTGCATGAAACTGAGATCAGATCTCTGCTGCTCATTACCCTGTGAGACCATTTCAGTTTCTGAGGAGGCTGAGGGTGGGGCTGGGGAGCCTCTCAGGCTGTGGTTCTGAGGCTGTGCCTGTTCCCCCAGCTGCTGTCAGGGCGGTACCGGGACACCCAGACCTCCATCACCGACAGCTCTGCTGTCTACAGGCTCAGCCAGGACAAGGTGAGTGCCCTGCCCCAACCCTGCTGCAGCCTTTTCCTGCTCCCCCTCATAAACCTGGGAATTTTGTGCTGCTCAGGCCCCAGTTTGAATGCAGGACAGGATTTTTCCAGGCAATGCATACTGAAAAAGAAATGGGGTGTGTAATGTATTACTGAGCTCCACAGTTTCTTTTTTCTTTGCTTGTAAAATAAGGAAACATTTCTGACTGAAAACCACACCTCTGAGGGTTTCACTGTTCTGTTGCATTGGTTTATTTCCTCAGCAGTAATTTCTGTTTCTGCCAAGAAAACCTGAAATTAAAAGCTTTATCAGGTTTAAGCAGAGGCTCCAGCTGGGCTTTATATGGTCCCAGAAAGGATTTTGTTATTTTTAAGTCCTGGATTTAGGTCCTGTTATTTTTAGGTTCCCAGATGTGGTTGTTTTCAGTTTTTGGCAATTAATTCATTCTGGAAATCTCCTGTGCTGGATGCACACGTGGCAGGGAGAGCCAAATGCTGACAGCACCTTAACTGCTGGTGAATTGTGAAAGTAGAGGGTGGTTTTGTGGCTTCACCTTCTCAGTCATTCTTAACAACAGTGATAATAAGGCCAAAAACTTTGTAAAATAACATGCACAGTTTTTGAAATTTTTTTCTATTTTTGTGTCTCTCTAATTGAGCAGACAAGTAATTGCAAGGCAGATTGCTTTTTTGATTCTTTTTTTAACCATGGCCAAGGTTTCCAGTGAAATCCAAGAGCAGTGGGCAGGAAGGGGCTGCTGCAGCCTTATCTGGAGAGCAGTGACGTGGCCCTGCTCAGCTCTGTGTTCTCTGCCACCTCCTGCCTTTGGCTGCTTCCTTTCCTGGGAGGGGAAACCTCTGCAGCCTTCATTTAAAAAAGGCTCTTGCAAAGGCATTTTTGTGTTATTCCCAGCGAGGTTTGGTGCATTTGGGGAGGCTTGGTGTGTGTGACTAGGTGAGGCTGTTGTGTTCTGTGTCAGGGCAGGTGGGGTTGCGCCTTTGGGACACAAATCCGGGGTCAGGCTGCTTTTCCCCAGTCTGTGATCACAGTCACCCCCCCATCAGGTGTTGTTAATTCCTTCTTGCCTGTGTTCCAGAGCACAAATGTGACCTTGATCGACCTTCCAGGCCATGAGAGTCTGAGGCTGCAGTTCCTGGAGAGGTTCAAGGCTGCAGCCAGGTAACCTGGAGGGAATCAGCAGGGCAGGAGGGGACAGGAGATCCTTTGGAAAAGGGATAAACCAAATGATGGTGCTGGGAATGCTGTGAGCTGGCCTGGTGGTGCCCCCAGAGTCAGAGCTCTGCTGTGGGGGGTTGCTGGTTAATTTTTGCTTTGTCTTCATGGAATATCCTGAGTGGGAAGGGGCCCACAAGGATCATGGAGTCCTGACCCTGCACAGGACAATCCCAGAATTGCACCATGAATTTCTTACTTACCTGTGCTTGTGGTGCACCAGGAGGCAAAGCCAGTGCAGCAGGGAGCTCTAGGGGGTGTGGGATATCCTGGGGCAGGGGGATATCTTGGGAGAGAGGGGAAGAATTCCTGCTGGAGCTGGAGCTGCCCATGGGATGTATTTCATCCAGCACACGCTGCCAGCCTGCGCTTGTGCTGGGTGAGACCAGATGTGAAAATCTCAGCCCAGGCTGGAATACCTGCAGGGGAAGGTGACTGCAGAGCTCCATCCCCATGCCCTGTCCTTGCCTGTTGCCCAGAGCCATCGTGTTTGTGGTGGACAGCGTGGCCTTCCAGCGGGAGGTGAAGGACGTGGCAGAGTTCCTGTACCAGGTGCTGGTGGACAGCACCGTGCTCAGGAATGCGCCCGCGCTGCTCATCGCCTGCAACAAGCAAGGTACCCTGGGCTGGGCCTGCAGGGCTCTCTGCCACACCTGCTGCAGCTTGGAGCTGGGACTGCAGCAAAAGGAAGGCTGGAATTGAGGTTTAAACTCTGACTACTCAGCAGGACTGCTTGGGAGAGCTGCAGCTCTTTGGGTGGGTGTGGGTGATGCCGGTGGATTTTGGGTGGCTTTTTGTTTCTGTTGGCTTTGTTCAGAGCTGTTCCTCCGTCTCCAGGCAGCAGGAAATAGGATCAGCTCAAGCACAGTGAACTATCCCTATACACTCAGCAGCTTCAAAGTTAAAATGTTCAGCTGCCAGAGTTCCATGTCTTCTCTGGAGTAGCCTGAATTCCCAGCTACTAAAAAAGACTCGATTTTCAGATTCCTACAAGTTCTGCAGTGAAGTGGGGTCCCTGTGTAACAGTGGGATGTTTTGGGGCAGTATTAGATCTGGGTTTTGTAATTATTTCTTGCCCTAACTCAGAAGCTGCCTGAGGCCTTCATGGCTCTGTGTGTTGCGGGTGGAAAGCACAGGACAGGAGGGAGTGCTGGTGCATCAAACCCATCCTCTGAAGTATCTTCCTGCCCAGCAAGGAGAAGTTAATTCCCTCATTATGTCAGACTGTTGGGTTGTTCCCCTTCATGCCTGCTATCCCAAAGCTCCAGCATCCCTCATCCCACTGCAGGCACAGCTGTCCTTGTCCTGGTAGCTCCAGTGAGTGCACAATGTGAACTGGCCTTACTTTAGGAGGAGGAACAAGGTTCTGAATTCTGACAACCAAAGAGCTGATTTCCTTATTTTCTCTCCAGATGTCACAATGGCAAAATCAGCAAAACTCATCCAGCAACAGCTGGAGAAAGAGCTGTGAGTATGGAATGGGATCTCAATCCCTCTGAGCTTTTCCTCTTGTCCTTTTTCTCTTACCTCAGTGCTCAGTGAGCTCCCTTGAGCCATGTCTGAGTTCTCTGTGGAACTGGGAACAGTCTCTTTGGTCTGGGGCTTGGCAGTGCTGGGTTTACATTGGACTCCATGGTCTTAGAGGGCTTTTCCAAGCTGAATGATTCCCTGGATCTATAACCCCTTTGGCCAGCAGACGGCAGCAGGGCTGTTTGTGCTGTGCCTCCTCCAGGCTGAACACCCAACCTCCTCCTGGCTTTTAGCACAGGAGTTAGTTGCCACACATTCACATTCTCCAGGAAAATAAGCAATAAATTGCTTGTTCTGTTGAGCATTTGCCAGCTGTGTGTAGGTGTTGGATTTCTAGGGAGTTGTTGTGCCCTGTTAGGCACTGTTATTCCAATGTTACCGTGGGCAAATTGGGATAAGGACATCATCATCATCATCATCATTATCTGACTTCTGCTGTCCTTTATTACAAAACCAAACCTGAGTGCCCTCCTACTCCCTTGAGCCTCGCAGGGCAGTGCTGTGCCTTGTGTCCTTGATGTAGCTGGCATGCTGCTGACACCCCAAACATCCCAGAGCCATGGTGCAGGTGATCCTCCTCTGGTCCCCAATTCCTGACCCTTTTTCCTTCTCTCCCTGCAGCAATACCCTGCGGGTGACGCGCTCTGCAGCCCCCACCAGCCTGGATGGCTCAGCCACAGGGGGCCCTGCCCAGCTGGGGAAGAAGGGCAAGGACTTTGACTTCTCCCAGCTGCCCATGAAGGTGGAGTTTGTGGAGTGCAGTGCTCGAGGCAGCAAGGGAGAGGAGGGAGAGGCTGACTTGGAGGCCCTCCAGAAGTGGTTGGTGAAGGTGGCCTGAACACAGATGGACAGGGCTGGGGGGCTGAAGGGAAAAAAATGGTCTGGAGCACTCAAATCTCATCTTGATGTAAAAAGAAGGAACTTCAGCTGGAAGTCAGCACTGTGGCGTCTTCTTCTGCAGCTTGTGGGCTTGGGAGAGACCTGACAATTGCTGGTGTGATTCCCTCTGGCTGGCCCTTCATGATGCAATGTTTTTATTTTCTCCCC
The DNA here is from genome assembly GCF_012460135.2 of Molothrus ater. Classification (NCBI taxonomy): domain Eukaryota; kingdom Metazoa; phylum Chordata; class Aves; order Passeriformes; family Icteridae; genus Molothrus; species Molothrus ater. The sequence continues at coordinate 4,837,019 of NC_050487.2, forward strand.
TCTTCCCTTGCCCTCCTCTGCGCTGCTGAACCTCTGGGCTTTTCTTTTCCTTAATCTTTAGGCTTTTCATCTGGTAGCTGCCAAGCAAATTAGGAAGGAGTGCACTGGCAGATGAGCTTTAGAGACTGGAGTGAGCCTTTTGTTTCCTGCCACGGTTTAGACCCCTGTTGCCTCTCAGAGCCCTGACCACCTTATGGCTGGGGCTGCTGGGGAGCCCTGTACAAGCTCCCTAAGTTGGGCAGGCATTGAGAGAGTAGAAAAAGCTTTTTTCTTCTTTGTGTCTGCCTTCCCATTGTTCCAAGGTGGTGCAGCCCCATTTCTGTGGGGCAGGAGGAGTGTGAAATGTCCAAACCAGACTGCCTGCCCTGCTTTACTCCCTAAACCAGGCTCTGTGCCCATGTCTGCTGATTTCCTCTCTTGATCAGCTCCTGGCAGTTTTTCTTTAGTTGAGGGCTGTGTCCTGAAAGCTTCACTCTACTTCTCCTCCCACAGCCAGGAACAAAGAGTGGCAGGGCTGCAGGGGGGTCATGGCATGAAACTGTGAGATGGGCACACTTTCAGATCTGTACCTGCAGCTGGGACCTGCCAGGCATTTGCTGTGCAGTCTCCTGCTGCAGTGGCTGCAGGAAGGTCTTGCTTTGTGTGTAATTATTTAGTCAGCACTTATGGCAGAGTGAGAGGGAAAGTCAAGGAGCTGCCAGCACGTGGGTGTGCTTCCTCCTTGTGGCAGGGATGCTCAAGGAAGAGGGGAAAGAAATAGGAGATTTTCCCAGTCTGTATCTCACTGCACATTGCAGAGTTCTAGTGCAGTGTCATTTTTCCTTTGTGGCTTCCCCTGTTGTTTAGGGTTGGGGAAGTGGCTGGCTCCTGGCAGACCCTTTTTGTAGTTTGTAGCCCCCTCTCCCCTGTGGTTTGATGCCTCCTTCATCCCTCAGTTCATCTGTTATGTTCTTTTCCTTCTCTGGGGCATTGCCAGGTGTTGGGAAGAGCAGGAACAGCCTTCAGCAAAGGCCTGTGCCTGTAATGAAGCTGGTCCTTGCATTTCCAGCCTCGGGAGCCATCCGTGCAGGAGGTGGGGAGGGTTATATTTACCAAACATGTTACATTCTTCTGTTTCCTGCAGGCAGAGTCCTGTTGGAACGTGTTTGTCATGCTTTGAACTCCTTTAGCTGGAGGTCTTGAGCTGCCTGCTTCAAATCCATTATGCTGAAATGATTTTGGGCAAAAAAATTGCTGTTTCTTTATGTGATTGTTCTTGCAAAGATGAAGAAGCCAAGCACCAGCCTCAGCTTAAGGGGGGAGGTACCATGAGGCCATGGTGGGTTTTAAGTTATTATTTTTAAAAGTATTCCTTAAGTAAATTCTTTTATGCTCAAATGTTTGTTCTCAAGTCTTGCTTCAGTCTGTGTGTTTGCCTTGGCTCTTCCCAGCAGTGTCAGATCCACATGGATGGGGCTCTGCTCCTGCTCAGCACAGTGCTGGGGATCACCCTTCCTGCTCTGTGGCCAGCTCTGTGTTGTCAAAAAACTGAGTTTTCTTCACACAGAGTACTTTGGGATTGGTTTTTTTTTGGTTTTGTATTTACTTCTTGGTCTGACTAATTGAGAAATTGATAATCCCATAGCAAAAACCACCCACAAATCATAACTGAAAGGCACTTAGGTGGTGTGCACAGGAAAGCTCCAGCCAGCTGTGGTGGCTTGGTGGCAGAGCAGCACTGCTGTGCCCTGGAGGTGGCTGTGGCACCCTGTGGCTGTGCTGGATGGAGAGGAGATGCCTCAGCTTTCCTGGGCTGGGGAGTGGCTGCACGGCCATGGCTGAGCTGGGGCTGTGCCCAGAGCCACTCGTGCTGGAGCACAGAGCTGAACTCCAGGAGTTTTTTGGGCCTCTTTTCGTGATTTTTTAAATACTTAAATACTCAGGGCTGGTTTCCCCCAGTGGCTGAGGGAAGAGAGCAGGACTGGAAAGTCTGAGTGTTGTTTTCTTGTTTTTCTTGATTCCCCAGTCAGCTCTGTGCTTTGTTCTTTGCTCTCCTGACCTTGTTCCCGGCCCGTGGCTCTGTCAGCTGGGAGTGCTGCCCCTGAGGCTGCAGCTCTGCAGGGCTGTGTTGGGATAGCTTTGGCAGGACAGTGGGATGTGATAAACTCAGCCCCTTCTTGCTGCAGCTGCCTGACCCTGAGTCAGGAACGTGCTGTGTTCACGCATCCCCAGGCACTGAGGCCCTCACTGTGCTACAGCTCTTTTGGTCAATGTTTTTTGCTATGCATTGTACTCTGAATTGTTCCCCTGGACAAGACAGATGTTTTTGGAGGAGAATGTCGAGCACAGTGACAACTGGGGTAGCAGAAAACCTGAAAGAGGAGGAGAGATTGCTGAAAGGCAAAAATAACAATGCCTAGACATCAGCAGCCCAAGGGGTGGTTTCTTAGGCTCCCCAGGACAGTTGTTCCAGCTGTTACCTTCCCTGTGCACAGAGCCACCACCTTTGGGACCAGGAGTTTCTGTTGGCCCCATTTGGGCCACCGTGTGCCCTTTGTGACCAGCCCTTCCTGGGGCTTGTCCTGCTGGGTGTTACCCCTGGTGTGAGAGAAGTGGAGGAAGTTACAGAAGGTCAGGTGGGTGTTCAGGGCAAATCTTCCAGGTAGAGGTGGAAAAGGAATAGGGTTAACATGGGGAGGGCTCTTTTTTGTGAGGACTTCGGTGATCCAGAGCAAATCCAGGGCAGGTCTGCTCCTGTCCTCTCCTTTCCCTCTCCCTCCCTGATCATGGATGCAGCAGGGCCACAACCACAGAGACAGCAGGGCCTGAATACATTAAACCCATAAAACCTCTGAAAGAATGCCCCAAACCCACTGCACCCTGCCCAGAGCCCCACTGCATTGAAAAAATTAGAGGATTTTGAAGTAGCTCAGTGCTTGACATAAGTAGCTGATTTGTTAGGCCATGGGTTGAGCTTGATGTGAAGCCTAAGGCTGTGCTGTGTCAGGCAGAGATGGATCAGAAGGAAACCAGGAGCTGACAATCTGATCAATAGTAATAGTAAAGATCATTAATAATAGTAGAATAGGCAAAGCTGCAGTTAAAATATTACCTTAAAATGCTGGAGCAGATTGTGGTCTGTGTACTGGAACACAGTATGGGGTTCCATCACAGTGTGGACTAACAGAACCCACCCACCAAACCCTCACCAAAACCCACCTGAGGGGTGTGAAACAACCCAAACAGCAATGCAGTGAAGGGTGAGAAGGACCCCAGGCTCTTGGTGTGAGGGAGAGGGAATGAAACTTTTTAATTGCCAGGCATTTCTTTGTTCATGGTCCCTCCTCTGAGCCACCAGCTTGGGCAACTGAATACCTGAACTGATCTGTGCCAACAAACCCATGGGGGATGAGAACCTCAGGTAAAACCTTCTGCTGTGCCTGCAGCCCCTGCCTGTGTCCCTGTGCCTGTCAGGGAGATGTGGGCAGGGCTGGGCAGGTGCCATGGGACTGCAGGCAGGGCTCCTTGGCTGTGTAGCCCCTGCCAGCCCTTGCCCATCACCGGTGGAGCTGCAGAAGAATGTCCCCCTCTGCCACCATTTCTTCCCCTTTCCCAGCTGGAATGTGCTCAGCATGGCCAGGCTGTGACTGCCGCCTCCCCAGGGCTTGCCTTGCTGCTCAGGGGGAGACCAAGAACGCACCACGGTTGGAAAAGTGACCTTTATTTAAAATATAAAAAGAGCATCAAACCCCAGATGTTGTGCAATAAACCCCTTGTGCTGTCTTGTCCCAACACGTGTGCGGTGTCCCTGCTGCCCTCCGTGGGGACACCGGGCAGCCCCTCCGGGCTGGCAGCCACCTCCCCTGCTCCTGTCCCGGCCGGGAATGTCACAGCGGAGCGGGACCATTGCCCGCAGCAGGCACTTCTCCGGCTCCGTGTGTTCCAGCCCCCTCTGCCTCCTGCTCCGGCGGGCCGGGGCTGTCCCTGCCCAGGGTGACGGGCTGGGGACCCCGGGAGATGCCGTGCCCAGGGCGGGGCTGGCCCGGAGCATCCCTCGCCGGTAGCGCCTGGGCTGCGGGAGGAGTCGCTCCCGTGGGAAGTAAAACGAACCCAAACAAGATAAAGTAGTGGCAGTGGGTGATGGGGGAGCCAGTCAGTCCTCGGGGGCTACACCAGCCCCGCCGCCTTCTCCTGCACGTTGTACTCCTTGCTCCTCTTCACCTTCCAGCTGATGAGGGCCAGCAGCACCGTGCCCACCACCTTGTAGCCCACCTGCAGCCCCAGGTATCTGCCGGGAGAAGAGCGGGGACATGTCACCCCTGCAGCTGGCACTTCCAGCCGGCCCCCGGGAGGGGAGGGGCACACGCAGGGTACCTGTTTCGGAGGAAATCGTTGTTGTAGTAGGCGCAGAAGCGGCCCGGGGCGCACTGCTGCTGCTGCCAGTAGATACAGGAGGAGTCGATGAGGGCTCCGAACATGGCTGGGGCCGGCAGCCAGGCTGGCAGGGAGAGAGGATGGAGTCAGTGCTGATCCCGAGGAGGTTCAGTGCCTCCTGCAGCGCCAGCAGCCCCCCAGCCTCATTCAGGGATGAGCACTCACCCAGCAGTCTCATCAGTAAGAACTGGACTCCGATGGCGAACGACTTCTCATCCTGGTTCACCACCCTGCAGGGGAGAAGCCACAGGAGGTCTGTTGTAGTGCATTTTTATACTTTCTAATACTTTATAATAGTTTTGTTTTTGTATCCCCTTATTTTTCCCAAATGGTTTATCCCAGATTGCACCCCCTCCCTTTACCTGTGCAATCCCTTTCCCTTGCTGAGATCATCCCCAAATCCCCACCCTGGCTCTCTGTCAATCTCTCAGCATCCCATCCCCTCCATCCAGAAGCTTCGGTCCAGGATGTTGAGTGATTAGCCAGAGGCCAGGGGTCAGCCCCCCAAGCCTTGCCCCATACTCTGTCCTAAATGTCTACCCCCAGTACCCATCCCTTAGGGTCACTTATTGGTCAGTAAAATGTTCTCTACTTTGGGTTTCCACCTCCCTTAAAATGTAACCTTTGCACATCTCCCGGGCTCTCAGCAGGAGCCCCCTGAGGTGCAGGGGCTCCTTCGGGACTCCTAGAATAAAACCTTGGATTAACCCCTGCTAAGGGTTGGCCCTTTTATCCCATACCCCTGTCTCTGGTGTCTCTTGTGCTGCAAAGGTGACCAGCCCAGCTGCCCTCAGTACCCTGGGGGCACAGGAGAGTGTCTCCCTGCTGTCTGCTGTGTCAGGGCTGGCTGGGGCTCCTGAGAGGCTCCCAGAGAGACAGAGACAGAGGTCAGAGCTGCTGGCTCTAGATTTGGCCAAGACTTGGACTGGTTGCACATTTATGACATCCCGTTGATCCCAACATGGGGAACCATCATAACAGCCCCCCCTGGGACCGAGGGCCCCGCACACCACTCACCGTAACACCATCATGTAGAGGGGGTTGTGGGACAGGCAGGCAATCAGGGCAGCAAAGGAGATGAGGAATATGGCAGGGAGGAGCATGTGGGAGCAGCTGACTGGACAAGAGCCCGTGTAGGTGGAGAACAGCTCATTCCCATTCAGGGAACAGTTGTGGTAGATCTGTTGGAAACGTTTGGAACAAAACAGACATCAGACTCCCAGTGCCAGCAGCAGCCTTCTTGGGACAAATCATCCCACATCCCTGTGCAGGACACTCGTAAGAGCACCAGCTCCAGTTTTAAGGCACAGCCATGGCATCCTTTAATGGGATTTCCCACCATCCCTGTTCCTCCAAGCAGGTTCCCAGGGCCTTACAGCAATTCTCCAGGGCACCTTCCCAGGGCTCAGCACACCATGTGGAAAAGATTCCACTCCCTTGTTGCATTTGTTGGGCTCCTGCAGCATCACTCCACTATTCCCAGCAAGGCTGCTTTGCTAGCCACTCGCTTTACTCACCTTTTGTCTGGGGTTGGAGGGGTTGGTGGTGCTGTTGGTGCAGCCAGCGAAGCAGGGGGAGATGTATTCCGTGGTGTTTTTCCGGCACACGGGGTGGAAGATCTGCTTAGAGCATTGGCACCCAGCCCGTGCCTTAACCTGCTGCTGGGAATTGGGTGTACTGCCAGAAAGGAGGGGGGAGAAATTGGTAAAAAATTAAGAAATAGGACAGGAGGAATTAAAAAAAAATAAAAAATCCCTTCTACTAGTTGAGCAGTTTTCCTGTTCCTGTTTGGGCTGGGCCACTGCCAGCAGCAGCCTGGCCTTCTGCCAGCCCCTGATCCCTGCAGGTACCTCTGGAAGCGTGCAGTGAATGTCACAGGAATTATGTTATGTCTACAAGCAAGTACTGACACACTTCTTTTCCATTTTTTTTTTCTCAGCTGAAAATTAATCTCAGCCTGTAGAAATGGACCTGGGCTCCATCCAGAGCTGCACAAACAGATGTTTGAACATCTACAGCTGGAAACACCACACGGACACAAACTGAAAGTGGGCACGTTCCCAAACAAGCCTGATGGCTGTGGAAGTGAAGAGGAAAAACCCAAATCTGCCCTGTCTTCCCTCAGTCCCCCAAGGAGTGCATCTGCTGGAGTCACACAGCCTGAATCCTGCAGGAATGTGGCACTGGGGAGCTGCCCTTGGGCAGGGTGGGATAGGGCTGCTCCACCCCCTGTGGGAAGATGGCATCAGAAATCTCTTCCTTGCTGGCAGTGCGCTGGGAAATGAGCTCAATGCACTTGACATCAAGCCCTGGTTGTACACAAATGTCATTTTTTATCTTAGGAAGTCATGGTAAGAGCCAAAAATATCCACTGAGGTGAGGAGAAAGATGATGTCCAGCTGGAACACTGTGAGCGTGTGAAGTGATGTGGACACAATGTTACTAATTTTCCCCTAAAAATCCAGAGTGAAAAATTACACCCTGCTTGTTTGGCCTAGAAAATCATGGATAAACACCCTCCCAAGCTCTCTGGGCTGTGAAGCACCCAGATCTCCTCCGTGCAGAGGGGATCAAGGAGCAAGAAGCATCATGGTGATGTCTTCTGCCTCTCCACCTGTGCGTGTCCCTCCCCACAGATAAGAGCTGGAGAAAGGAGGAGCTGGGAGCAGCACCTGCATTACCTGGGGTGGTAGATGCCCTCAATGTGCCCTGTGGAGCAGCCCATGAAGAAGATGGGCAGGCAGATGAGGATGGAGAAGACGAGCACCACAACGGCGAAGCGCGGGATGGCGCGCAGGGAGAAGGAGAAGCGCTTCATGATGATCCCCCCCAGCAGCATCCCCAGCGCTGCTGCTGGCAGGTTCACAGCTCCTGCAGAGGGATGGAGCCTTCAGGGGGGCCCTGCCTGCCCAGAACCCCTCCATGGGCAGGGGGCAGCTCTCTGGATCTGGGAGAACCCACAGATCCAACTGTTGTCCAAGACAGGCAGCTGGGGAACTACAGGTCAGGAAAGTCACCAACTACCCCAAAGTGAACCCCTCATCCAAAAATGAGCTTTCACTGACTTCTTCTCCAGGATTTTAAAAGCCAGGAGAATATGGGCAGTTGGCTCCCTGCTGATGGATATTTTTTGCCTCCATCCATGCTCACCTATGAGGAAGTTGGCCTGGGAGGGGGAGGCACCATACTGCTTCTCCAGGAATTTGTTGAGGAAGGTGGCCAGACCCGCAATGACAGAGGAGAAGCTGCACTGAGCCAGCACCAGGAGGATGAAGAGGGGGTTGAGCAGCAACCGGAGGAAGATCTTTGGGAATCCTGCAGGGAAAACGTAGGAAAAATGCCTTTTAGCTATTTGTACTGGGAATAAACCCCCACCCTTAGCCAGTTCCCAGTAAGGATGTCTGTGGGATGATGTTGATCTGCTGGGGATGTCTGCAGGCATGGGAAAGCAGGAGGGGAGACACCCTAATATGTCCCAGCAGCTGGCAGCACCATGGATGGGACACTGTGTCCTCTGGCCCCATCAACAGAGGCAGATGGACCCTGGGAGCAACTCTGTTTATTTGGTCTCTTATGAGTTTTCTAATTAGCAGAGAGTGGTGGAGAACCAGCATCCATTAAAGCCCAAAGAGAGGAGAAGAGGGAACTGACAGCTCCAGGATGTGACTGCAGTGGAGAAAGAGGCAAGGAGGGAGGGGCTTTATCTGGGAAGAAATCCTCCTGGAGCTAAATGAGTCATTAATCTGGTCCCTCAGCAGTGACATCCCTCTCAAGCCTGTTTTGGCTCCACATAAACAGTGTCAGCTGCAGTGGGGTGACCTCGTCGAGGAGCTGCTGGCGCCGGCAGCCCCATGCCCATCCCTGGAGCTGGGGCTAAACCTCCCAGAGAACCTTTTCTGGCCCACTCCTCCCACTTTAAGGTCCTCAATGCAAAATTTGGAAACAACTGAGGCCCCACAGAGGGAGGCTGTGCCCACCTCCCCCTGGTCCTTAGGCCCTCGTGGTGCTGGAGCTGGTCCACACACAGTGCTGGGCTCCCAAGGACACCCAACAAACCCCCTTGGTGGGAACCTGCAGGTCCTCACCCACCCCACATGGCCCAGCACAGTCCAGCATCCCCATCCACCCCCTCCTGGACCCCCCAGGAGTTTACTTTTGATGAACTCCAGCAGGGAGGTGTCCTGAGCAGCCCCTGTCTCCATCTTCCTGAGCATCCCGGCCTCCGTGTTCCGCTCCTGGCAGGGAGAGAGGAGCAGCCTGTGCTGATGACAGGGGCTGGCACTGTCCTGGCACAGGGAGGCTCAGCAGGGCCAGGGTCTGTCCCAGGGGCCTTTGACCCCCAGCCAAGCCTGACAATTACAGCAAAGCCACATCCCATGTGCCCTGAGCACTTCTCCAGGCTGGGAGAGCTGGGAGTGTTCTCCTGGAGAAGAGAAGGCTCTGGGGAGAGCCCCTTCCAGGGTCTAAAGGGGCTCCAAGAGAACTGGAGAGGGACTTGGGACAAGGGCCTGGAGTGAAAGGACAAGAGGGAATGGCTTCACACTGCCATTAGGGTTAGATGGGATCTTGGGGAGAAATTCTTGTGGTGGGGAGGCTCTGGCACAGGGTATCCAGAGTACTATGCCTGTCCGATCCTTGGAAGTGTCCAAGGCTAGGCTGGACAGGACTTAGAGCAACCTGGGATAGTGAACCATGTCCCTGCCCATGGCAGGGAGTGGAACAGGATGAGCTTTAAGGTCCTTTCAACCCAAACCATTCCAGGATTCTGTGATTACAGGGGTGAATTATCTTAAATGTCACTGCAGCCCCTGAGCAGAGCAGCAAGACAACAGCTTGTTGTTGGGAGGTTTTAAGAACTTGGAAATCTTTCTTCCCCTGAATCCTGACAAAACACCTCCCTTTTAACTCTGCTAAGAGTCTGAAAATGAAAGTTAGAGATAGTTCAGCTCAAATCTGAGGAGTCCTTTAGCCATAACTGTGAAATATTTTGGGTTTGATTTTACCTTTAAAGAATCAATGAGTAAACAATTTCGAAACCAAACTAAAGTATTTCTGTAGCAAAACCAGTGGGGTTTGGCTTTGAAAACACCAAAATGATACACATTAATTATTTTCCACCTTTTTAAAATTAGTTTTAATAGGACAGGGTTGCTGGATTGCCTTCCTCCCTCCCACCCCTCTCCTCTGGGGACAGGTATTCCCTCCCTGAGCACATCCCTGGCTCCAGGACATTCCAGCCTCTGGAGATGAGGTCTCACCTCTCCTTTCAGCATGTACCGAGGGAAGAAGAAGTAGGGGATGGAGGTGAGCACCAGGCAGCCCGAGGAGATGAGCAGCCCCAGCCACCAGGCTCCGATCCAGCGCTGGTCGCTCGGCGTCAGCTCCACTGTCAGTGCAACACACAGGGACACACTGTGAGAGCCCCAGGGGTGACAGGGACAGAGCTCCAGGAAAATATGGGCTGGAGGAGTATGCAGAGTCACTGTAGGCACAACCCAGGGGGCTCTGCACTGGCATGTAAGAGAAATGGATGGGGGTGGGAGCTCCCACCTCTTGGCAGCAAGACCGGCACTGGTTGTGTTTGGCCTGTGCTTTCCCTGGCTAGGAAAACAACCACTGCCACTCATCCCAACTGCACCAAGCCTCCCAGGTGAGTGCAGGATGGATTTGGTCAGCATGGAAGCAGGCTGGTGGCACAGGTTCAGCTCTAACCCCTGAGCCAACCAGTGAGGCAGAGATTATGGGGGCCTGAGTCCATCCTCTGCCCAGAGAACACAGTGGCTTGGACCATGCTGCTGACAGGGATGCTGAGCCAAGACAGGGACTGGGAAAGGCTGTGCTGCTTTCCTGGAAAAAGTTGCTGTCCCATTGTTCCAGGCTGGGTCACTTTCTGCTCGCAGGGACCGAGGGAAGGCCCTGTGCTGGCAGAAGCTCGTGGTTTCCAAGTGGACCAAACTCCGGGCGCCTTCTCCGGAAAAAGGAGGAGAAGGTGAGAGCCTCTCTGTCTGCAGCACACACATCCTTTGGCTGGGCCAAGGGATGCTCATGAGAGGTCTGACAGATTGCCTGGCTTGCCTTGGGGACACGGCTGCCCATGGCCAGGATGGAACCACGGCCAGCCCCGTGCCAGGGTGTGACAGGAGAGGAGCCCACACCCCTCTGGAACAATCAGCCCACTTCCCCAAACAGGACCACTCCACTCTGGAGCCTGGACGTCATCATGGAGCGACCAGGCAGAGGCTGCTAAATCCGTCTGCCGCCGCGGGGAGTGGGCCAAGGCTGTTTGACATTTCCTGCCCACGTTCATTTATTATTCTTATCAGGCACCGGACAAAAATGTCAGGCAGGTTCTGATCTCTCTAAGGAAACACAGGAAAAGCCACGTTAATGATGGAGCTGGGGTGAATTCTTTAGTGATTAAGTTACCAGAAATAATAAGCACATGCCATGGATAAAGAAAATTATCCCTGTGGTGGCGTCAGCTCAGCCCCTCTCTCTGCAGGTGCTGATGCTGGGTGCTGGGGAGGAGGATGAGTACACCCAAGTTCTCTGTATCCATAGGGCAGTGGTTGCTCTCTGGTTCTCTTCTCCATCCCTGGATTCCTCAAATTTCCCTGTTCCTCTCCACCACCACACTGGGGTTGTGGGCAGACCCCAGCCATGACCTCCAGTGCAGCACCATGAGCTGGGCATTGGAATGTCCCTGCCCCAGGGCTCTGCTTCAGTGGTGGTGTCAGGACCACCTGTATCTTATGGGGTGATGGAGTGGAGTATGCTGGGGGTGCTTTTCGAGGCTGGGTCTTTCCAGGGTTTTATGGGTCACAGGACTGGTGTTTTTTGTCACCTTTCATCTCAGAGTGACCTTCTGGCCCACAGAGGGTGTTTAGGACCTGTGCTACCTGAGCAATACTCACCAGTGTCAACCCTCCCGATATCCACGAAGAGCCGCAGCACCACGGAGCCCAGCAAGTATCCAAAGGCTGGGCCAAACACAGCAATGGCAAAGAGGATGGCTGGGAAAAGGGAACAGAGAGAGCCCCTGTAAGCAGGGAATTATAGTTTCCATGCAGATGTGGCTTCTGTCTTCCCAGGAAATGCAGGAGTGGTGGCACAACACACAGAGGGGAGAAAGCACCCGTCAACATGGTGAGAAGGTCCCCACTGCCCTGATACTGAAGGTGGTGTTTGTCTGACAGCCACAGAGGGGGAAGGCAGCTGCCTGTGGACAAATTCCCTCTGCTCTGTTGCTATCAAGGCTTTGCTGACACAATGCAAATTGTCAGCTACATCATTAATATCCATGGTATTCATGAGCCCCAGGGAGCAGCAGGGCACTGACATCCAGGGCTCACACAGGTGATTGAGACCTTTGTGTCCTCTAAGATGCCAAGGGAAAAAACACATCCTAATGCTCAGATCCAAGGAAAAACATTTGGTTCACATGTTAGGAGAGGTGAAAGATTCTGAGGGCAAAAAGGCCACCAGACCACCCTGGGTGTTGCTGAACCCTCCCATTCCAAAATAGATAACCCATACGGTCAGAACATTTTCCTTTCATTTGTTTGCAATGACAGAATCCAAGTTCCCTCCTTGAGAGAAACTCTTTACACAACTTTCTCAAGGCATTTAAAAGGAGGCAGTGAGCTTGAGCTGCATCAGACATAAAATGAAATGGGACCTGGGGACATGGAATTTCTGCTATATTGAGGCAACCCTGGAGCCATTCACCCTGACAGCCCTAAAGGGAGCACCTGTTTTATAAACAACACACCAGTCCCTCTTTCCTTCCTCTTCAGAACCTTTCAGGTTCCTTCAGTCCTCTTTCCATTGTTTTCCTAGCAGGTTTGGGAATTCTAAGGGATCAGTGGGACAATTCATTGGACAGTGATCCCTCACTGCAGAGGGGAGACAAGGATGCTGGAGCTTGGAGAAACCTGGGATAGTGGAAGGTCCCTGCCCATGGCAGGGGGTGAAACTGGATGAGCTTTCAGATCCCTTCCAACCCAAACCACCCTGGGATTCTGTGAAACAAAACAATGCACAGCAATGGTCCCACTTACCAACATAGAGTGGGGAATTGTTGGACTCTGCAAAGTCATCCACGTAGGATATCCCAAAGGGCTGGATGGGCACGGTGCCGATCCCAGCCAGCAGCTGGGCAATGACCATCATGGCCCACACGCTGCTGGCCTCCTTCTCAGGGTCCTTGGTGCTGTTTGAGCACACAAATCTATTCTCTGCATAGCACAGCTCATCCTGCCCCTGGCTTTTGTTACCTGGAGGGGAAAAAAAAGAGCGTTTCAACACTGGGTACATTCCCTGCCTCCTCCCACACTAAGTCCCCAAATAGCAGGAATCTCCCAAACTCGCTGAGTAGGCACAAGCTGCTGGATTTTGGATGGATTGCTCATTTTGTTCAGCAGTTCTCATCACCCTACACTTCCTTTGGAGTACTATACTGAGGTCAGCAAGCAAGCAGGCTGTGATTTTAATCCCACTTTTAAAGAGTTCAAGCCATGGAGTGAGGGTGCTCTGGGATTAATGAGGGCAGAGCTAACCCATGGCTGGTTTTTGCTGTCTCTGGTCTCTGCTCCCTCGTGGTACCCAGGCAGGAACAGGGAGTGATGCCCTCTGGGGTCAGCTGGCTGCCCTAAGCAGGACACCCTGCCCTGAATCCCTGCTGTCCCCATGGCTCAGGAGTAGCCCAGCTCCTTCCAAAACATGGCCCTTGCTTCTTCATACAGCCCAGACACTGGGAGGTCTTCATTCTGCTCCAGACTGCCATGGAAACTCCAACCAGGACTGAAGTATTTTCAGGGGCTGTTCACAGACTGAATGTGCTCTTTTCCATCAGGCAGTCCTCATAATGTCACTATCTCTGCCCTGTCCATCTGTTTTTGCAGTCCATCCTCTAATCCTGTTCAGTTTAGGAAAGGTGCTCTGAAAGAATTGTGTTCTGTACAGAACTTTTGGGTCATTTCCATTCTGCATCAAAAATCGAGCTGTCATTGTTCACATGAGCTTGTTCCCAAAGCCTTCCCAGTGAAAGCAGCAGCCTTCCTTGGGCTGGATCAGATCAGGATCCTGGCCAGAGCAGGCCCTGGGGAAAGGGGAGCTTTGCTATATCACAGAATTCCAGAATGGTTTGGGTTGGAAGGGACTTTAAAGCCCATCCAGGTCCACCCCTGCCATGGGCAGGGACACCTCCCACTATCCCAGGTTGCTCCAAGCCCTGTCCAACCTGGCCTGGGACACTTCCAGGGATCCAGGGGCAGTCACATCTTCTCTGGGCACTCTGTGCCAGGGCCTCAGCACCCTCACAGGGAAAAATGCCTCCCTAATATTTAATCTAAACCTACTGTCTCAGAGAAACTGTGGCTGCCTCATCCCTGGAAGTGTTCAAAGACAGACTTGGAGCAACCTGGGACAGTGGAAGGTGTCCCTGCCCATGGCAGGGGGTGGAATGAGATGGGCTTTAAGGTCCCTTCAAACTCAAGGCATTCCATGATTCTCTAACAACAGCTGGAATAACATGTGCTGGGAGGGGCAGAAGAAACCCCACACATATTTTTTTGCATTCAGAAGGGTTTCCAAAGCCATAATGACATCGGGTTTAACCAGCCACTCCACACCTTAAGGCTGTGTTTGAATCACGCGTGCCCTGGAAACACCCCCTTTTTGGGGGGCAGTCACACATCACCCCTCTGGAGCAGCTGGGTGTGGGTTTGTGGGGCCCAGCTGGTGGCACTCACCCGTGCTGAGGGCAGTGTACTCGTAGGGGCCCGAGAGGAAGTGTGGCAGGGTGACCAGGAAGGCGCCCAGGGCCAGCAGCAGCCCCCCCAGGCCGATGACGCGCGGGCGGTGCACGCGGCTGCCGAAGTAGCTGACAAAGATGATGAGCACCACGTTGCCAATCTGGAAAAGGCACAGGGAATAGGGAGGAGCGTGAGAATCCACACAGAATCACAGAATAATGAGGTTGGGAGAGACCTCTAAGATCACTGAGTCCAACCTATGACACCTCAACTAGGCTATAGCATCCAGTGCCATGTCCAGGCTTTTTTAAACACATCCAGAGATGGTGATTCTGCCACCTCCCTGGGAAGAGCACTCAACACGGGGTACATGCCAGTACTTTATTATTTTTTTGGTGAAAGAGGACATCCAGGCCCTATGGCTGTGCCTGGCGGGGTGGACAGGGCTCTCATCAGGAGGTGTTTGACCTCCACAGGAGCATCCCCTGGCCCTGTGTGTCCACAGCACGGCAGTGCTCCCTCCTCATCTCCAGCCACAGGGTCACCTCTGGGCATCCCTTGTTGGCATGAATGACACCACAGCCTCCCTGTGATCTGGCTGGGGCTCTTTCAGCACCCACACCTGCCCCCCACCCCACAGGCATCACAGAATCATTTAGGGTGGAAAAACCCTCCAAGACCATCAGGTCCAACTGCTCCCCCAGCACTGCCAAGGCCACCACTGCCCCACGTCCCCAAGTGCCACATCCACACATCTGTTAAACCCCTCCAAGAATGGGGACTCCACCACTGCCCTGGGCAGCTGTGCCAGGGCTGACAACCCTTTCTGGGAGGAAATTTTCTCTCATACACAAACGAAACCTCCCGTGGCCCAGCTTGAGGCCATTTCCTCTTGTCCTGTCCCTCGTTCCCTGGGAGAAGACATTGACTGATGCGGCATAAACTGACAATTCCTCCAAAACCAGCAAGGAATGAAACATATTGCCTCCATCCTGTGACTCAAACGGACATAAGCCCTGCTACAAAGTCCGGCTCGCTGCAAATATTTATGACCCTGGGCATTTGCAACTGCAGACACCATCAACTAGAAAGCCATGAAACCACACAGCTTGCTCAGGCAAGTGGGTGAACACCACAAAATTCCCATTACATGGGCTTTAACAGGACAACCTAAACATCATTTTAACTTTGGCATGTTGAAGCTGTCCCTGCTCGTTGCAGGGGGTTGAACAAGATGGCCTTTAAAGGTCCCTTCCCACCCACACCACTCTGTGATTCTATGTATGGCTAAGAAAACTTTGTATTTATGTTTGTGTGGGCTCTCTTGTTTGTCTCTTTGTGGGTTTTGTTCTTGGAATTGCTGTAGGCACCAACGCACTAAGATTGTTGTCCTGGACACGCAGGGCACCTCACGCAGACACAGACAGCAGGAAGTCTCAGTGGGCACTGAGACATCTTTTTAATCCCAAGTGTCCATGCTGGTTGAGGTAAGACTGAGGCATTCACTTGCCCAGGGATCCAGGAAGATTCCCAGTGTCCAGCTTCTGGATGGAGCATCCCCTGTGCTCACCAGGGAGCTCATGAGCAAGTGTGCTGCCACTTGGTGCCAGCAAAAAACTCTCTGCCAGCAGATCTTTTCCTGTCATTTCCCAGGCCTTGAAGAGCTGCTAGGAAGAACAGAATTCCTGGAAATGTGAATGAGGAAACTTATTCCAAGGGATTTCTTGATAAGAAAGTGTTTGTGAGAAAATCCTCAGCCAGCTCAGTGATATGCCTTAAACTGCCAGAGGGCAGGGTTAGATGGGATATTGGGAAGTAATTCCTCCCTGTGAGGGTGGGGAGGCCCTGGCACAGGGTGCCCAGAGCAGCTGTGGCTGCTTTTGGATCCCTGGAAGTGTTCAAGGCCAGGTTGGATGGGGCTTGGAGCAACCTGGGACAGTGGGAGGTGTCCCTGCCCATGGCAGGGGTGCAATGAGATGGGATGAACTTTAAGGTCTCTTTCAACCCAAACCATTCCAGAATTCCATCCAGTGTAAGCCTGCTCTTGTCCAAGGGCCACCCCCACAGGATCCCCCCATTGGCCCCTGGATGTGGCAGAGCAGAACGAGGTGTGACAAGGTGTCCCAGAGCACAGCACCGCTGCTCTCCCAGCACACGGAGCCTGAGGAAGCCCTGGCTGTGAACAGCCCTGAGACTCTGTTTTGGGAAGGTGCCCCCCAGGCCCTGGCCACCCTTTGGGTGCTCCTCTCCCAGTTACCTCGTGCAAGCTGGAGATGAAGCCTGAGGAGAGGCTGGAGAGCCCGAAGCGCTTCTCGATGGTGGTGAGGCTGCTCTTGAAGTTGGCGCTGTAGAGGAGCTGGGAGAGCTGCAGGAGCCCATGGCACAGCACAAACACCTGTGGGCAAACAAAGAGTGCCACCCCAGTGAGGACCCCGCTGGAATCACAGACTCATTAAGGTTGGAAAAGACCTCCAAGGCCATCAGGTCCAACCTTTGACCAGGCACTGCCATGCCCACTAAACCATATTGAGAAGTGCCACATCTACTTGCTGTTTGGACACCTCCAGGGATGGTGACCCCACCACTTCCCTGGGCAGCCTGTTACAATGATTAACCACTCTTTCAGTGAAGAATTTTCCCTGATATCCGATGTGGGCCTCTCCATGCACCCTTTGAGGCCATATGAGACCAGAGTGCCCTGCTGCTGTGTAACTGCTGGTGGCCACATCCTGATGAGTGTATTCCAGCTGGCTTTGGCCAATGGCTGCACCCCTGGAATGGAGCATCTTGGGATTCACTCAGCTGGAAAGTCAATTAACTGAACCTGCTCCAAGGGGTGTTGCTAGAAAAAGTTGAAAAAGGGTGTTAAAAGCCCCAGAGGGAGAGGATGAAATATGCACAGCATGGTCTCACTGCTGGAAGATTCCAAAATAGTATTCCAAACCCAGCAACTTCCCTTGAGCTGGGCAGTGAGCTGAGCCAGGAGCCAAGCTGAGCAGAGGCAGAGGAGGGAATACAGAGAGTCTGGGAGAAATCTGGCTGAAATAGCCTGGGTGGGCTCTGAGAGGAGAGCGCTCTCAGCCAGGGATGCAAGAGGCAGCTCACAAGTGTCCCTTGATCTATATTTAGTCAGAACAGTTTTCCTTTATTTTTCTTGGAATGGAATGCATCCACACGGTGCCAAAAGCATTTTTAAATCAATTAAAAAAAAATCCCAACAAACAAATAAAAAAAAAACCAAATGGGGGAAGATCTTTTAATTTAGATTCACAGGAAATCAAATATTTGCTGAATACCGGAAGAGTGTCCCTCAATGATAACGTCGGGAAGTGCAAGATGATGGATGAGGGATCAAAGGGACTGCAGGGCTGACAAATTCCTGATGTTCTTGGCCAGAACAGCAGCAATAGTCCTTATGAGTATTTATCTGGAAGGGCGGTAGCACCCAGTAGCTCTGACCCATTAAATGATAAAAAAAATCAAAAAAGACCAGCTTGGAGGATGCAAATTCCATAAGTGGGTGGAGTGTGTTTAGGGAGCAGAGGATGATGCATGGCCGGGCCCAGAAATTGTAGCAGAATTTGGGTAGAAGATGGGCAAGAAAATGGTTTCTTGGGAGTCTTCTGTGAAGGAAGAGAAATCCAGCCAAAAGGCTTGGCTGGGAATCTAAAAGCATAAGGGATGGGAGAGATGCTGACAGACAGAAAAAGAGGAGAGGATGGAGATGAAGGAGAAGGAGAAAATGGAGCCCCGGCAGCGTGAGGGCAGGCTTAGAAAAACTTGGAGACCATGGGGAAGATGAGGGAGAAAGGCAAACACCCCAAAATGAGGAAAGAAGGACCACAGGCACAAGCTGCCATCACAGAGTCCCCAGCCACATCTGGGAGGAGTGAGAGCAGACAGGCTGGCATCAGGCTGGCATCAGGCTGGCATCAGGCTGGCATTGCCATTGCAATAACCAGGAGAGGACAAAGTCCCAAGCTGGGACTTTGCCCCGACAAAAAGCTGCAGAACAGGAATTTGGGGTGTAACGTGGGAAATCCTCCCAGACAGGGCCAAAGTGGAAGTGAAATATCTGCCAGTAAACTCTTGAAGATGAATGACCTCTCCATCCTCCCACTATCAGCTCCCACACTTGAAATCCCATCCCAGGACAAAATCCTGTGGGTGGAAGCTGGATCCACCACTTCCCCAGGCTTGACTTGGAATCTACGTGGGTTGATCTGGAGCAGAGGGGTGAGGATGGCAACTGGAGAGGGGATCTTGTTGCTAGAGAACATCATTTTTTGTCCATGTGGCTCTGGGCAGACTCTACAGAAGGCCCTGGAGCAAGGAAGTGCCGGCTGAAGAGCAGTGGTCTGGGAGCCACAGAGCAGCTGGACACAGAGCTCTCCTGGAGCCAGGCGCCAGCCAGGGAAGAAAAGCTGTTTACCAACAGGGAGGGAAGAGGGTGGATCACCAGGGCTGAATTTAGCACAGCAAATGTCAGCCTGACCCCGGGGCAGACAGGGACACAGAGTGTCGAGGACAGAGGGGATGCTGGCACGGAGGGGAGATGAGGAGGAGAGGCAGGCTGGCTCCCCAGAATGCTGGGGGTGGCAGGAGATGGGATGGAGGCATGGAAGGACCATGGGAACCACAGCAGGAGGGGAGAGAGACAAGCTATGAGAGGAAAAGGCAGAGCTGCCAGGAGGTGCCCTGAGATGTGTTAATACCTTGGTGATAACCTGGGATGGCCAAAACGGAGCCCTGGATCCAGAGATGCCTGGGAACAAGCTGGGGCTGCCTGCCAGGAGGGAAGATGAGGTGAGAGAAATGCAGCTGGAGAGCACCAGCAAAGGGAGAGGAAAACCTTGGGGTGTGACTGCTTCCCCCTGCCCATGGGTCCTTCTAATGCAGCTCCTGTCTGCAGGATCAACCGGAAAGGCGGCAAAGCCTGGATCCTCCAGGGATGTGATCCCACCCTGAGACCACACAGCAGCCTCAGCCCTCGGATGTGCAGAGCCCAGAGAATGGGAGGGGAAGGGCAGGGGTGATTTTTTTCTTGGGAAGAACCTGGCACCCAAAACAGCCCGAGAAAGGCAAAACAACCTTTGCTCCAGGACTTGTGCAGTGGAGTCTGGCTTTTCCAGACACACTCCAAGTGTCTGGAGGTGAGATGAGGATTCTGATGAATTCCCGTGAATTCAGCAGACTCAGTTTTAATTATAATAAGGACATCCTAAACCTTGAAGGCTCTGAGTGCAAAAAACTGAGAGAGGGCCTAACTTGGAGGGCTCCCCAAAAGGAGTCCATGCACCCCCTGAGGCTGGTGGACATGAGGGGCACCATCCTCCTGTGTCCCCTCACAGGTCTCTCCCATCCCTGTCTCTCTTCCCACGCGTTCCCGTCCCTACATGTTCGTTCTGACCACCCACAACCTGCCGGTGCATGGAAACCAGCCCCGTCCCAGCCCTTCCAGCTGCTCCAGATGTGCTGTGCTGCCCCACGCTCCCGCCCAGCAGCCCCGGGAGGGGAGGGAGCTGCCCTAATCCATCTTCCCTGATGACAAGAAGGGGCTCTTCAGCAAGAGCCGAGCTCGCTTGCAGGGAGGTTTGGCTGACGCGAAGCCGACGCGAGGGCGAAGGCGCGGTGGGAGGTTGAGGAGCCGGGGGCGCTCCCAAGTGCTGACCCTCCGGAGCAGAGGCTCCCACGGGAGCCTGGAGTATTTTTGGAGCTGCAGGCAAGGAGTGCAGACAGGCAGGGAGCAGCACAGGAAGGCCAAAGGCGTGGACCCACGTGGACGCCCCCAAAATCCCCTCGTAATCGTCCCCGCGCTTCTTTCAGAGCAATCCTGACTCCAGGCTGCTTGTACAAGGCACTTGGCTCCTTTCCAAAAGGAGCTGCACTTAGAAGGAAAGCAAACTCCTGGGGGAGACAGGCTGCTGCCCCCACCCAGCTCGTGGGGACCAGCACCTCCCAGGGCAGTGCTTTTTCCAAAGGAAGAGAAACCCATCCCATGGCAGAGAAGGGGGAGGACTGGTTCCTCCATGAGAGCTGGCAAGGATTCAGTCAATCCCAGCCTAGACTTCCATCTGAGATGTGTCCAACAAATACTCAGGTTTCATTTCATAGGAGTGAACCATCTCTGTGGAGCCTCCAGGGATCTCCAGGAGTCAGGATAAGGCTCTTCCAGGCAGGAGCCTAACTCTGCTCTGCAGGGACCACAGTTTTGGGAGGATCCTGCTACACGTGGCATGGCCATAGCTCCAGCTGGAGGAGTGAGTTAAGGGTTAATCCCTTGCTCTGCTTCCACAGTTCCTGTTCAAATTCATCCCTCACCTCATTTTTCAGTGTCTTCCCCTTGGCAGCCCTGGTTGGAGATAAAGAGGGTGAAAAAGACTCCAAGCTGCCTACCTCTGGAGTCTCCCTTCACTTTAATCTCCTGAGCTTGCAAGAGAAAAAAAAAAAAAAGGAAAAGGAGGGGGAACTGTAGGAATTTATAATATCCCCAAAATTTTAATATGGAGAAGACAGAGTGTTTATTTTAGAGTAGTAAGATAACTCTTACTACACTGGGAGATCCTTCTGCAGTAGGACAGCTGAGGTCACTCAGTCCAAAAGAGATATATCCAGCTGGATATGGAAAGTGTAGGGTTAGAGTTAAACCCTACACTTTCCATATGTAGAGTGGGGAAATACATCCCTCTTTGGCATAGTTTTCCTATGGGGAGCTGCCTGGATTTGCAGATCAAGAAGTACCATGAAGGATGAAAAGAAGCACAGCATTTCCACAAAGGGAACCAAAGACCCTGCATGGAGCCCATCCTTTAGTACAGAACCTCTGAGCCTGGCCTGATGGCAGATGTTGGCTCCTAAGTGGGATTTCTATTGCAAATAATGAAACAATATAAAAATTAAGCTGATCAGGGATTGCCTGAAGCACTCTGGAATGACGACTGTCTGCTGCCAAGCCACACACGTTTTACCCCCTGGCTGTCACGTGCAAAGACAATATTTGCTCTTTTTGCAACAAACACACACACACGGGATTTCCTGGCACTGTATCCCTTTGCAAGGCCCAGGTGAGCCCAGCTTTGCCCAGAATGGAGCTTTTTGGCTGCAGAGGATTGCTGAGGCAGACCCTCAGTGTGGGATGCTTCCCAAGAAAATACCGCCCTCAAAATAGGACACCGGGCCTCCCTCAGCCTTTCCTCCCTCTGGCAGGTTGGGTGGTTGGTTTTCCTTCATTCTTCCTGAAGGTCTCTTTTCATTCTGGGGCATCAGGACCCGATGAGGGTTTCCTTGAGGGCAGGTCCAGGCTGGCTGTGTTGTGCCTGACCCAGAGGTGTGTGCAAACACTCCTGCCCGCCCGGGCCTCGTGCTCCCTATCAGCGTCACTCCTCTCCCGTCCTGCTCCCATAATCTTATCTACACTGACCACTCCTTGCTTGTGTTTGGGCACCCAACCACCTCGCCCCTCATAAAATTACCTTGTCTCAGGTCTCCTAGACCTTGATCCCACTAAGCTTTCCAACCCATCTTTTTCCTTATCCCACTGCTGGTGTTGCTGGTGAAGACCAGGTGGTTCTTCCCTTCTGGAGCCTGATCCCACCAAAAGCAGATGTGGCCACAGTGCTGGACCATCCAAACCCAACCTGTGCTGTCTGGTGCCAGCACCATCACCACAAATGCTGGAAGACCCAGGTCCTTCTTCTCCTGTCACTAAGGACCCTCCTGGTGCCTTTGCCACAAACACTCATCCAGCCTGCACAGTGCCCAGAATTGCAATATTGCTTTGATTTTCCTGCTTAAATCAATGGCTCTAATCAGCCATGACTTTCTCCTTTCTGTGTTCCCCTCTCCAAACCTACAGCCAAGCTGCCTCCAGATCTGTGACTTGATAAATCTCCTGTTCTGGCTAAACAAAGACATTAATAATCTTTTCCAACAGGATATGAGAGCACAACTGGTACATCTCCAGGCTTCTAGAATACACTCCTCAGCAAATTCCTTTAGTCCCTTGGAAGGAAGGGACAAAAAACTTGTCCTGCTGCTGTTGGGAGCTCAGACCCCAGGGCCAGGCTCCGTTTCCTCTGCAGGAGACATCCAGCCTCCCCTGGGAGGTGAGAGCTCCCTGCTCCTGCTCACTGCTCCCAACACCTTTACCCCAGGGTGCTTTCAAGCCTTATCACACTCTGAGAGCCCAGTCTCCTCCTGAAGTTGCTGCCCCCTCTCCTACCCTCTTCCATTCCCTCCCTCTCCTTGCCCCAGTACAACACCCAATTTAAAGCTCTCCTAAGGCTTTTAAATCTCTCTCTGGATCACCTCTGGCTGACATAAGTGAGAATAATTCTCTGTTGTCCTCCTGTTTCCTTTTCCATGCCAGGCAGTCTGCAGGCACGGAAAAAAGCCTCCCCCTGCCTGCACTCACAACACTTTCACACTGCTCCTCTGTGCTCTCCAGCTTCCAGCTGAAACCAGTCCAGCTCCTCTAAATCAAAATATATTTATAAAGCTCTCCTGCTTGTCATCTTTCTGGGGATCCCAAAATCAATTAAAATAGTTCAAAACCACGAATGAGACAGTAAAGGCGAAGAAGCCAAAATAATTGAGGTTCTGTAAACAGAGAATTCCTGTGAAATAATCCTTCTCCAGTGGTTGTCTGGGAGCAGAAAATGGTCATAGAATCATAGCCTCATTAAGGCTGGAAAAGACCTCCAAGATCATCAAGCCCAACATGAGCTTAAATCACATGGCTGGGGCTCTGGACTGGGGGACACTGATGGTGTCCCTGGCCATGGGGGGTATCAAAAGCACCATGGTCAGGGACCCCATCAGTGTCCCCCAGTCCAGAGCCCCAGCCATGTGAAGGTGCAACCTTCTCCACCTTTCAAGCCTGTTTCAATCCTTTAGGCTGTGAGGTTCTCGGTGTCCCCAGTGCCACCAGGTGCTGGCATCCACCTGAGGCTGGGCTCATGCTGCATTTGCTGAGCAGCACAGCTGCAAGGCCCCAAACCCTGGTGCCAGTCAGCACAACCCTGGGAGCTCTGGTGAATGTCCAAGCAGAAGGATCAGAGAAATCATGGGATGTTTTGGGTGGGAAGCGAGCTTGAAGCCCATCCTGTTCCACCCTGCCATGGGCAGGGACACCTCCCACTGTCCCAGGTTGCTCCAAGCCCTGTCCAGCCTGGCCTTGGACACTCCAGGGATGCAGGGGCAGCCACAGCTGCTCTGGGCACCCTGTGCCAGGGCCTCAGCACCCTCACAGGGAACAATTCCTCCCCAAAATCCCATCTGACTGTCCCATCATCACCCCCATCTCCACCAGTGCTGTGGAGTTACCGGGATGCTCCAGATGAGCTCAGAGCTCAGCAAAACCTCCCAGCGCCGGCACCTGCAGGAGTTTTGTGCTCTGCTGTGTCTTTTCCAGGGGGATGGGGGTGGGAGCAGTGGGCAGAGGGCTCGGCAGCCCCAAGGCAGAGCAGGGCTGGCTCCAGCCAGGAGCAGTCACTGCTCCGGCCGGGGCAGGCGGAGCCCGGCGGTATCGGCAGGGACCGAGCCCGCTCTGTGTCACTGCCCCAGGCGCTGCAGACCCACGTGTGACCGGCAGTGACTCCGCAGCACCACACGGAACTGTCACACCGGGCTCCAGAGGGAATGGGAGCAGCTGGAACCGCACCTATCCACATCCACAGGGAATTGCTTCCTGAAGTGCAGCTGCGCTGCTCCTGCATCCCCAGGACTCCAACCCCACCCCATGGAACCCCTCCAACTGCTCCTTTCCACCAGGACTTCTCCCTCCCCGATGCCCATCCCTGGCACCGTTGTGTTCCCACACCTCCAAACGTCAGTGGCAATGGCTCCAGTTCTGGGTCCAGTTTTCCAGTTCTGGAAAGCACCCAGAGAGGGATGGGGTCTGCTGCAGGGGGTGGTGGTCCCTGTCACAGGCGTCATGGAGGGGCAAGATGATGGAAAAATTATTTGTTATTTCAGCCCCAGCCCTGCAAAAGACAGCCTGGATATGATCCCATCACATGGGCTTTGGGGATTAAATATGAGCTTAGTGATTAACTCTTCCAAGTCTTAATTGTGTCCTTCCAAGCCTGTTAAAAGTAGGGAATTTTGTTGTGTTGCAAATATTGTCCCCATCAGAAACTGCCATTGCCTGTGTGAGGATGCTGTGTCTGATTGCTCTGGGGAGGGTGATGCCCACAGGTCCCCAGAAAATTTGGGGCTGGATGAGGCTTTTTTATAATCCATCATTCATAGCACCAGTGGCTTCTTGTACAAATAACAGCTACAAACCCTTTCAAAGCCAGATGCTGGCCACACCTTGCCCTCTGATGACCATTCACTCCAGAACTCCCCAAAATTGGAAATTCCCCACAGTGGAAATTCCACTGTGACACTGACATCCTACTCATTTTTGGGGGCTGAGGGAACTGACACTGCACACAGGCTACTCCTTTCTGATCCTGAAGCAGTGCTTTTGTTAAAGTATATGTGTTTAATGCAAATGTCACCGGACAGGAAGAGTGAATACATCAGGAGAGGGTGGGGGATCCTGTTGCCTGTCAATTTATACATTTTTTCTTAAAAGCAAGAATATTTCTCTGAGGGATGGGTGTCCTGAGTGCCCCCCATCCCAGATGGAGCACATCATCCCTCTGAAGCCAATGAGATTGTTTGGGTAGAGCTCAAACTGTTCCTTCATGTGCTTGCACGGTGCCACTGCCAGACTGCTGACTTTTCAAACCAGAAACAATTCTAAACTAGAAGTTTTGAAGTAAAAACTTTAAAAAGCAGTTTTAAAGCTTTTCTTCAGGCAATGCTTTTCCAGCCACTAGCAAAGTGACACCCCTGAGTCATGTGCCCTTGGCCAGATGCCCCTACAAGGTCCCATCCAAGTGCCCTGGGGCATGTGGGGTGCTGAACACCCAGCCTGACTCTGGGGCACCCACAGCCCACACCCTGCAGCTGCCTAGGGGCTGCACAGATGGAGCAGCACTTACTTGTTGGGGCTTTTGTTTTTTAATCTGAAAGTTTGACATCCTGCAAGAGAGTTTGGCAATGTTTTTTCACTCCAGGCTGTTTTTGCTTGCTGCTGGTTGCCAGAGCAGAGCAAGAGCTGCAAGAAGGGCTCTGGTTTTGGGTGACTTTACTCACTGCAACTCAGGGTCATTACTGCAGCAGCCTGAAGGGCGCTGGGGGCAAATTTTGCACCTCCAGCAGAGCAGAGGACAGGTCAGCAGTCCCCTCCGGAGGAACATCAGCGTATCCCAGAAACCACCCAGGGTAATCTCAAGCTCTTTCTCCTGGAGCCCACAGCCAAAAAGCGTCATCAAGTCACCTGCTGGAACAGCCCAGCCTGGGCAGCAGGGACCTGCAGGGGTATGGGACTGGGAGGCATCATCTGGGATCATGCCTCAGCCCTGGGAGCTGTCAGGAGGAGCAGCCCCGTGGTACCCTCCAGCATTCCCATGCAGCCCCAGCACAGCCCAGGGAGCAGCACCATCCTCCCTACAGGGTGATGGCAAACAACCCCCAAACCCATCCCAACCACCACACCTCCTCCACAGTCACACATCCTGAAAACCCAGGGCTGGGAAGAGCTGACACAGCACAGCACCCACACTCAGGTCTAGGAACAGTGGTGGGAAAGCACAGCCCGGCCCGGGCAGCACCGGCAGCCCCGGCACGGAGGGTCCTGCCCGCCAGTGCCCCTGGGACATCCCTGGCACATCCCTGGCAAATCCCCTGGGACATCCTTGGGCACATCCCTGGCACATCCCTGGCACATCCCCGGGCACATCCCTGGCACATCCCCTGGCACATCCCTGGCACATCCCTGGGCACATCCCTGGCACATCCCTGGGCACATCCCTGGCACATCCCCGGGCACATCCCTGGCACATCCCTGGGCACATCCCTGGCACATTCCCTGGGACATCCTTGGGCACATCCCTGGCACATCCCTGGGCACATCCCTGGCACATTCCCTGGGACATCCTTGGGCACATCCCTGGGCACATCCCCTGGCACATCCCTGGCACATCCCTGGGCACATCCCCAGCACATCCCCAGGCACATCCCTGGCACATCCATGACACATCCCCGGCACATCCCCGGGCACATCCCCGGGCACATCCCTGGCACATCCATGACACATCCCTGGCACATCCCGGGGCACATCCCCGGCACATCCCCGGGCACATCCCCGGGCACATCCCTGGCACATCCATGACACATCCCCGGGCACATCCCCGGGCAGCGGCCCTTCCCAAAAACCCCACCCGGCTGCTCACGGTGCCCGTGTGAGGAGGTGCTGCCGAGGGAGGATGGAAATCCCCCGTTCCAGGGACATCCCGGGGACAGGAACAGCCCGGGCAGCAGCCTCGGGGCGCATCCAAAAAAGGGGTGAAGAGCGGGAGGGGAGCGAAATCCAGGTGAGGGGTGGTGTGAAGGCAGCAGGAGAGGAAAGGTGCCACACGGCCGGGGTGAGCGGTGTGTCCTCACGCCAGCAGCCAGCTCAGGAGCCTGGAGCTCAGGCAGGGGCCGGCTCTCAGGGGGCAGCACCCAGGTGAGGAACTGGGCAGCCAGCACCGGAAAACCCACCGAGCTTTTGTTTCTGTCACTCAAAAGCTCTGCTCACGCAAGTTTTTAAAGCAAGCCCGTGTTATTCTAAGGCAGTGCTTTCTTCTCAGACCAGGATGTGGTTAATCATTGCCCAAGCAGCAGCACACCGTGTACGAGAGCCGTGGGGAAGCTCACGGAGAGCTGCTCCATGGGGTGAAACACCCACGTGCCGAGCAGGGCATCACTTTGAACCCGCAGAGCCCCCCGGGCTCCCCAGGACTGCCCCAGGAGCTGATGTTCCAACTCTGCATCATCAAACCCCCTTGGTTTCACGGGGACGCGTGGGGTGGGCTGGGAACAGGGCAGGACCCCCCTCCCTCCCCGCCAGCATCCCTGCCCCATCCTTACTTTGATGTTGCAGAAAAAACTCCTGGAGCAGGTGCCGGAGCTCTTGGGGATGTCAACCGGGGATTTGCCAACTTCGGGGCGGACTCCCATGGCGAGGGCTTCCCGGCGAGCCCGGGATTTTGGGGCTGCGCTCCGGCCCGGCCCGGCCCGACCCGCCGCCCGCACGGGCTGTGCCGGAATCCCTCCGAGGCTGCGAGTGAGCCCGGCAGCGGCAGCGCCAAGTTCTTATAAATCGGCTCTGGGCAGCGATGATGAAACGCTTTCTCCTCCCTCTTTCGCTTTGTGCGCCGAGGGAACTTTAAAGTCGCAGGAAGCGAAGGCAGCGCGCCCGGAGCAGGTGGGGACGCTCCGGAGCGCGGGATGGGACAGTGCTCTGCCCAACCCTGGGGACACCCAGCGCCCCGAGCCGCCCCTGTGCCCCTGTGCCAGCCTGCAGGACCCGGCTGCGCAAGGAGACGGTGCTGACAGGGCAAGGAAAACCACTGGGATTTTAATTCGAAGGTCCTCTGAAGGGGCGAGAGGAAGGAGAGGAGCCTTTCAGCAGCTGAGATTTGGCTCCCAGGTAGTGGGAGGGGGAAACTGGGTGGTCAGATGGAGAAATCCTTCACCGGGCCGTGGGGTTTTGGAGGGACAAAAAAACCTTGAGTATTTGTTTTTATAGAAAAAGCTGCGTTCGTGAAGCTCCTGAGCGCTGGTTTTTTTTTCACCAACACCTCTCGGGGCTTTGTTTATGCAAAGCACTGATTTATTTTGCAAGCTCCTCTCAGGGGGAAACGCGTCAGAAGGAGAAGGGCAGGTTGATCCAGCCGGAGGAGAAACCAGCTTCAGGTGTTCCGTCCTCACCATCGCTTCCCTCTGTAGAGCAGGCGGGGAGAGCAGGGGCACCCCAGGCCAAGCACAGCGGGGCGCACCCCGGGCTGTGCTGGGGCTGGATAAACCAACCCCAGCTCCGCCATGGTTTCCCTGGGGGGGCTGGAGGGTTTCTGTGTGCGGTGCCCAGGACCGAGCCCCCTCAGGGGCATCCCCGGCCCCGTTCGTGGGCGCTCACCACGAGAGGGTGCCTGCAGCCCGTGGGAAGCGGCATCCCGGGCGCTGCCGTGCTCCCTGGCCACCCTCGGGATGTGACCCTGCCCAGGGCACGGCGACAATCAGCGCTGCTGAGATAAAAAGAGCTCGTTTGGGCTCTCAGCTTCCCAGTTTCTGAAGCCTGTCCCAGGATGGGTGGGTATCACTGGCTTTGGGGGGACAAAAGAAGCATCTTTGTTTTCCAGCTTTCTTTTCCGCTGCCATCCCCAAATTTGCCAGATCTGTGGTGTGAAGAGACCCTTATCCCCCGTCAGAGTTAGCCAAGCACTTTTACCCAACATTCTGTGGCAAGACGTGGAAGTTTCAGCCTCTCCAAGAGAAAAGCTCAAGCAAACCAACATCTCTGCTCCTCTCCCATCCTCCCCAGGAGCCCAGCGTGCCACTGACCTAATTTTTGAGGCAGTGCCTGACCTGCTCCCTATTCAGTTTATTTTGCAGCAGCTGTGAGGCTCACTCTGTCATAACAACCCCTCACAGAGCAGCTGTTCTGGCCACTGACTCCAGCTTCTCCCTACAAATTTGTCTCCATACAGCAAAACATAGTGGGGAGGATGCCTGACAAGTCTGAGCCTGGCCTGGCAGCAGGGAAACAGCCCTGCCCCGATGGCCTGTGCCATGGGAGGGCTTGGGCACCCTGTGAGGGGGATGGTGACCCCCACAAGGGCAATTGGGACCCTCTGCATGTACCTCTGGGGGCTGGATGCTGCTGCCCCACTGGAATTGTTTAGCTTGGAAGAGCCCTCCAAGACCATGGAGTCCAATTGTTCCCCCAGCACTGCCAAGTCCAGCACTAACCCACGGCTCCAAGTGCCACATCCACACCTCTGTAAATCCCTTCAGGAATGGGGACTCCACCACTGCCCTGAGCAGCCCCTTCCAATGCCTGACCACCCCTTCTGGGAAGGAATTTTCCCAATATCCACTCTAAACCTCCCCTGGTGCAGCTCGAGGCCATTCCCACTCCTCCTGTTCCTGTTCCCTGGGAGCAGAGCCTGACCACCCCCGGCTGTCCCCTCCTGTCAGGAGTTGTGCAGAGCCACAGGGTCCCCCCTGAGCCTCCTTTGCTCCAGGCTGAGCCCCTTTCCCAGCTCCCTCAGCCTCTCCTGGTGCTCCATTCCCTTCATGGATGCAGGTCCTTGGTGGGAACTGACCACACATCCCCTCAGTGGCTGGAGCAGCCTCAGACCTGCTGGGCAGCACAGGACCTGTGCCCCCAGGCACCTCTGTCCTCCCCGGGTCTGGCCACCCCCAGCAAGCCCCTGCTGGATCTCAGGCATGGGGAGGTGCCCCAGCAGGGCCAGGAGAAATGCTGCTGGCAAACCATGCTGCCCTTGGATTTCTCAATGTGCAGCTCTTGCAATAGGTAAGGCAAGAAAACAGCTGGTTCATGCCCAGCCATGAGCCACGGACTGCACTGGGACACCCCAGGGGCTGCACACCCTGCTGACCCACCTGCTCAGTGCTCCAGGAACAGCTCCCAGCCCATCCTGCTCAGTGCTCCAGGAACAGCTCCCAGACCATCCTGCTCAGTGCTCCAGGAACAGCTCCCAGTTTTTCCCTAGCAGGGAGCACTGCCCAAGCCATGGCAGATTAAATACCCTCCTAACACAATAAAAGCTGACAATCTGAGTTTAAAGTCCAGTCATCTCTGACCATCAGAGAGCACTGCTGACATCTCCCACACTTTTATCCTGCTGGAAGAGAAATTCCAGCCCATGTTCATCTCCAGCTTTCCTACAACAACACTGCTTTTAAATCATGGGCTTGAGATTGTGCAACAGGAGTTAACCAAATGAGCTGCACGTGAGAAAATGGGGGTCTCTTGCCTCTTTTTGAGGATTCTCTACTGCATTTCACTCTCTTGGCAAGGAGTGGCTCATCTTGAAGATGAGTGCACGGGAGGGAAGTGATTTATGGTGGAGAGCTGGGTTTCACATTCTTCTCATCATGCTTGGTCAGGGCAATAGGGTTGATGTTCAAGTGCCTGGTAGGAGAGACCCCACATGGCAGGGTTGGGTTTGTTTCACAGGGTTTGGTTTGTTCCACAGGGTTTGGTTTGTTCCACAGGGCTCCCAGGCTGTGCTTCATGCTCCTCCTGGTGAGGAACCAGGGGAAGGAGAGCCCCTCATGCTGCTGACTGACAGGGAATCAGCTGCTTCAGGCCACAGCTCTCCATGTACCCAGCAGCTCACCCTCCAACCCAGCCCCTTCCCTCATCCAGAACAATGGAATGGGTTTTGTGGAACATGCCCACCTTGCACGTTTCCAATGGCCAGAGTGAACGTTCACCGGTGCAGCCGCGCAGGAACTTAGACAAGTCCCTCTGCGGGGTGCTCACCTTGTTCACAGAACATCAGAGCCCTCTGAAGCCCCTTTCCTTCTGCTGGGGAGGTGACTGGGTCAAACTGCTTCTACATGAGTAAAGAGAACACCCTTGTGCCACATTCCCCTCCTCAGTTCCACTGAGTGGTGGCCTGATCCTTGTTTGAGGCCACGGCTCACCCGGCTTCACCACCCACCTTCCGTCTGCCAGGGACTGAAGCACCACACTTGGTATCTCCAACTTGTCCTGCTCAATTATTTGTTGCCAACTGGGCTTTAAAAACACAGAAATCATGGAAAGGTTTGGGTTGGAAGGACCTTAAAGCCCATCCAGTTCCACCCCCTGCCATGGGCAGACACACCTTCCACTGCACCAGGCTGCTCCAAGCCCTGTCCAGCCTGGCCTTGGAGACTGCCAGGGATGGGGCAGCCACAGCTTCCCTGAACTTTAAACTTGGAATTTATCTTCTTTAGCTGTTCTGCTGCCTCTAGAAGACCTCACAGTGCTCTGACAGCTACCACTGAATGGGAATTAATTTTCTGGGGAAGCAAACACGGAGCCCCTGGGCTCCCAGGAGGTTTCAGAACTGCAAGTACAAACACTGTGCTGGGAATGTGGATTTAGAGCCCCCTCCCCTGTCACCAGAGCCAGCCTCTGGGGGTGCAGAGCAGCACACCAACCCCACCCGTGGAGCTCTCACTTATTCTCCAGGGCTGGTGGGGTGGCACAGGGGGGAACAAGGACTGGAATGGCATCAGTGGTTCCTGCCAGCGCTTGTGGCAGGGAATGACAGAGCTGGGTTTGTGCATTTGGAGCAGGAACAGTGCTCAGGGGAAGTGCACAGCTGTAGCTGAAGAACAGGCTAGGCTGGCTCACAGCCTGACTGTCCTGGGCATGGAGAGTGAGGGGCAGGTGTTTCACCAGCACCTGGGGAGGGGACACTGCTGTCCCCACGCTGGAGAGGCCCAGAGGGGATTTGCTGTTGGGACAAGCGACAGCTGAGCCCCAGAGCAGGAGGTGGCACTGCCTGTCCTCCATCTGAGGCCACCCCCAGCCCTGCAGGGCAGCCTGAGCTACACCCAGGACTGGGAGAGAGGTCAAGGTGGGATGGAGGGCAGGGAGCTCCTCCAGGGGTGACGGCAGAGCTGCGTGTCAGGGTTACACCTGCCCTCCCATGGGGCTGACTAATGAGCACCTCAGGCAGCTCATCCCAAATCCAAAGCCAGGCAAGCAAACCTCCTGCAGGGCAGCAGCAGAAGCAAGGAGCACTCTGGAGGAATAAATGGGAAGGCAGGTTTTGCCAGGCTGTGACTGCAGGAAGGCTGTGGAGCCTGGAAAATGGGAGGCCATGATTTTGGCAGGCTGGGACTTTAGGAAGAGCAGAGAGGACAGCAAAAGCTCCTCCATCTTTAAGGGCTAACAGGGGAATGGAGGAAATGCTTCTAAATGAGCCCTGGCTGATGGTGCTTTGTGTCTCTTAAAATAACCACTTTCTTTTCCTCTGCCTTTTCTGTTTCAAGTAACTCCTGTTTATTCTGAGGTCACTTGAGTTTCAGCATCAGATTCAAGACAATCCCATAAGGCTCTTCAGTTAAATACTTATAATATGAATATTAATATAATTATTAATATTAATATCCATATTGATATTCATATTAATAATACCAGAAGCTCTTCATTTAAACTGGAGGTGGCCTGAGGGGTGGATTATTTTGGTGGGAGAGCCAACTCTCCATTCTCCATGACACCTTTCCCACCTCTCCGTTCTCCCCAAGAGCTTCTGGAGATGCCAGCCCCAAGGAGTCACATGTGGGGCCTTTAGCTCAGGACATTCCAGAGGTGAAACTCTCCTGGCTGGCTGAAGGAGGAGGTGGGAGATTGCAATCAGGATAATTTATCCCCTGCCCTGCCCTCCTGTGTTGTGCCATACACGAGGGCAGTCGGAGGGACGGACGATGACGCTCATCCCTCGCTGCCGTGTGGGTGCTGTGAATTCCAGGGGTCACCTGGAATTCACAGCACCCACAGGACCCCTCCGGCCCTCACACCCTCCTGGCACTCCCTGAGCACAGTGTTTCAAGCAGCCAGATGTCTGTAGCCAAGCCAGAGTCTTCCCTGCAGGATGTGTTCTGCACAGCAGAACAAAGAGCCAGTCTTTGCCTCGGAGGATTTGCAATCTAAAGCATCAGTATCCTGTAGGAAAAGCAATTAAAGGAGGCAGACAAGGATCTGACACAGCCATTCAAAGCAGGATTGCACTTCCTTGAGATTGCTTCGAGTGATCACGATGAGACAATCTAAATTGCTTCTGCCCACTGCCAATAAACTGCACAGTTGGTAAATATTTCAGGAACAGTGCCCCTGAGCGAGGATTCTGCTGCCTGGAAAGGTAGAATCAAATATTTATGTAAAATTCCCTAATCTCCACACCTCCATGGACTCACACCCTGGAGAGACAGACTTTTCCAGGCTCTCCTCTGCCTCAAAATGGGTTGCAGGGCAAAGCTGGTGCATCCAGCAGCACCAAATCCTGCTGCTGCTTGTAGGAGTGTCCTAAATCCCTGCAGGTCTGCAGAGCTGTGAGGGCTGAGATGTGGGACTGCTGAGCAGCTGGAGGAGGGTCCTATCCAGGGGGACACCCCACAGCAAGGGGCTCATCCCCGCCCAGGGAAGGAGGTGGTGACATCTCAGCATCACCTGCTCCCAGCTGGGTGTGAGGAAAAGACAGAGGGCTCAGGTGTCAGCCGCCTCCGTCCCTCGGGAAGGCCTGGCAGGTGACACATCTGTGTTAGGTGTGTCACTGTGTGACACCCTCTAATTCACTGTGGGTGAGGAGTGTCTGCTCCCTGACACACGAGGGGCTGACGTGAGCACAGAGTCCCCACAGACACCCCAGGAAGGGCCAGGAGGGTGGGATGGTCTCTGTGGTTTCGGACATGGGACACCCAAGCGCCCACTTTGGTCACATCCCACTGGAAACCTTCATTTCCTCCAAAAGCTGATCCTTTTTGGGTGTATCATGGAATCACAGCATGGCCTGGGTGGGGAGGGACTTTAAACCCACCCAGTGCCACCCCCTGCCACGGGCTGGGACACCTCCCACTGTCCCAGGGTGCTCCAAGGTCTGTTCAACCTGGCCGTTCAGGGATGGGGCAGCCGCAGCTTCTATGGCCCTTCAGCTTGGAAATGATTTTCTTTAGCTGTTTTACCTCCTTTAAAAGATCTCAGAGTGCTCTGGCAGCCACCACTGAATGGAAATTAAACTAAAAAAAGAAAAATATTCAAAAGCTTTAATGGCTCTTACCCCATTACATGACAGGAGCTGGTCCAAGCACTGTGCAAAATTACAGCTCTGTTCTGATCCCTCCTGAAGCCGTTCTAAGGACAGTAAAACCACAAACTTTGGATGTTTGTAGGCTTCCCTCTGGAAAAAAAGGTTAAATTCAATAAAAAGAGGATAAGTGAGAGTGAATTCAGCACATCTCATTCCTAATATCTCTGGCTCTGACTGCACTCACACTGCTGCAAGTCCTGAAGCTCTGGGCATTGTTAAATATGGAATGAGAGTTATGTGTTTGCAGGGAAAATGCTTCAGTCTCCAATAATAGGCAGCAAAATATTTTTATTATACTATATATTGACTTATTTAACAATGATGGCAACAGGAGTGCCAACAAAGTTGTGTAATCATTTTTTTTCCATTTTGTTTTTCAACTGCTCATAAGTTTCATAAAAACTCCTTGTTTGGTTGGAACTCTTGCAGATCTCCCTGATGCTGTGGGGTGTCACTGCGTGGTTCGGCTGTCACCAGGGAAGGGCCACCCCCCTCCACCAGCCAGCCTGGATTTCAGGCTCCAAACTCCTCTGCACACCCAGGACAAAGCCTTTAAACCTGCTCTGCTTGGCTCTGAGCAAGGCCCCGAGGTCTGGCAGCCTCCAAGCCCTGCTGACATGGGTTTAGTAGAGGCCAGCTGGGAATCAGGTCTGACAGACCCACTCCTGAATGCCCAGAGCAGTTGGATCTCTGTATTCCTCCTCTGAGGTTTTCCAAGGAGGAAAACCTGACCACTGCTATGAGGTCTTTACATCCCCACACAAAACACCTTGGAAGGGTTTCTCTTCCCATGGGGTTCCCTCCAGCACTGAGATTTAGCAGCTCAAACCCCCAGATTAAGGTGAAGGCTTGGCCATACTGAGACATAAACTTTAAGGAATTTAGAGATTTTAGAGGAGCTAAGATTTTAGTTAGAGATAAGCTTTATTGGAGTTAATTAAAAGAAATGGGTAGGCCTTGATGAAGTTAAGAGTTAGTAGTTAACTAATAACTGATTGCTTGTCAACACAATGTTTGGTTATCTGGGTTTATCATGAAGAATATAGCAACTGATAAATGGCTTTTAGGAACATAAGACAATTGTGGCCTCCTCTGTTCTGAAACCAATTGAGGATGGGGAGTAGGAGTTCTACCAAGGGTTCATTTGTCATATCTGCATTGAAAAGGTAGAAAGGCCAGAAGGAAGAAGACTTCATTTACTTCCTCATTTTGGGACCTCTCCCCATGAAAGGGACCACTGACCCATTTCAAAGAACAAACTATGCATGGTTAATGGCTTTTGAACTAATTACCATAGAAAGTGGGGAATGGGATGTACCAAAGTTATGAATATGCATTTGTGTTTTGGGTATTCAATACTTGTACAGATAAAAGGACTCTGTAATCACCTGTAAATTGTGCTGTGTATTTGGGAGCTATCCCACAATAAACACACACTTTCTAACTTTAAACTGTCAGAGAGTTTTTGTCAGTCGCAGTTGGATATCGGTGCTAGATCAATATCCATATTTTTTCAATAAATCAACACCTTGGTACAGGCAGCTCTGGCTCCATCCAGGGCGTCATTCCCAGAGGAGAACACAGGCGTTGCCCAGGGCAGGATGGAAAATTGCAGTGTCCATCAGACAAAACGTGCTGGAAACTTTCTGTTTGGAGAAGCTGGAATCAAAACAGTGAAAAGGTTTTTTGGATCATAAGAGCCTCTCCAAGCTCTGAGTGCGGGCAGGGAAGAGCTGATTTTGAGCTGCTATTGCCATGAGCCATTGCAAGCGAAATTTGTTTTCCTTGGAACAGGCAAGTCCAACTGGAACAATGGCTGGAATCAACATCTTGCAAGGAAAGATTTTGTTTCATCTTGAAAGGCTGCAACACCTTGAAATATTTTCCAATGGAAATGACATTTTGTTTCTGCTGATAAACACAGGAGTCGTCCCATCACAGTTTCCATCCTTCTCTGGCCCTTCCCACTTCAGCAGGAGGGGTCCATGGAGCCACATGCAGGAGCAGTGGAGAGCCATCCAACCACCCCACCCAGGGGCATGGAGAGCCATCCAAGCAGCCACCATGGGCACAGCTCATGGAAACACCTCTTTCCATGTGGGAAATGGAGGGCAAGACAGCGAGACATGTTCTGGACTGAGGAGCCATGAGACCTTGGGGGAAGGCCAACACATTAGGAGAAAAACAGCTCTGAAATGTGACATATCACAGAACAGGTGACCTGGGGTTGGTTTTTAAAGCTCTTGGTTTCCACCTGGCAGGAGGAGGAGGCCTCTTTGCATCTCCTCTGTGGGCTGCGTGGGAGCGAGTCTCTGTGGACCCACGTACAGGGCACAGGAGGAGCTACTGGAGAGAAGCCAAAACCCCTGTCAGTTTTCCATAAAGAAATGGAAGGAAAACAGGTAACAGTTAAGACATCTGAGTGCTGCTTTGTTATAGTCTCAGGTTTCTCATACCTGGAGAACTCAAGGAACCTCCCACCTCTTGCCTCTCCAATCCGGACAAAAACTCTGTTCTTGAAAAGCTGCATCAGCAGAAGAAAGTTGCAGTCTCAGGTTGGCTGCAGCGTTACCCTTTCACAATTTCAAAACATTTCCTTTAGATCATGCCTTTTTTAGCACCATGTGATTAGCTCACATTCATAAGCAATCATTTCTGAGCAAAATAATCTGCCGCTGTTTCCTCTCAAAAATGGGCTGAGGAAGGACTCTGAAACATCTTCCTCCCCTTATCCCCCCTCCCCCCCCCCCACATTCTAAATGATTGTGAAAAGCTTTGGGTTTGAAACAAAAGGTGCCCCTTTTTTCCTTCCTCTTTGGAAACAATTTTTAACACAAACAGGAAAAAAATCAAAGTATTCCAGTCAAACGTGTTGGAAAGAGAATCCTCTCTTTCCTCTTCTCCTTTAGGAGATGGGACAAGCGGGAACAGCTTGAGCCTGAGAGAGGGCAGGTTAGATGGGATACTGGGGAGAAATCCTTCCCTGTGAGGGTGGGGATGCCCTGGCACAGGGTGTCCAGAGCAGCTGTGGCTGCCCCTGGATCCCTGGAATGTCCAAGGCCAGGCTGGACAGGGCTTGGAGCAGCCTGGGATAGTGGAAGGTGTCCCTGCCCATGGCAGGGGTGGAACTGGATGGGTTTAATTGTCAGAATTCAGGGCATCCCTCTGGTTGTCCAGGATGGCCAGGACCCCTGCCAGGGGGCTCAGAGACCCTGGCACAGAGCCCAAGACACCTCTGTGACTTTGATTATGACCCGTGGAGCAAATTACCAACCTTACATGAAGATCTGCAAGCCATGACAGTTTAGGTAGAATAATAGTGAAGTTATCACAGGGTGAAAAATAGATTTTTTGGGGTTTATAGAATGGGGGTTCAGGGGGCAAGATGGAGGAATCTGGGCATGTTCAGCCTTTCTCCTTCTTCTTGGCCTCCATCTTCTGCTGTGATGTTGGCACTTTGGGACTGGTTTAGAGTAGAAGCTCACTGTCTAACATAGGTGATGGGTATTGGGAAGTAACTGTAAATATTGTACACATAGTTTTTAGTAAAAAAAGATAACACCAAGGTGGGCAGAGTGCCTCTGACTGTCCTGCTGAGTGGACCTCAGCTGGACAGGAGAAAAACTTTTATAGATAAGAAACAATAAACAACCTTGAGACTGAGAAATGAAGAGCTCTGACTCCTTCTTCGAGCGCCAGGCTAAGAAAAGAGACTTTCTAACATTTCTCAGAGTCACTCTGAGCAGCTAGAGAACACGAGATTTAATATCCTTCCCAAACCATTGTGTGATTCCACAATCCAGCATCCTGATGGAGGTGATGCTTCAGCTCCCAGACCCACAGCTCGTGTCCCCCTGGCTGTGCTGGGCATGGGCTGGAGGAAGGAGCCACTCAGCACCACATCCTTGGACCAGCCCCAGCCCACACAGTCCCTGCCCAGGGTGTCAGCACTGCAATGCCAGCAGGGCAGCCTGACTGTTCCCAGCTGCTCTGAGGACAGCAAGGACCCAGGTCACACCAGGGAGTGAGCTTGGAGCAAGGAGCAGGTGTGGTGAGGAGCTGCCAGCTCCCATGACACACATTTTGCCTTCACATTCTGCCTGAGCCACTTCAGAGCCGCCCGCCAGGTGACTGAGAGAGTGACTGAGTGACTCCTCATCCTCTGCCACGGCTGCTCAGCCTCACCCTAAAAATGAAGCAGGTGTTTATTTTCACAGGGAAATCAGTAAATTGTTCTGACAGCCATGATGGAGCACTCCCACCCAGAAGAACTCCCTTGACCAACCATCTTCCTGATGGGCTTGACTTTACTTACCTTAGAAATTACTTGTTTTGAATCAGGAGCATTGTATTCCTCATCTGTATCTGACAGCTGACAGTCAGATGAAGGATCTGTCATGAGGTTTGAATTCCAGAGCAAAAGGCACAGGTGGGATCCCACCAGCTGGATCCACATTGGCTGGCTGCACAGAGACCCCACTCCAGCTCTCTTTGACATGCCAGCACAGAGCTGTAAGGGGAGATACACCCCAGTGTAAAAAGGATGTGGTCAACCGTGGCCCCTGAAGCTCTCCCAAAATCAATCATTTCAAGAGCTGCCAGCTCATGGAGCAAGCTGCCTGTTTTTCCTTGGAAGTGGCATTTTAAAGTTTCCCCACACCCTGAGCAAAAGGAGAGGGACAGGAGCTGCTGTTCTTTAGAGGAGAAACTCCCCATAGGTACTCACCTGAAGGGAGGACCACGCAGTGCTGCCCTAGGGGTGGGGAGGTAGAGGCCACTGGGGGAGTTTGCTCAGCATTTGGGATTGCACAGTCATCCTTCAGCTCCCTCCCTTCTTCAGATCTCCCTGTGAGCTGGAGTTAAGGAGAATTGGCTTCACCTGGCAGAGGTGGGCACTGTCTATCCAGAGCAATGGGAAGCTGCATGGACACCATCACGGTTTTTGGGGCCAGCTGAGCTCCTCACAAACAGCCTGTGGGGTGATTTCAGTGGGGCTGCCCAGCCATCCCATCGCAAGCACTGCCCTTCTCTTGGTGAGAGCCACCAAAGTCCTCACCCCATTCAGCCCAGACTCCAGGATCCCTGACACCCCAGGGACACCAGGAACCCCAGTGCTCCTCTCAGCACCACGAAGGGAAAAGCTCTGACTCACACCCAAAGACATGTTCAATGTCTTTTCATCCACACGAGTTCAGCAATTTCAGCATTAATTTCCTCAATGCCTGTTCCTGTGTTTGACCTCTGGCTTTGCTTTTCCTTCTTCTGAAAATTCACCAGGTCACACCAGTGAGAAATGTCAGCCCACTTCTGGGAACCGCTTCCTGAAATGTGCCCACCTCTGTTATCTCTGTGTTGACATGCTGCTGAAGGAGCCTCTTGACTGGAAACACTCAACTGAGAAGAGAAATGGGACATCCCATCCTGCTCCTGCCTCCTCCCTGCTCCTTTGGGGAATGTGTGTGGGAAACACAGCCCTGTCCCTCACAGTCAGGACACTCAATGGCAAGGCTGGGCTGTCCCAGCCCGAGGTCCTCATCACCAAGGCACCCGACATCAGACAACAGCTTTCCT
Organism: Molothrus ater; assembly: GCF_012460135.2. NCBI lineage: Eukaryota > Metazoa > Chordata > Aves > Passeriformes > Icteridae > Molothrus > Molothrus ater. The sequence goes on from NC_050487.2 coordinate 4,876,467, forward strand.
CACGTGACTTTTTTATACCAAATTTGAAACACAATGAGCCTGGAAAGATAAAAATAGTGGTTTAAATTTAGGTAGAATAGACTGAGAGGCACCGTCGACACTTCCCCTTCCAGCAGTCTGAGACCAGGAGGAAGCAAACAAAACAGGAGGAGAGGCCGCCAGGCCAGCTGTAGGATGCAGTTGTTGAGGAGATAGCCAAGAAAAGATGATAGCATGATGTCTGTCCCCTGGAGACCCTCTGGACAATGCCTGACTCATCGTTGGTCGCCTGCTCCCCTGCTGGACATAACTGAGATAGGTGGAGCACAGCAGCAGTTCCTCTCTCGCATGACTCAGGCTGCACCTCCTCCCATCCCCAGAGGCCCTGGGGTTTGGGGTCTTCCAGGGATCCAAGCTGCCCCCTCTGTGGGCTCTTGATGTCAGCAGAAGGCCGTAGGCACCTGGAGACTCATCTCCTTTTCCAGTCCCACCAGCAGGTTTGCTCTCAGAGGAACGATGTCAACTCAAACCCAGTCTGGGCACAAACACAGCAGCAGCAGAGGGATGGGAAGATGCCACGAGGAATTAAGACTCAGCCAGTTCCCCTCTGCTGCCACAAACAGCAGTGCAGATCTTGCCTGATCCATCCATGCATCAGGAAGTAGGTTCCTCACTCATACAAATTAAGGAAAATCAACTCCTGCAGAGGTTGCTGGTGCTGGCACTGGCAGCAGCTGCTGCCCCTCCATGCAGGGGAGACCCAAGGACAGGCACATCAACTTGTCCTGTCAGCCAGGAAAATTCCCAGAAGAGATGCCAAGGATATGATGCAAACCTGGGGCTAAGAGGAACCTAGAAGGGAAAGATCACAGCCTGGTGTGGAGGTGGGTACAGTCAGCAGCTCTCTGGCACTTGAATGCAGTTGGTGCCATCCAGATGGACAAAGTTTCTGGGTTTTCATGGAGCAGTGCCCTGCCATGGTCTAGAGACAGATCCTTGGGAAAATAACTATTGATGTGAGACACGGGGAATCCTTCTCACAGGTCATGGGCACAGAGGGGTTGAAAGAGCAGGATTTGGTGCTGTCTTTGCTCCCCAGGCAGCCAGCCTTTCCCTGCCTCCTCCAGCCTCAGAGCCAGCCCTGATGCTTGATGCAGCCAGGGCATTTCACAAGAGCGTGGCAGCGCCGCACCGGGAGGAATCGCTCTGTGAACAGCCTGTCCAGAGCTGCTGGCATCCCCAGCTGGACACCAGCCCGGGACTCCTTGTTCTGCAGCACCAGAGATAAGAGGCAGAGCCACTCACAGAGCGCTGAGTGACAGCCAACATCTCTCCTGGAGGGACCAGCCTCGGGAACATCACCTTCAGCACCCAAGTTCCCAGGCAGAAGGAGAGCAGGAGGTTGCTCCCCTCGTGGTGAGGAGGGCACCAGTGCCAAAGCTGCAAGTCTCCCACCAGCACCCACGGGGGTGGTTCTCCTCCCAGAGCCCATGGACACATTCCAGGGCACGCCAGGGCATGGCAGTGCTCTCTCACAGGGAAGGACAACCTTGTCGGGGACATAGTACTGTGTTGGGGTCTCACCGCAGCATGGGGTGCCCCAGCTACCTTTGGCACAGTCCAAAGATGCTCCATATGGAGAGTTTGGGACAGCTGCAGCTCCCTGGGGTTGCTGCAGGTAACATAGAACCACTGGGTAGAATCCCTGGATGGTTTGGGTTGGAAGGGACCTTAAAGACCATCTCATTCCAAAGCCCTTCCATGGGCAGGAGGAACATCTTCCCCTAGACCAGGCTGCTCCAAGCCCCATCACATGGAGCATGCAGAATGCTGTGCTTTGACTGCCAGCTTGGTGCTGGGAATCACACAGGAATGGTGAGTGTGATGTGGGGTTTGATTTACCACACTCAGTGTTTATATGGTGAGGTCCTTTAAGAAGCAATTTACCATTCTTTGCACAACAACCTACCCAGAGCAATCCAGCCCCTCTCCTGCTCCTGCCATGCTGCCCAAGGTGTCTCTGATGGGTTCCCAGGCCAACATATCCCTCTGCAGCACCGAGGCACTTTCTACACAACAACACAATTCACAGAAGCAGAATCTTGTGGCACAGAGCAAACCTGACAGCTGTGGGGTGCAAAGAGGGAAAGCAGACCCGCAGCTCCTTAGGGCAGAGCCGTCCCCACCACACTGTGCCAAGTCTCAAAATGTTTTTTAGCCTCTTTTGCAATCCCCACCTCAGGAATTCTCACCTGGGCTGCTGGCACCTCTTCAACTCAGAAAAGTGCCAGGACAGGGGATGTTTCAAGCCTTTATGGGTAATTCCCTTTTTCTTGGGCCAGGTGATACCGGGACATTCTCCTGCAGCATCCAAGAGGAAAGATAAACAGGACACTTGATGGATTCAAACAAAGGGTGTGTGCTCTTCCTTGGCAATTATTTTGAAAAGGCTGACTGGAATGCTGACTGGTATGGCTTCCTCTGCACTGGGAATGTCCCCTGCCACTGCTGGGACTTGGATCAGGACCAAAGAGGCAGCTGTGGGGGTGACACAGCTGCAGGAGGGGAGACATCTGGGTGCTGGTGGGTTCTGTTTACTCCCACCTTTTCATGTGTGCAAGAAACTCTTGTAGGAAGGGTTCTCCTTGGGAAGGATTCAGGAAGAAAATCAATGATTTCAGCAGAGAAAAGCCCAAAGCAAGTGTGCCCCCAGGTAAAAGCAGATCCAAACAGGTTTTGCTCCCAGATTCAATTCCTTAATTAAATGGGAATGTGTTGCACTTGAGCTCAATGGAAAACAGCAGAAATGAGCCCAATAAGAGGCAGAACTTGAGGAAACCATTTTTTGATCAAACACCATGGATTCAAGCAGAGGAGTGGGTTCTAAAGAAGCTGTGGCTGTCCCTGGATCCCTGGAAGTGTCCAATGCCAGGTTGGACAGGGCTTGGAGCAACCTGGAATAATGGAAGGTGTGCCTGCCCATGGCAGGGGGTGAAATGAGATGAGATTTAAGGTTCTGTCCAACCTAAACCAGTCTGGCATCCTATGTTCCACATCTGGGATTCTGTGTTCCACATCCACAATGGAAGGGAAAGGACAGGTCCCTTCCCCCCCAAACCATTCTGTGATTGCAGGGTTTAATGCTCCAGATGGAACAATGGTGCTGTGAACTGGAAACCAGTGGCTCAGACATACGCCAAGTGAGGACCAGGGATCCGCTGCCCCAGCTGGCTTTGTGCCAGCCTGGCTGTGCAGACACAGGTGCCAGAGGGGAATCCCCTGTGTCCCTCAGCAGGACATTCCATGGCTTCCCATCACCTGGGAGAGATGGACATCTAATGTGCAATCTGTTTGGGCCCTTTTCCCCAGGAGTTTGGGAGTGTGGTGGCCCTTTTCCATGACAGATGGAAATGAGTGAGGTACAGGTACAATATTTTCCCTGCCTCATTGTTTCCAAGCCCTTTCAGAAGCTGAGTTTCTAAAGAGAAGGGTGGATTGGCATAACCTTAATGAAAACTAATTAAACATAATTATTTAGCCCTTGGAAAATATTCCTGTTCCACCAGGAACACCCTGCAGTTGGCTTTTAAAAGGCAGGAAGAAAGTCCTTTTCCAGAAGCAGGTTTTCCTATCGGCTGATGTGGTGGGGAGAGCTTCTCATTGAGGTCTTCCATGCTCACAGAAACCAGGTTGGCCAAGAGTCTGGCACAACCAGCCTGAGCCTTGCATTTTTGAGAGTAAGGAACAGCCTCCTCCACCCAGTTTCATGGATTTAGGAAATCTGCACGGAGGTGGGTAGAGTGAGGGTGGGGGAAGCTTCACCCACATCTGATTTTTCTCTGAAAGCTGCTGGATTTAGGGCTGAAGAGGTTTTACAGAGTAAGATAATTCCTACCAAAACATTCTCTGCTAGCAAAAACCCCCCAAAGCACACAACCAGACACAAATCAGCACGTTGTGTCTAATGAACTCAGTGAACAGGAAAGGCCATTTCTCAGAAGTGAAGGGTCAGGGAAACGTCAGCAGAAATGGGTGAGCACTGAGGTAAGTTTGAGTTACTAGAAAGACTAAGAAGCCTGGGTTCTAAGACTCTGGTGTTTATGTACATTACTTTTCCCCTCTACTATCCCACAGCTCTCCCTCTCTTTCCCTGTGACCCCATCTCAGCACCAAGGACCTGCCACACTCAGTGGTCCAGGCAGCAAAGGACGGGAAAATCTCCTGACCTCTCCCTCCTTGGGATGCTTCCTCGTCTCTTCCCCCCATTTCTTGGGAGCTGAATTATCCCAGAGCCCTTTGCAATTCATTCCAGGGGATCTCTCCATAAACATATCCCAGGCTGCCCAGAGCAGCTGTGGCTGCCCCATCCTTGGAATGTCCAAGGCCAGGTTGGATGGAGCTTGGAGCAATTATTTTGAAAAGGGTGACTGGAATGCTGACTGGTATGGCTTCCTCTGCACTGGGAATGTCCCCTGCCACTGCTGGGACTTGGACCAGGACCAAAGAGGCAGCTGTGGGGGTAACACAGCTGCAGGAGGGGAGACATCTGGGTGCTGGGTTCTGTTTTCTCCCACCTTTCATGTGTGCAAGAAACTCTTGTAGGAAGGGTTCTCCTTGGGAAGGATTCAGGAAGAAAATCAATGATTTCAGCAGAGAAAAGCCCAAAGCAAGTGTGCCCCCAGGTAAAAGCAGATCCAAACAGGTTTTGCTCCCAGATTCAATTCCTTAATTAAATGGGAATGTGTTGCACTTGAGCTCAATGGAAAACAGCAGAAATGAGCCCAATAAGAGGCAGAACTTGAGGAAACCATTTTTTGATCAAACACCATGGATTCAAACAGAGGAGTGGGTTTCTAAAGAAGCTGTGGCTGCCCCTGGATCCCTGGAAGTGTCCAATGCCAGGCTGGACAGGGCTTGGAGCCACCTGGGCTAGTGGAAGGTGTGCCTGCCCATGGCAGGGGGTGAAATGAGATGAGCTTTAAGGTTCTAAATCCAACCTAAACCAGTCTGGGATCCTGTGTTCCACATCTGGAGCCCTACCATGACACAGACAATGTGGCAGGGAGGGATCAGGGCTGGCAGTGCTGGCAGCTCAGGCACAGGAGGGGACACGGCCTGCGTGCGCTCTGGAATGGAGGAAGCAATGAGCAGAAAGGCTGGGCTGAGCTCTCAGCACCAGCCCTGCTCTTCCCAGAGCTGAAAGAACAAGAAAAAGGAATTGTGTGTTGCAAAAGCATTGGAATCTGCAAGGTCATGGTGGAGACTGACCCAGCCTGGCCAGGCTTTGCCCAGAGGGAGCCCTGTGACCAAGGAGGGTGGCAGCAGAACCAAAACCCCTGGGTTATCAGATGTCAGCTTTTCACAGCCTTTCTTCCACGGAAAACATGTGATTTTTGATTGTAAAGAGCCCACAGGAACCATCTCTCAGGCAGACAATCCCTGGTTCCTGGGGCCAGTGAAACAATGGGAGCTCTTAGGGAAGCTGAGCCCAGCCTGTGCCAATGGTGTTGGGCTGTCATTGTTTCAAAAAGGGGTTTGGGACCCCTGGTCCTTGACCACCAGGAGGTGGAATCTGCCACTGTGGCTCAGGGAGAAAGCCAGATCCTGATGAGGTGCTGTAGTAGAAGTGATTAGGTGACCCTCCCTGCCTGTCCATGATCCAGCCACTTTTTAATGGACAAGGGGGCTCAGGGATTCCAGAGAAGAATGGAACCAGGGATTCCATGCCCCACTCTGACTCCTCACCCTTGTGCCACCGGGCTGCATCTTTTCCATGCAATCACTCAGTTCCCTGTCTCTTCCCTGACGCTTCAGGTGAGCACAAATTTTGTAAGTCATGGCTAAAATCGCAGCACGTGCCAACCCCGGGGTCATTGGAGCAGGAGGTCAGGTCTGTAGCAGAAAGCAACACCTTTTATTAATATTTCTGACCAAAACACCACGTCTCCTCCTCAGCCTTATCTTGCTAAAGGTATGCACAAAACTTCTCCTAAGTCTTCCCAGCTGAGTTTCTAGGGAAGCTCCTAGCTTTTATGGTAATTTCCTCTGATTTGTTCATTATTTTGATATTCAAAGTGCCTTCAGCATGCTCAGAACTGATTGTGGGTCTCTAAAGCCTGGGCTGGGCTGCAGAGCCTGTCCCATACCCCCAGCTACAGAAACGTGCACACGTGAAGTCTTGGCTGGAATATTAGACAGAAAATATTGTTGGAATATCAGCTAAAAAATAGTGGGGTTTGCCACTGCACCCTGGGGCAAGGTGGACCAGAAGATAAGGTCATACACAGAGGATTCTCACTTAAGAAAAGTGAGCTTTTTGGGTAATCAAGAGCAATTTTTATCTCTATGACAGAAAACTTGAGTTATACAGCCCACATGTACCCTCTGGAGCAGAATTTCAAGGAAAAGAAACTCCCTGCATACTTTTGGATGCCTCATTTGCTGAGAGAGGGCTGAATCACAGCCTTTGACTAATTGCAGAGAGGAATCCAGCTTTCTCCAGAAAAACTCACCATGGCCCAACTTGAGCTGCTTCCCCTCCTCTGGACCAAGCCATGGTCGAGGTTTCCCCAGAGACCTGAAAACTGAGACACTTTGGTAAAACCCTTGCCTGGTGGATATCATCCAACTTTCAGTTTCCAAGGCCTCAAAGATGAGCTCAGGAAGAAACACAGTCACATGCCAGTGTGCAAACATAACCAAAGGCAAACTAAGGCAAGATGTCGAGTAATTTAATCCAGCGTTACTCAGGTTCTTTTCTGCTGGCAGGGGTGGGGGGCAAAAGAAAACAACTTACATTTGAGAAGTGGATTATTTACAGGGTTCTTTCACCCTCCTGGCTTTCAGCTCAGGACCTGGAATGGCTTTCAGGGTTTTCCACTTCCCAGGTACGACCCAGGTTGAGCTTCAGCACAGTTGCCACCAAGTTGCTTTCTAAGCCAGGAAAAAAATAATCCCTTCAGAGCTACTTGTGATAACTCCTGACTTCCTCTTCTTTTGTCTCCTCAATCCCTGGGTTGCTGCCTTTATTTTTTTTTTTTTAATATAGAATATTTTTAAGGATGTTAAAGCGGAGCGGCCCAGGGATAGGGGCCTGTGCCAGGGGTGGCTGCCCTGTGCCAGAGAACAAGAGTGATTTCCCTGCAGGAAGGGTTGACTGCCTTGGCCAAAGACCTCGTGCTGCTTGGGGAGCAGGAGCCCTGCAGCAGAGCAGACAGGATTTCCACCTTGGAGAGCAATTCCCATCAGGATGTGTTGCTAAGGTCACAAGTGGAAGCAGCAGTGATATCTATGCCAGGACTCTCCAGAGCATTATCCAGGCTCCAAAGATAAGTGAGGCTTTGCAAGACAGACACAAGGAAGCTGGACCTGGACCACCCCTGCAAGGAGAAACAATGGATGCTCAGCATTCCCCAGACCACCGAGTACCACATGGATTCCTGGAGGCAGGATCAGCCCAGAGGAGACACAGGGTGTTGTTCCCATAACCTATTCACAGGACCTATTTCCTTCATGAGGAGAGCAGCAGAGCTGAGTTGACCAAAGCCAAAAGTGACATGGGCATGGCTTCCCAGCAGCATCCTGAAATGTTCCCTTGAGGCAGGACAGTCATGTCCAAAGCTGGCACAATGCAGACAGGGACAAGCAGCTTCTTTAATGACAATAGAGTGAAGGGAAGGGCAGATCCACACCTCTTCCCTAGGCCTTGAGACAAGGATGAGAGGAGAGCAGCTGTCACCCAGCAGCACAGACAACATCCAGCTTCCCATGGCAGTGGTCCCACTGTCCCCATGGGATCAGAAGGGCAGGCACATACAGACCCTCAGCATGGGTGGGGAGGGAATCCAGCAGCCATTCCCAGCCAGCTGGACATGCAGGGTGGCATTTTCCTGCATCAGTGATGATGCCCAGCCAGGCAGAGCGGGCTGTGAGTCAGCAGAGGAGCGGCGTCCCTTGGCACTGCACCCCTTGTCCTTTCTCCAGCTCCTCCTCCTCCTCCTGCCTGCTCTCCTGCTGTGGTTTCAGTGATGTTTTCCTGCTAAGCCCACGTGTGCGGAGACTTGCCCATTCCTCCCCAAAAGCCCCCTGAGCCATGGCATTGACGTCAGCAGCGCTCCAGCTGTCAAATAATGGAGATTAAGGCTTGGCAGGCGGTGCCAAGCCATGGAGCACGTGTACCTCCCCGGGCAGGTGAGCAACATTCCCTGCCCAACAGGAACAGGCACATTGCATCAACCCATCTGCTGCACCTGGACACCTGACCTGGCCTGATCCCCAGCCTGATCCCAGCAGCAGCTGGGTCGTGGCTGTGCAGCCCCCGGTGCTCAACCAGCAGGGCCCACCGTGGCCAGGGCACAGGGCTGGAGCAGTGTCCTGGTTCACAGCAAATTTGGGAGAGACAAGGACAAGGAGACAGAGCCCTGGCAGGGGCTGCTGGTTGGTCCAGCCCCTGGGAGGGTTATCCTGTGTGCCAAGGGATGTGCAGTGCCAGGAACAGGCCTGGGGCTCGTCCCTCCCTGCTCTGCCCAGCACAGGGACAGAGGCCACGACGTGCTGCCTCTTGCAGAGCATGGCACGGACGAGCTCCCCGCTTGGGAGGTCAGCCCTGGGGGTTTTCCTGGAGCAGACAGACATCTTCAGGACACTTAGTCCCAACCCACAGCAAGAGCCTGGGCAACAGGGAATGTCTGGGACATGGCCAGGCTGGCACCAACTTGAGGGAGCAGCTGGAAAACTCCTGGAAAACAGGAAGGGAGCTGCTTCTAGTGATCACACTTGACCATCCCATTGTCCTGGCTTTGTGTGCCAACCTTCCCATTCCTGCTGCAGGCACGAGGTGTCCCACTGCCAGCAGGGCTGCCAGGACCTGTCTTCTGCCAAAATAAAGGCGGCAGAACTGCAAACAGCAAGGTCACCCAGCACTGCCAATGTAACTCAGCTCCCAGGCTGTGCTCAATAAGGACCTGGGGGCCCTCAGAGCCAGAGGAGAGACAGAAACATCCTTGTGAGCAGAGCAGAACCTGAGCCACCAGCAGGGCACCAGCCTTCCTCCCGACTTCACTCCTCACCAAACCAGCAGAGCCAGGAGGGCACCTGAGGTCAGAGAAACACGATCTGCAATACGCAGAGATAGGAACCACAAGGATGTGACAGCTCCAGCACAAACAAATAAACAAACAAACCCTGTGGGGATATGCCCTGCTTTCTGGGAAGATCTCCAGCTTAGTGTGTCTCCTGCTCCAGCTGCAGGATCCCAGTGGCAAACTGGGTCTGGCCAGGTGCAGGAGGGAAGCACGTGGCTCACCAGGTGGGACAGACAGAGCTGCCTGGGGACAAGGGCACGGCACACCACGGCCATGGCCACTGCCCAGGTCCTGCCCACTCCCTCCACACCAGGCTGGGAACACCAGACCCCACGCACCAACAGGAGAGCCAGACCCAGGCACCTCCTTGTGCCAGGGCTCCTGTGACTCACCCTGCCCATGGGAATACCTGTTGGTGAGGTCCTGCCTCTAACCAGGACATCAGGAGATGCTCCCTCTCCCAGGCTTGCCTTCTCCAGCTCCAAGGACCAGGTCAATGAAATCCAAGGACCAATCCAAGCTGACTGTGTTTGCTGGACTTCCTGCTCTAGAGCCCAACTAGGGTTCAGAGCAGAGGACAGAGGTGCCCAGGGCAGGAGGTCCAGGGCAGGACATGCTGACCCATCCTGACACAGCAGCTCAGCAAACACCTGGCTCCATCCCGGGGCGTGGTGGGGACAGGTGGCAGTCAGACACCCCACCCTGGCACTGCATCTCTCAGCTCTGACATTTGCTGCTCCTCAGTTCTCCCTGCCTATCCTCAGTGGTGTCTGAATTTCTGCCAGGTCCAGCTCCCCGCTCACACCAGGAGGACTGGTCTGGATGACCATTCAAGGTCCCTTACAATCCATTCCATGATTCCCTCATGTGTTCCCCACTGGGTTTGTGACCTTCAAAATATTCAAATGTTTTGGTCTCATCCAAGTTTTCCTCTACCTTCCAGGCTGAAGTTTTCCTGCTGGCCCCAGGAGATGGCCCTGTTCCAGCCCTGGTCAGTGCATCCCAGCACCACCACCACCACCACCACCACCACCTCCTCCCCTGAAGGACCTGCACAGAGCCCCAGGTTTTCTCTGGGTGTTCCTCTTCCATGGCAGAGCTTTCCAGGAAAAAGCTTAACGGAAAATCTCTGGCAACATGGACTTTGGCCAGAAGGAAAGCAACAAGCAGACATAAAAACACCAACCAGGCCCATCAGCATTTCCACTAAATGCCAGGGGTGGAGGGAAGAGGAAGGACTTGGGGTTTGTTTTCATTCTCACGGGGTTGTGTAAGAGCCGCAGCCCCACGTGCGGCCGAACCCACGCCAGCCTTTATCTCCCTCAGCAAACAAACCACAGAGCCACCCCACGGGGAGGATGTCCCACAGCTCAGCCTCATCCCTGAGCACACGGACCCACCCTGCTGAACCACCCAGCCTGGAGCCAGGGATGCCAGCAGGCCACGGCCTCTCGAGGTTCCGCGGCACTGGGGAGGTCCCCAGGCTGTGCAGGTGACACCTGCCTGCTCTCCCCAGCCCAAGTGTGGCTGTCCTTTGTGCTGCTGGGCTGGAGGATCCCTCTGCCAGAGGCAAGCTGATGGCCTCTGCGTGATGGGGGAGCATCCTTACTGCCCATGGAATCCTCAGGGCTGGGAAAGTCCTTTGAGATCACCAAGTGCAAACATCAACCAGCACCAGAGGGTTCAACACTAACCCATGGCCTCAAGTGCCAGATCCACACGTTTTGGGAGCACTTACAGGGATGGTGGCTCCACCATTTCCCTGGGCAGGAAGAAATTTTTCATAGTATCTACTCTTCTATCTCCTTATGGAACATCCACACATTTTGGGAACTCTTCCATGGATGGTGATTCCACCATTTCCCTGGGCAGGAAGAAATTTTTCATAGTATCTACTCCTCTATCTCCTTATGGAACAGCCCTGGGCACAGCAGCAGGGACTGGTGACCCAATGCTGTGCTGGAACCCTGGGGGGCAATCAGGAAGCAAAGCCAGCTCGTTCCTGAGGATCCCACACCTTGCTGGGGTCAGAGGGTAATGCAGACGTGTTTTGCTCTGGGTTCTGACATTCCTGAGAGCTTAGAAAAGGTGCATTAGAAACCTGCCAGCCCTCTTGAGCCCTTGCTGCCTCCTGTGCCAGTGTTGGCTCAGGTGCTGCCATGCAGATGCTGCTTTGTTTGCCCAGGGCATGTGGAGGAGCTGCCACGGTTGTTGGAGCTGTGCTGGCTGCTCCCACCTCTCTCTGGGCCCTGCCCAACAACTTTGTTGTTTCTGGAGCCTCCCCACAAAGGGTACAGCTCCCACCTGTTTGTTTCCTTCAGACCAAGCTCAGAGCATCACTCCTGCCTCCCTCTCCCAGCACATCAGCCACCTGCCTTTGTTTGGACAAGCCAAGGAATGAGGCTCTCAGGGCTGCCAGCCTGGAACGTGCCACCTTCAGGGACAGCCTGGCACAAAGCTGCAATGGGGAAGCACATTTTGAACAAGTTCATGAGCCCTTGGTGTCATCAGACTGTCTGCAGTGGGACCAGGGTGCAGCCCAGCAGTGCAAAACTATGTAAGGACTTGAGCATTCCCTCCCCAATGTGCGGCCAAAGGGCTTGGGGAATTTTGGATCTCTTTGGAGCAGGGGGGCCCACACTCACAAACTGGGTTTACAGCTCATTTGACAGCTTTGCATGACTCAGCTACAGCGGAATTTACCCTAAAGATCCCTGGTGAAGGAAATCCTGGGGTGGGTGGGATGGCCATGGCCACGTTGTCTGGAGGATTCACGGGGCAGGGAGAAGAGGCTGCTTTGCACCACATCCCACCAGGATTCACCCATGGGGGCTGCACATTCCAGGTCCTCCTGTGCCAGGAGAAAGGGGTTCTCTGTCAGCCTTTTCACCCTCATTTACCTTTAAGGACCACCTGGAGCAGCCCCTGCCAGCAGTCCCAGGGCATGTGGGTTTTACTCTCCAGAAGCATCCCTTTTCCATGGCAGGTGCTCACCTCACTGCTGGTAGAGGCAGAACAAGCCTGAAGCATCCTAGGGATGGAATTCCCAAAGAAGGAACTCATAGTAGCCCCAGATATGTCCTGACAGCAGAACTCAGTCAAAGGGAGAGCTGAAGCCAGCCCCTCCCAGGACACATTCCCCTTATCCTTCCAAGTACCATCTGCTCCAAGCAAACAGACTTGGGGAAGCTTCTCCTGTGGTTTTTAAGGTGCCCTTTGCAGCTCCTGGGAAGGTTGTGGAGGCCTGCAAAGACACAGCAGCTGAGCAAAGTGAGTGACGTGACTTCATACAGCCATGGAATGGTTTGGGTTGGAAGGGACCTTAAAGCTCATCCTGTTTCACTCCTGCCATGGGCAGGGACACCTTCCACTGTCCCAGGTTGCTCCAAGCTCTGTCCAGCCTGGCTTTGTACATTCCAGGGATCCAGGGGCAGCCACAGCTGCTCTGGGCACCCTGTGCCAGGGCCTCACCACCCTCACAGGGAAGAATTGCTTTAACATTTAATCAAAACCCACTCTCCTTCAGTTTGAAGCCATTCCCCCTTACCCTGTCACTCTACCCCTTGTCCAAAGTCCTTCTCTGGCTTTCACACACTGAAAGACCACAATCACCTTCTCTCCTCCAGGCTGAGCAATCCCAGCTGTGCCAGCCTTTCCTCCCAGCAGAGCTGCTCCATCCCTCTGCTCACCCTGGTGCCTCCTCTGGACTCTCTCCAGCAGCTCCAGGTCCTTCCTGTGCTGGGCCCCAGGGCTGGGGCTGCTCTGCAGGTGGGGTCTCACCTGAGCAGGGCAGAGGGGCACAATCCCAACCCCTTTGCTGCTGCCCACCCTGGGATCAGCCCTGCACAGGGGCGTTGTTGGGCTGTGCAGGGAAAGAATAAAAACTTGAGATTGGGAAATTAAAAACAAACCCTGAGCAATTAATTGACACTTAGTGCTGCTTCCTCCACCATATGGCCTCCCAGATTATTGTATTTTTGCAGTCAAACACAAACAATTTCCTTCTTTCCTGTGCTGGGGGTGCCCAAGCTCTGGGCGACGCTCAAGGCTTGACGCGTTACCGGCATCTGCGCCATGCATGAAGGAAAACAGTTTTCCTCCAACATGGAAAAAACCCCAAAACCAATTAAATCTTTTTTATAGAATGACATTACAGAAGACATTTTCCCTATTAGAGCCCATTTGTTTTCCAGGTTTTGGTTCTTCAGGGCTGGGAACTTGCTGCAGCACCTTGATGAGGTGTTCATAAAAGGACAGGACTCCAGACCCTGATATTTTTAAGGGAGCAAATTAAAGCAATGCTAAAAAAGCCCCATTTGGCAGTTTCCTGCTGTTTTCTGTGGCTCTGACATCCAATCTGTGGTGTCTGCCACAGGCTGCAACATCAGTTCACCAAACCTGGGCTCTGGCCTTGCAGCCACCTGGGACAGCAAAAACAGGAAACCCTCAGGTTCTAGAACCTCAAGGACCTGCCCAGCACCAAAGTCAGGTGAAAGAAGCCCACATGAACTTTGGAAGTGGTACAAGATGTTGCTCCTGGCTGAGGAATGTACATGGGGGGGCCAACAAGCTCCACACAGGGGTCCAACCACCAAGGCCCTTGGAACCCTGGACTTTGCCGCCAGCAGCCAAGGGAAGGGAGAGTTTCTGCTCCAGGGAACTGGAGGAAAACACAAACCTGTCACCAATGACTGTCAGATGAACTCTGCCAGGACACAGGAAGGAGATAAAAAGAAGTGGCAGCACTCAAGCTTCCTGCAAATCCTGAGCATCTCATCAACGACTCGCCAGGAGGAAATATATTCGTGGGAGTGGTGGCTGCTTAATGTGCTCTCCCACCCACCTCTCCTTCCTATGGCTCCCAATTTCCCCCCTGGGATCTGGCATCTATTGAGCAGACACGTTGAGAAATAGGATATTAATTCCCTAAACACCAGAGTTTCAAACTGCTCTGGTCCAAATTAGGCAGATTTTGGGAGGGGATAATGGTAAGAGATTCCTGTGTTTCAGTGATCGTGGATCCAGGCAGTCTGGTCCCACAGTCAGAAGCACCACCTGACAATACATGTAAAAACTGTTTTAATTAACTTAATTTTTTCCTTAAAGCTCATAGATTTCAAGATTAGAGACACACACCCAGCATGGCTCGGGCTACCCAAAGGAACAAAGGAGCTTTAAGAGAATTATGTGTTTCTATAGACTCAGAGACAGTATCCACAAGTCCCTTCTTGCAGCAAAACCCTGTGTGTACAACTTAGGGCATTAAGCTTTTCATTATTAAAGTCTTTTTTGTCTTGTTTGGGAGTCATGCTGAAGCTTTCCAGCATGGATAATTGTCCACAGAGTTCGGCACTCCTCATTACACCAGTCTTACACAAGGGAAAAGGACAAATCTAACACCTGGGTCAGGAGCTGCATTAATTTTAATTTATCCCTAAAGACTTACTGTAATTCCAATGCTCCATGACAATGTCACTCACTCCTCAGGAAGGAACTGATTGTGAGATGCTGCTTGGAATGGATCAGAGAGTGGAAAAGAGGACAAATTTCATGGCAGCAATAGGTAAATCCAGAGTTTACCCAAACCAGGAATTGTTTGGGTGTTTATGGTCTCCTGGCCTTTTCTGTGAAGAAACGTTTTCCTAATATCCAACCTAAACATCCCTCAGTGCAACCTGAGGCCATTTCCACTTGTTCCCCGGGACCAGAGACCAAACCCCCTGAGCCCCACCCTCCTGTCAGGGGGTTGGACAGAGTGAGAAGGTCCCCCCTGAACCTTCTTTTCTCCAGGTTGAACACCCCCAGCTACTCTTCATCAGACTTCTGCTCCACTCCCGAGGTGGCCCCAGCCTGGATGGCCACACGTCTTCAGACCAGCGGCAGCAAAGCGAGGGTGGTTGGTTCTGTCCCAAGAAGATCTCCTGATTCTTGAAAGAAGCATTCCTGTGGCTCCCAGGTAGAGCTTTCTGGCTGGGAGTCTTTGGAGGACGCATTCCAAAATCCGAGACTCTGACGGCGGGACTGGGGAGCAGCCAAAACCATCCCAGGGCACCAAGGATCCAGCCCGGATCCCCCAGGGCACAACAACTCCCTGCAGACACCCAAACCAGGCTCTGACGTGCAATGCTGTTTTCCCAAAAGCTGAGCAGAGCTGGAACTCACAGCTCTTCCCAGAATCCACGCTCTTTGTTACGTCCCAACGGTGCCAAAACAAAGCTGGGAATGGCCTCTGCAGGTAGGACCAAGATATCCTGGGGTAACATGACGTGGGAGATGGAAGGACTGACATGACATCACCTGAAGCTTCACTTGTCTTCCAAGAGCAACAACTGGGATTTCTGCTGGATGCTGGCACTGAAAACACCATTTTTATGGAGATAGCCCTCAGTCCCACACGAGCTGCTGGCATCACCCAGGCTACAAAGGGCGCTTGTAGACCAGCTGAGCCCACAGCTCAGCTGTCAGCACCATCCTGCTGGAGAAAGGCTCAAACCAGCAAACTTTTCAGTGGGTTTTCACCATCCCTTCGTGGTTTTGTAAGAGCTCAATGGTCTCCTCAGCCCCCAGTAAACCACTCGTTTGCTTCAGGAGTAAAATTTGGTAGGTAATCTACAATGGCACCCTATGGATGGGCCCCTTGGAGAAGCAGCACAGGTTTCCCACTCCCATGAATCCCAGAGAAGCTGCCAGCAACTCCCTCTTCCCATGTGTAATTTCCCCTGTGCTATTTCCAGTTAACTGGCAACGTACAGGATGGAAAAGCTCTCCAGGATCACTGAGTCCAACCCCACCCAAACACTGCCAAGGCCACCTCTCACAGCATTGTCCCCAAGTGCCACATCCACACAGCTTTTAAATCCCTCCAAGGACAGGAATTCCACTACTACCCTGGGTAGCCTGTTTCTGTGTCTCACCACCCTTTTGGTGAAGAAATTTCCCCTAATATCCAATCTAAACCTGCCCTGGCCTTGCTTCCCCACCTTTTCCTGATGCTCCTAGGAATCCTTCAGCAAGGCAGCCTCAGCCACCATTTCTTTCAAGATTAAATACAAATTTATTTGTGGGATTTTTTGTTTTTCATTGGTTTTTTCCTCCTGTTTTTCACCCCCTTTGTTCTTTTTCTTTCCCTGCCCAGCAGGACTGCAGATCCAACCCCAGTTTGATCATTGGTACAGAGCAGCTCTCCACTAATTCCACACCTGATCCTGTGCATCAGCCAGAACAAAACCTGGGTTCTTCCTGAGGGGTGTCCTGTCCAGCTGCTCCATGAAACACTGTTTATACATAAAAAGAGATGCTCCAAACACGACATTTACCCAACACAGAGCCTGAAGCCTCCTGTCAGGCCAACATAGCTGTTCTTCCCTGGTATTTGACCATCTCCCTGCTTGGCTCATCCTTTTATCATGCCCATGGTATCAAATCCTCTTTCCACAGCAGCTTCCTGTCTCTCCGTCTCCAAAGACTTCAACATGACTGCAAACACAAGTTTAGTAGCTCCACTTCCCTATTCCTTCCAGCCTTTTTCCTCAAACGCTATTTTCACTGTCCTTCAGCATTTCCTAGAAATCTGTTCCTGACCTCTGTCCCATTTGCATCACCACAGGCAGACAATGCATTTATTTTTCCTTGTAGAGCATGAATCACGCCCAGCAGGGCGCTTCTCCTGCATGGAATCCCAGAATGCCAAGAGTTGGATGGGACCTTAAAGCTCATCCCATTCCAGCTTCTGCCATGGGCAGGGACACCTTCCACTATCCAAGGGTCCTCCAAGCCCTGTCCAAGCTGGCCTGGAACACTTCCAGGGATGGAGCAGCCACAGCTTCTCTGGGCACCCTGTGCCAGGGCCTGACCTCCCTCACAGGGAGGAATTTCTTCCCAATATTCCATCTAACCCTACTCTCAGCTTGAATCAATTCCCTCTTATCCTGTTACTGCAGTTCCTGACAAAGAGTCCCTCTCCAGCTGTAGTCCCCTCAGATCCTGGAAGGCTGTTCTAAGGTCTCCACACAACCTTCTTTTCTCCAAGCTGAAGCCCCCATCTCCTCAGCCTGACCCCAGAGGGGAGGTTTACACAGAGGTGCATCCACCCCTGGGTTTCTCCTGGCTCAGAGACAAGGCTTGGAGGGCAGCTCTGTTTACAGTTCCCACCTGCTCTGCTCCATTTGGAAAGGTTGAGAACAGCTGGATTCTCTGTGGGCAAGGGGCTTCAAGAACCAAGATGTGCTCACAGCCTGGAATGAGGTGGGACACAGAGAGCCTGGGCTGAGCAGTCTCAGGACCAGGTAAGCTGGAAAACCAGGTAAGCTTTTATGTGTTGGCTGGAGCACTTAATTTGCATCCTGCACAGGCTATCACATCTCAGGCACATCCAGAGATTCCAATTGGATTTCATCCAAGTTTTGCAGCAGAAATACACACAGCACTCACAGCTTCAGCTACCAGCCTTCTCCAAGTCTGTTCCAGAGGCTGAAGCATCACCAAGTCATGGGAGCCACCTCCCCTAACTTCCACCCTTAGAACAACTGGCTTTTCCAGGGCCTGGATCTGCACAAAATGGGATTTCAAACTCATCCCAACTGTGAAAATGGCTCATTTAAAGGTGTTGGACAGCTCCAAGAGCAAGCCTCAAGTGCCAGCCTCTGCTGTGCATCTCTCCCACATCAGGACAGGTCCCAGACATGTTGTCATCTCCAGGGTGATGTGAGCAGATCCTGCTCTTACCAGCTGGCTCCAGTCTGATCCCATGAGCCAAATTCCTTGGGCTGGGGGACTCCTTGCAGCCCAGCCAGTGCCAGGGTTTCTGGTGGTTTGCTCTGTGTTTTGGTTCCACGATGGATGCAAGGCAAGACAAGAGTTCTTGGATCCCAGAGGGTTTCTCCGAAACACAACCCACCTCACCAGGCCCAAAGCTATGGGAGGTTCCTTAAACAACCTCTTTAAGAAACCCAGGTGGAAACTGAGAGTATGGAGCTGCAGGAGGGGCTGGGGGCTGTTACCCTGTTTTTTAAAGATTTTCTAAGCCTCCTGATGTTGACATTCTTGTAGTAAACTTTCTCACACACTTTCTGTAAATAACTCATTGTTTTGCATTCCTTTATAGAGGAACAGAGTTGATAGACTGTTGGTTTGTCCAGTGTCATTGGAGAGGTGGCACTGTCAACCTCCAATCCGCTGTCACTTGTAGAAAACTATAAATGTTGGAGTCAGAAAATAAACTTCCCTTTTTTCCTTCACCTTGAGAACGGTGGTGAGCTTGTGTTCTTTCGTGTCCTATAGCGACAGGAGGGAGAGGAGGAGACAGGACGATGATCCAGCCTCTCCCACCCTAGGAATGCACAGAAGCTGGCATATGAATCAAAAACACGCTTGGGGATGTTATTTTGTTTAACTCTGCCTAATTCTTGGATTTCTTAGTGGAAGAATGTTTTCATGGGAAGCTTCTGCAAAGCCACCATGTCTGGCAGCAGGACATCAAGCTCAGCCATGTGAGAACACGCCAAGCTCTGCTGAGTCCAACAATCAGTGC
Organism: Molothrus ater; assembly: GCF_012460135.2. Taxonomy (NCBI): domain Eukaryota; kingdom Metazoa; phylum Chordata; class Aves; order Passeriformes; family Icteridae; genus Molothrus; species Molothrus ater. The sequence continues at coordinate 4,895,058 of NC_050487.2, forward strand.
CAAAACAGGCCAAAAACTGACCCAAAACACCCCCAAATCTTCCAGCCAAGCCTTCCTCCTGCTCAGAGCTCCTGCACAGCAACACAAGCCCCTTCTCAGCAGCACTCAGATGTTGCTCCAAGCAAGACCCAGCCTAAGGTCAGGACAGGCACAGCACACTCCCTTCAGGAATGGGGTGAGCCATCAGGAATAAAGCATGCTCCCTCCACCGCAAAACACTCCCTCTCAGCAATGCCACTTCCATCTGATATTTGCGAGGCACTCCCAGAGCAAAGGTAGGTTTTCCACATCCTCACCCATGAGGAAGCAGCAATTACCAGGAGCATGGCTGTGTGGAGCCCATGGATGTCCTTATCTGGTTGGAAGAACCTGGATGTGCCAGGGCATGAAGTGCTTCACTCCCCCAGCAGCTGGCAGCAGCTCCACAGATTCCAGCTGCCAGGCTGACTCCTTATCAGGCATTCTGTGGTGCCAGTGGAACTACTTGGATCCCTCATACCAGTTCTCAGAGCTCTTTTGCTTGTTTTAAACACATTTCTTTAATTTCTTCCAATGGCTCCTCACTGAAATTCCTGTGCTGAGATCAAATAGCATCCTGTGATAATCCACTAGCAGTAATTCAACTGACAGGGATTTCTCAAGCTGAATTACCACAGCCTCAAGAACTCAAAATCCATGGGTTATTTGCACATGTGTTGTGCTGAAAAAAATACCTGATGTGAGGCACAAAACACTCCAAGGGGGCTGCTTCCCAACGGGATTGCGTGGGCACCCTTCACGTGCCAGGTGAGAGTTTTAACACTGGCATTTGGACTGGTGACTTTTTCTCCTTATTGTTTTAAATCTTCCTTTTCTTCTAAATGATTCCCATCCACCAGCTACCACAAAAAATGTTTAAATTCAATGTCCTGAGAGGAATTCCACCATTTTGGCAGTATTTTCACTTACCTCTGACAAGCACCAGCTGACCTTTCCATGCTGTAGTTTAGAGCACACAACACATGAGTTTTTGCAGACAGAAGAGCTGGAAGCCTTCTCAGATCACAGCACAAAGGCTGTTGAACACTCTGGGGTGCTGATTGCAAGTGTAAAACTCCAGGGAATAAAATAAATTAAATAAAACAAGGTCACCTCTTAATTCCCACCTTCTTTTGCCATTTCAGTCTCACCCTTTGCCGCCAATCTGGACACAGCTACAAAACAAAGGAAACAAAGGACATGAGGCTGAACAAGGAAAGTGTTTTGATCCTCCAAGGTGTCTTGAGATACATGGAAAAACCACAGAGCAGCCATTCTCTGAGTGTTGTTTTCCAGGTCCTTCTCCCTAACAACCCCACAGCTCTCAACCCATCACTTAGGAAGCCCTGTCTGCTCTCAGCCTCCTCCTCTCCCCATGGTTTGATCCTTCTCTTCACTCCAGAGGGATCACTCCTCCACCTGAGTCCACCCAAGAACTCTGCCCTCAGTCCTCAAAGAGAAATCCATCCCACCCTGTCCTTCAGCTGCCTTTCCACCTAAGCCACCAACTTAATGCTCAAGACCTCTTGCTTTTACTCCTCCTTGCCTCATTCTGACTTCTGGCATTACCCTCCCAAGAAAAAAAAACCACCTGGGAGCTACATTCTTCCTAACTTCCTCTTTTGTGTAACCACAGCTCTCTGTTCTTCATCTCCTCACCTCACCTCCCAGCCATGCTCCATGCAGCTCTTCCCAGGGTCAGTCACACTGAGACTTCTCCACATACTTTAAGACTAAAAGTTATCAATGATGTTGTCCTTCCAGGAAGTCTGCCTTTCCAACCTTCTACCCATGTGATCTGCTTCTCAAGAGTTTCCCCAAAAGCCCATGGAACTAAGGTACAGCACAGGCAGCAAAATCCCTGCAGTAAAGATATTTGCAGTCTTAGGTACAACAAATTCCTGCAAGGCATCTACTCAAGGTAGCTCTGCTATCAGCAGAATGTCTGTGGTCAAAGCATTGAGTCATTGGGACCTCCAAGACCTCCTTGGTCATTCCAAGACCTCCAAGATCACTGAGTCCAACCTTTGACCAGAGCCCACCATGTCCCACAAACTGTACCATCATCCACCTGCTTTCTGAACACTTCCAGGGATGGGGACTCCATCACTGCCCTGGGTGGAGCAGTTGGCCCAGCACCCTCATCCTGTAGATGAACCCCGATTAAATGAAAGCAAATTTCCAAAATGAAGAGTTGTATCTGTACCCTAAGCTGTGCTGATCCACTTCCCAGTCTCTGTGATGAAGGCAGGGGAGAAGCAGCCCAGGGAAGGGAGAGCTGGCACATTTCCTGCTCCCACAGCTGAGTTGAGCAGGTTCAGGTGCAGCACATCCCTGAGCCACGTCCATCCCACTGTGGTCAGATGTCACCTGTGACACCCCTGGGGTGTGAGCAGAACTTGCACAATGCACATCCTGTGTGCACATGACTCTGGGCACAGAGAAGAGGTGGATCATTTTCACCCTGGGCTGTTCTCCAACCTCACTTTCAGAGCTGTGATCTCCACAGATCCTGTTTGAACACCGACCTGGGTGTCAGGAACTGCCACTGCTGACTTCAACGCCCACGTCACTGTCAAGTCCTGCCACTGGTACCAGTTCCCCAGGTCAGAATGGAGACACCACACACCCAAGGCCCTGCTGCTGTCCCCAGACTCAGCCACTCCAAACTCAGCCAAACAAAACCAGTTCCAATTCTGTCAGGCAAGCACAGCCCATCACAACGTGCCCAAACTTGAGCCAGCAGGAAAGTTTCCTTCCAGGATAATGCAAGGCTTAGGTCACTGTCCACAGGTAACAAACCCTGGAGTACAGACAGGAAAGCTCTGGTGTTTTGAGGGATATGGACCACACAAAGCTCTGCCTCATTAACCCTCTGAGATGATTGTTGTTGTTGATGTTCACAACTCTGGAACGAACAGAAGCTGCACATCTGCATGAGCCAGCCAAATCCAGCTGCTCATACTTGCACAGCAGTCTCCTAAAACACTGCAATGGCTCCAGAGCCTGCCAGGGCAATGTCCCACCCCTGCAGTTGCACAAACACTCAAGGCAGCGGGTGCTCAACTGCAGATGCTGAGAGACAAAAGGCAACTTTTCATGTCCCACACTGTGCTGAAGCACAACCCGCCTCGTGGTGCCACCAGGCAGAGGATGCAGCCTGCAGTCCACCAGGAGAACCAGGAGTTACCCTGCAAGTAACTTTGTTTCATATAGAAAAAGCCTGAATCGCACATTTTGCTGAAAAAACATGTTCAGTCCTCTTAAGCAATGCTCAAAACAACCTGGGGTAGATTGGATCTCTGGGTTAAGGAAGGCAGCAGGATAATACCTGAAGTCTCAGGGAGGCAGGTAATCCACCTTCTCTTCCTGCCAACCCCAACCCAACCACCACCAACCTGCACAATCCACACACAGGGCAAGGTGAGGGACCAAGCTTTCACATTAGGTGTAATAGAAAAACATTCTTTACTCTGCAAGTGTCTTTACAAATATATATTTATATATTTAAGCCCATTTCAGGCCATAAAAGCCCATAAAAAACAACCAGTACCTTTCTGAACAAGAGAAACTGCAGGGCAGAAGCCTGAGGTGACAGACTCCCACACAGGGGCTGCTCTGGCTCTTCTCTGAAGGCCTTTAGTTAGCACATAAAACCATCTCAAAAATCCTTGGATGTGAAAGGAGGGGCACCATTCTTACCCCACTTTCACCACTCTCTGTATGAGGTAAACTGGGATCACTTTTACATCATCACTTTAGAAAGGAGATGTTGTATCCTGAAGACCAGCTTTTCCAAAGAACATTTGTGAATGGGTTAAAAAGGTAAGATGTGTGGATCCAACCATAATGTGCTGTTGTCTCAAAATAGAAGAAGTTGATACTAAAAAGCTATTCCAGATACATACAAGTACAAACACTAGAGCTGGTCAGAAAGATTCAGTTTCAACATTTTTTTTAAAAGCAGGGAAAATTTTCTGCAGTGTGTTTTTTTTTCATTTCCCCTCTCCTCACTTTTCTACCAGTTCCATAAACCCTTCTGAAAAAATCACGTGTCTGCTGTCAGAGTGCAAAGTCCATCCAAATCTCATGTTTCAGTTCACTATCTCTACACTTTACAAATCCTGATGGCAAACCAAAAGGTCTCAATTTAACTTAGCAAAAGTGATATCTAGAAAATATTCAACACCAAGAGGTCTTACAAAAAAACTTGAGACTACTAAGGCATTCTAAGGCACAGTGTTTTGGAAGAAGTGCTTTCTCCCTGTAGTGTTGCTTTATACACATCATGTGTGTGAGTCCAAGGGATGCAAGGAGCTGCAGGTGGATGCCATGGCTTCTCCCAAGCAGGGAATTCCATCTTCTGCTGCTGTTTCAGACGTAGGCTCCCAACGCTGCGTGAAATTCAGTGAGACATTGCACCAGCTGCTGAAACTTGGGTCTCTCCTCAGGATCTAGGGCCCAACAGCAGGCCATCACAGCAAACCTGCAACACAGAGGCACATGGAGCACAGGGGAACCGTGTCAGCCAGGCAGCCACAGCCCCAGCCTGAAAGGCAGAACAGCATCTGGCACTGGGAAACTGGCTGAGCAACCAGAGAGAGACAAGGAGCTCTGGATCTTATGGTTCATAATGCTGAACAGCTCCTTCCAAGGATGGACACCTGGAATGATGAGCAAAGGGGCTGTCACCAGAGGTCCTGGCTTGATTTAGGATTTAACCCATGGCAATCCAGGAAGGAGCAGTACAGAGTTCACTGGAAACAGCTCAAGTGCTATAAAAGCATGGAATGGCTTGGGTTGGGAAGGGACCTTGAAGATTACCCAGTCCCACCCTCCCTGCCAGAGCCAGGGACACCTCCCACTGTCCCAGGTTGCTCCAAGCCCTGTCCAACCTGGCCTTGGACACTTCCAGGAATCCAGGGGCAGCCACAGCTGCTCTGGGCACTCTGTGCCAGGGCCTCACTGCCCTCCCAGGGAAGAATTCCTTCCCAATATCCCATCTAGCCCTGCCCTCTGCAGTGGGAAGCCATTCCCCCTTGTCCTGTCCCTCCATCCCTTGTCCCAAGTGCTTCTCCAGCTCTTCTGGAGCCTGTTTAGGCATTGGAAGGGGCTCTAAGTTCTCCCTGGAGCCTTCTCTTGTCCAGGTTGAACATTCCCAGAGCAGAGGGGGCTCCAGCCATCAGAATATCTCCATGGCCTCCCCTGGACTGGCTCCATCAGCTCCACTTCCTTCTGATGCTGGGGACCCCAGAGCCAGAGTTCCAGGAGCAATGTTCACCCCAGGCTTTGTCTGCCAGGCAGAACAAACAAGCAAGGAAAGGCAGCCCTGGCTCTGTCTTTGGGCAGCCTGGCTTAGCACCCCAGGCAGAGAGCAGCAGTTTGTCCTTCCCCAGCAGAGGCACTCACAGTTCATCGGGGCAGTTGATGGGCTGAGCTATTCGATAGCCATCCTTTAAATAAGCTGCCATCTCAAAGGGGTCGATGTCCACGTAGGGGGTCTGGCCCAGGGTCATCAGCTCCCACAGTGTCACCCCAAAGGCCCACTGCAAAGGAACAGTGCAAAAAAAACATTAACACAACATGCTGAACCCCCAGAGCTCCCCCAGCCAGGCCACAAAGTCAGCTGTGAGGATTGCTGATCAAGACAATTACACACAGTAAGAAAGCTTTACATAAATGCTCTATATATAACCAAATTCAACATGTCTTGAACTGGGCTAATGAAAAATCAGCAGAATTGGTGATAAATTGCTCAGAGAAGCTGCCCCATGCCTGCCCCATGGTCAGGCTACATGGAGTTTGGAGCAACCTGGGCTAGTGGAAGGTGTCCTTGCCCTTGGCAGGGAGTAAGATCCAGATGGTCTTAAGGTTCCTCCCACCCCAAACCAACCTGTGATTCTACAAAGTCAAACTAAACTTAAAATCTTACTGCATGAAGATATCAGTGTTTAAAAATCATGCATTTTTAACATGGAATTACAGAACACCTAAATCTAAATTACTGAACATTAAATTATTATCTCCTATAAAACAGTTATTTGTTTTTTTACACTTTACTTTTTTAAAATGCCTCAAAAATCCTCCAAAAAGTCTGCAAAAGTGAAAGGATCAGAAATGTAATTATAATTTTTTATTCCAAATTATCTGTATATTTGGAGAGTAAGTTCAGGAATAGGACTCAGGAAAAAAAAAAAAGAGATTTCATCTCACTAAACCTGACAGCACAATCAGCATTCAACACATTCATCTGGCAACCCTTGCCAGAAAGAGCTTGAAGTGATGATAAATCCATCTATGAATCCACATACAAGCAGAGTACAAGGAAAATGATTTATTATCTGGTACCCAGAGACCCAGGAGACCAAACAGAGATGGGGCTGATACTGCACGCTCGTGACTCACTACTCAAGCTCCACATCATCATTCATTAAAAAGGGGCAGAATCATGCAAGGCTCACACAATTCTTGTTTTAATCAAGAGAAATCCCACTCACTGCCTTGAGCCAAGCCTTAGGGAAGGGATATTTTCAGGTGGGAAGGGCAGAGAAGGGAAGGAGCACAGATGTGGCCCCGCTCCAAACAGCCACTGAAGGATATAAAGCCCCTTTTTAGCTGCAGTGGAGAAGAATGCTGAGGGACAAGGGGTGACCATGAAGATGAAACAGAGTGATTCAAGCAAAACCACTCTGGGAATACAGCTGTTCTAATTCCATAGGTAGCTGCATAGAAATGGCATGAAGAGATGCAGAGTTTCATGTGCCACAGCAGGAAAAACAGGGAATTAAGATTCAGCAGGAATCATGGTTTGTTTTCCTACACTCTGGCTGACTGATAGAGCTGTTGGCAGGGGAGCAACACATTATTGGGAAAGTTTCAAGCCAGCAAACACATTTGAAAGAAAGTCATCCAAAAAGCAAGCCTGGAACACATCCCCTGGCATCCCTGCAGACACAGACACTGTTTGTACCAGACTTCATCACCCATTCCCTGTTACATGCAATGGATCACTGGGTTTGTTCCTACCAAACCCACAAAAACATCTGACATCAGCTTTTTGTGAAAGGAGTCCAGGTAGATGCAAAGCTGATATTTAGGGCACATGGTGTTTTCTACACCCAGAAAAACTGTTCACTTTTGAACTCTACAAAACTCAGATGGCCACGTGTCTGCAGTTAGAACTGGGTGTTAAAAGGTGGGTGGCATTCATCCCTAAGCAATGAAAAAGGTACTCTGGTTAAAATGGACTGGAAGAAATGCTGAATTGCACTGGAGTTTTCAAAAATGGTTACAATAATGTGATTTACTCATCCTTATAAAATTCCACACCTCACTGCTGCTGTTACATAAACTTGGATTTCCCAGTTCTCACAAACAGTAATTGCTTTCATGTCCCAGATTTTTTTAAAAAGTAAAAATAAAAAACCACCATTTGATTGAGTTAATTTAGCTCTCTAAAAACATGCTTTTATAGGCAACTTCCATTTCCTCTTCTGTCTTCAGGTTGGATCTAACACAAACCCCCATGTGTTTTCCAATGAATACACACGTGGAGCACAACTGGCACCTTCCCTTCCTTCCTTCTTTTCCTTGTTTACATGGCTGCAGCACTAGAACAGAGACCTTGGAGGGAAAAAACCAACCAGAACTTCTCTAAAGTTGCTCAAACTGGCACCAGACCACTATCCTGGATGGGATGCATCATAGGGAACAGGCTGAGGTCACTGCAACACTGCTCATATCTCTGAAAGGTCACCTGAGCTGGGAGAGGTTCCTGGCCACTGGAATGAAGAATTCTCTGGAAGAGCTGGGATTTGGGGGGCTGTGGGCCACAGAGTCAAACACCAGCTCCTGCTAAGGCTAGGGAGCTCATTATCCTGGAGCTCACTCCCATGTCTGTGAAGCACAGGGATATCTGGGAACAGCCAGTGGGGATTTATCAAGGGAAGCTGTGCCTGAGCAGATCTGTGCTGAGCAGACTGAGCACAGGGTGAGGAATGGATGTCCACCCTGACTTCCAGAGGGTGCTGGGGCACAGAACAGCATCCCCAGGGAATGGGCAGGGGCCCAAGGCTGCCAGAGCTCCAGGAGCATTTGGGATTGTTGGGGTGTCTGTGCAGGGCCAGGAGCTGGACTGGATGATCCTCTGTGAGTCCCCTCCCAACTTGAGATACTTTATGAAGAGCAGTCCCAGTGCAGCTCCCTGAATTTGAGTGTGTTCCCTGCCAGCACTTCCAAGGGAACAGGGAGCAAGGAGCACTTCTGCTGTGCACAAAGGGCCTGACTGATCCCTGAACCATCTGCCACAAGCAGTTGAGGCAGGAGTGGGAGAAGAGAGGCTGCTCTGAACAAGCCACTGTTACCTATCCAGTGCCATGGACCCCTGCCTCCAGCTCTGGGGTCCCCAACACCAGAAGGATTTTGGAGCTGCTGGAGCAAGTCCAGAGGAGGCCACAGAAATGCTCCAAGGGCTGGAGCAGAGCTCTGGAGCCAGGCTGGGAGAACTGGGGGGTTCACCTGGAGAAGAGAGGCTCCAGGGAGACATCACAGCCCCTTCCAGTGCCTAAAGGGGCTCCAGGAGAGCTGGAGAGGGACTGGGGACAGGGATGGAAGGATGGGACAAGGGAGAATGGCTGCACACTGATAGAGGGCAGGGTTAGATGGGATATTGGGAATAAATTCTTCCCTATGAGGTTGGGGAGGCCCTGGCACAGGGTGCCCAGAAGCAGCTGTGGCTGCCCCTGGATCCCTGGAAGTATTCCAGGCCAGACTGGACAGGGCTTGGAGCATCCTGGGACAGTGGAAGGTGTCCCTGTCCATGGCAGGGGATGGAATTAAACAGGCTTTAAAGGTCCCTTCCAATCCCACCCATTCTGGGATTCTCCAACAGCTGAAAAAAGAGCAAAATGTCAACAAAACACATTTCCAAAATGTAAGAAGGAGGGAAAAAACCCTCACCACATCACTAGCACTGGAGAATTCATTGTTGACCAGGCTTTCCAGAGCCATCCAGCGCACGGGCCTGTTCTCGTTGTCCCCCAGGCAGTGGTAGTCCATGGGGAACAGGTCCCGCGACAGCGCGTTGTCCGTGATCTTCACCTGCAGGGCATCGTCGATGCTGGGCACAGAGAACAGCACACTCAGGATTGGGATTTCAGGATTTACCTCAGAACCTTGGGCCCCTGCCCGATGATCCCTCCCAGGTGTGTCAATCACCTCTCCTTTCCCCACCCTGACCCCTGCCAAGCACTGTCTGTCACTCCTGGCATTCCAGAAGGGCACTGAGTGATTGGCAGATTCAAAGGATGCCCTCTACCCCTGAGGGGGACATTGGGCCATCCAGGTGTCCTTTGTCCATTGAGACCTCCCCTCCTGTACGTGGTTGGTGGCTCCCTACTCCTTCCCTCCCCCTCTCCCTGGAGTTAAAAGGAACAGCAACCACGGGGTCAGGGAGTTCTTTTGGAGCTGTTGCTGCATTCAGAGGCCTGGGAGACAGAATAAAGCTCTGGATGGAAGCCCTCCATCAGAACCAGCTCCTTTCCTTCACCATCACCTTAAAGTTTCTCTGCCAGAGGTAAACCTGAGCTCCTGCAAGCCTGGACTCGCCTCCCTGTGCCCAGCTGCAGCATCCAGCCAGCCAAAGGTGTCTCTGGGGTGAAACACCACAGTGCCCCTGTTTGGTTCAGCAGCAAGGGCCAGACAAGCTCAGGCACATCCTGTCTGCAGTATTGGTAATATTCCAATAGGTCAGCAACCCCACAGCCAACAGCTCTGCCCAGCCCCAAGGGCCACACTCAGCATCTCACTGGGCACTGCTAATCCACAGCTCGAGCACTGGCTCTCTCCTGCATCAAGACAAGCTTACTCTGATTAGCAAATATCATCACAGCACCAGTTTAATTCTGTGCCAACTGATAAGCACTAGAAAAATCAGCAGGCTTGATTAAATAAAGCCAAACACTTGCAAGCGCAAAAAAATACTGTTAAAGCAAATAAGTAACTGCCTCAAGTTACTCTTGCTCTGTTGGAGATCCCCTATCAGGGCAATTAAACACTTTGTAGCTCTGGTACCTCTGTGGCAATAATGAGGCAAAGATCTAAGCAAACAAAGAGCCAGTAATATCTTGAACCAACCAGCACCCTTTGTGGTCCAAAAGCATGGCTCCAATCAAGCCATCTGCTGAAAAGTCTTTATTCCCTCCAGAACAGATATTGATGCTTGTCAGAAAAAAGGGTACTAAGGGAAACTTTCATCAAGAAAAGATGACTCAAAATAACAGAGAGAATTTGCCCCCTCTGGGGTGTGATTCAAACTCTTTGAACTTAAAACTGTGCGCAATAAAGTTCAGTGTTCTCATAAACAGCTGACTTCAGAACATGGCAAAGATGTTGGCTTCAACACTGTATGACAAATATCCAGAAGGAACATTGGGGTGGGGGTATTGTAACAAACTGGTTTTTGCTGTCTTCTCATCTTACCAATTATTTATTTTGATGAGAAAAATGAAATATAAATGATCTGTGTGCTTCTCTCTTTACTATCCCAGATACCTTTTTATTTTTTCTATGCACTTTCAAGCCACTTCATTATCCTCAAAATTTACACAACAGGAAATGTATTATCTAGTAATTTTCAAGAGTTCAGAGAAATTCCTAGAAGACCTGTTTGAAAATAAATGCAATGCAAAGGGCATTTCCCCAGCAATTAGACAGCTCTGAGTTGTGTAACTCTCATGTCCACTGTAACTGGACCTGGCTGTGCCATGGGCACATGAGACCACAAGCATTTCCTCCCTTAAACCTGCCAAGATCACTGGAATCTTGGCTCCCTTCCCAAAATTAGGAGATGGGTCTGATGCACTTCCCAGCCTTTCACCACCCAGAGTAAACCTGGGGAACAAAGAGGGGTGGCTGGAACAAAGTCCTTCAGGGGACCTTGGCTACTGGCACCTCTTTATCTTTCCAAACATAAAGTTCCAGGGGATGTCCCTGATGTTTGTGATTCCCTGATGTTTGTGATCTGTCTCCTGTGGTCCCACTTCCTCCTCAGTGTGCTCAGCAGTGAGGAACAGCAACAGGAATTAGGAACAGGATCTGTCACCACACTGAGCACCCTTACGGGGCACAAGAGCAGAGATGGTGGTCACTGAGTGACTGGGTTCCTAGAAGGCCACCAAACACCTCCACCTCTACATTTTGGAGTGTATTCCAACCTGAAGATGGTCTCAAACCCCTCTCTGGCACTCCTGCCATTCCAGAGTACATTTATATCTATCCATCATTTGGCAATTAAGAAATCTACCAATGAACAAAGTCTTTAACTTAGTTTTTAAGGAGAAAGAATGAAGAAAACCAACTTCAAACAAAAATCTATCCATTGATAAACTGTCAAAGATAGTCCAAGTTTTTACTAAAATTGAAGGAAACTTTAATTCTTTTCAAGCCTTTGAAAAAGTGATACTCAAACCCAGCTGAAGCATTTACAGAGAGGATGTTCTGCATCCTTTAGAACCACAACTCCTGGTTCCCCTTGCTTTGGGGGAAAACAACTCCACTGACTACACCAGAGACCCCAACCCTGCATTCTGAAGGGGATCTCAGGCTGAGTGCAGGGAGCTGCAGCTGCAGAGGGGACAGTACTTACACACAGTTCCTTGCAGCCAGGTCCTTGTGGATGACCTCCCTCCTGGCCAGGTAGCTCATCCCACAGGCAATCTGGATGGCCATGTGTACCAGATCCTGCTGGGAAATTGCCTGCAAGAGCCCAGAGCAGCAGCCATCAGCCCCTTCAGCCCAGCACCTGCAGGGTTACTGGGTGTCCCAGTGCCTCCTCCCCTTCCAGTCCCCCCAGACACAACCACCTATGGGCACTCATGATGGTGTCTGACTTGAAATTTTAACATATTTGACATGCCAAGGGAAAATACTTCCATCTTGCAAGTGCCACACTCTTTGTACCTACTTTTCCTTTGATTGGAAGAGGGCATAGGCAAAAATGGTCCATTTTACCCCTTCCCACACCGTTTTTCACTTTGTTTCCCTGGAAACCAGCTAATCCCAGGCAGCAGCACAGTCAAAATCCTTGCTGCTCTCCAAAACCAGTATCAGAGGCTGCTGCTTCAGCTCCTTCTGCAGCTTCACAGTCCCATCATAATTAAAATCTTGCATGTATTTATAGCTTGGGATACCAAGAGAAGTATCAGTAAATCTGAAATTTCTCCATACACCATTTCCCTTAATTTAATCACAATTTTCTCTATTTGTTGCTATAATTTTAGGATGCATTGATTGTGCTTCTACCCTAATGAGAAGTGACAGCATCCTGCCCTCTGAACACCCAGGATAAACTTTTCCTGGTGGGAAACAAGGCAAACACTTGCTGGGGAGCCACCTCTGCAGCTCTCCTGGATCACACTGACCAGGAGAGTGCCACAACCATTCCTCTGGTGGCACAAACTCAGAGCAAATGGAGTTTTAATGGGCACAAAGTCCCATATGCCCAAGGGTACCTGAGGATTGTTGGCCTCCACCAATTTGCACTGTCTCAGGAAGAGTTTAAGGTTCCCCCAGTTCATGTAGGGCAGCAGCACCATTGGTTTCTCTCCCTCCTCTATACAGACATGAGTGATAGGCAGCAGATTCCTGGAAGACACAGAAATTCCTAATGTTATGGAACTACAATTTGATTAAAATAATTTTGATTCCTAAACACAGCAATAAAATTAATTCAAGATGAAAGAAAAGCATTTAATCTTGTATTAGGAATTGCAGAGTGCAATGTGTCCAATTAACTGAAGCCCTAGACAGTACTTTTAATAAATGAAATATTTGACTACTTTCCCATTATGAAAGAATCCTCCAAACAGTTTCACTTGGTCCAAGAGGGCTGAGATAAATTGTAGTGAATACAGGTGAAGACACAGAAGTGCTATATCCTAAACTGGGAGGTGCAGCATTCTAAATCTGTTACAGATATAAAAGATATACTTCTACTACAGCATTTAAACAAAAAAAAAAAGTCAGAACATCATGTTTGATCCACTGCAAAGTGACAGAACAGAAAATTTTAGCTGTGAATCAGCCACTTTAAGGGCATTTCCATGCCTTTTGTGGCTCAGGTAATCCCCATGCTGCAGTGTCTCTGCACATCTTCCTTAGAAGAAATATAATACATAATATATATATCAACATGTAAATTCATAAAAACTCAAACCAAACTGGAGACAGTTTCAATTTCCATTAAGCACTTTTTAAAATACCTGTATTTTCCATTGAAAATCATTAGCAAAGTCACCAACAACTTACCATTGTTTTTAATTTTGAATTTTCTTACTCTTTCCTGAAAATTTCTCACAGCCTGGTGTCACATCCAGACCCATGAGGGTCCCAGCTTTTTAGGCAGTGTAGGGAAGAAAAGCTTTCTGGACTTTTTTTAAAAAGCTTGACTTATAAAAGGGAGGACAACAGCTCATTTGGAATGATGAGAGCAGAGCAAGTTAATTTTGTTTCTATTTAAGTATGTTTCACCAAAAACTTGCTACTCTTGTACTTTAGGCAAGGCCTTTATTACATAAGGCTGGGAATGTCCAGCCTGCAGAAGGATCCAGGGAGACCTTAGAGTCCTTGCCAGCGCCTAAAGAGGCTCCAGGAGAGCTGGAGAGGGACTGGGGACGAGGCATGGAGTGACAGGACAAGGGGGCATAGATGCACACTGACAGATAAGGATAGATGGGATATTGGGAAGAAATCCTTCCCTGTGAGGGTGCTGAGGCCCTGGCACAGGGTGTCCAGAGCAGCTGTTGCTGCCCCTGGATCCCTGGGAGTGTCCAAGGCCAGGTTGGACAGGGCTTGGAGCAACCTGGGACAGTGGAGGGTGTCCCTGCCCCTGGCAGAAATGAGCTTTAAGGTCCCTTCCCACCCAAAACCAGCTGGCATTCCATGATTCTACAGAAGTGCTGCTGAATTCCCAACAAACAGCTCCCTCTCCCCAGGGAGCTTTAGCCCAGGTACTTCCACCTCACAGTGACATGGATTTATCACCCTACCTGTGGTGAAGCCCTCTGAGTTTACAGCTTTCTGTCAGCATCATTGTCACCTGCACCTCCGAGGCTTGATCTGAGGGAAAAAGGAACCACAGATAAACTTTGGAAACAAATCAACACATCAATTAAAATTCAGTCCAGATCTGCAAGTCACTTCAGGTCACTTGAGCACGAACAGAACTTGTTTGCCTCCTTTCTTAAAATGGCACTTAGAAAAAGCACTTAAAAAAAGAGAGAGAAAAAAAGTTCAAGGCCAAGTTCTGAGGCTCATTTCTGCTTTAAGGAGTGGGGTCAAGTCCAGAAAGGAAATCAAACACATTCCAGGGGCTGACAGGCTCTGGTTCTGCACTTCCTGACAGCTGCACTGGGCAGTGGGGTCTCATCCTGCACAGGAGTGGTGCCCATGGAAGAAGTGGGATGTGCCAAATGCTCCCAAGCACAAATGTGCTCCAAGGGATGCTTTGCTGCTGAGTTACCACTCCAGGTACAGTTGTGTGTACTGCCACATGGCTGTTTATGTCTATATTTACTTATTTCCTTGCTCTCTTGCTTGACACACTTGACTCTTGGTAACCTTAGAACTGTTTGCTGTTCTCTCCCCCACCTTTTCAAATGAATAAATAAATAAAACCACTGCTGCCAGCTAAAATTCAGGCACCTGTGATAACTCCAATAACCCAAAGCAATCAGAGCATCCAGTGGGCAGAAACACAGAAGCCTGAAACCCCTTTCCCACCACTATTTGTGTATTTGGGGTTTTTTCCCACCTTTGGTGGCATGAACCTCCAGGGAAACATAAGGAGACACCAACAGGAGCTCTCCCAGTCCCACCCCCCTCACACCTGGGAGCATTTTCCATGTCTCCCTCATGCTGGGACTAGTTCTGGCAGGGAGCTGGCACAGGAGAGCCCAGCACAGCCCAAGGAGCTCTCCTTGCTGCACAAGGGGGAATTTACATGTCCTGGATGAGTCAAGCCAAGGTTTTACTGCCCTGGGAGAAGAATAGGCAAGAAATCCTCTGCTCTTTTCCCTCCTCCGAGGTCTGATCCTGCTCCTGTACAGCCCTGACACCCTTTCCTAACTGAGCCTGAGCCCTGCAAAAGAAAATGGGGCTGAGTGAAGAGTGATGGGAGCACTCTGCAGAAACTCAGAGGTGCCACTAAATTAGTGACAATTGTGGTATATTATGGGATGCATCAGCCAGTGCTTTTGGGCCCATCACTACAGGGACTTTGAGAGGCTGGAGATTCTCCAGGGCAGGGAACAGAGCTGGGAATGAGGCTGGAGCACCAGGGACAGCTGAGGGAGCTGGGAAAGGGCTCAGCCTGGAGCAAAGGAGGCTCAGGATGGCCCTTGTGGCTCTGCACAACTCCTGACAGGAGGGGACAGCTGGGGGGTCAGGCTCTGCTCCCTGGGAACAGGGACAGGATGAGCGGAAACAGTTCTGAGTTGCACCAGGGGAAGTTCAGACTGGATACTGGGGAATATTTACTGACAGAAAGGATGGTCAGACATTGGAACAGCCTGCCTGGGGCACTGGTTGAGGATTTAGGTCTGGAGGGGTTTAAATCTGTGTGGGTGAGGCACTTGAGTGGTGGCCTTGACAGTGCTGGGGGAATGGTGGGACTTGATGGTCTTGGAAGGTTTTTCCAACACAAACAAATCTGTGATTCCCTTCTATTTGATAACAACTCTCTATGTGGGGATGCTACAAACAGGTTCTTGCAGTGCAGGACACACTGAAGCCATGGCCAGCTGAAGTCTCTGGTCTGCACTCCAACAGAAGCATGAGAAAGGGAAGGTCCTACCCCTGTGGGCCGGACACTTGATGAATTTGATTACGTACAAGACAGATGCAAAAGGCTTGGAAAGAGGAAAGAAAAACCAAGATCCTACCTTAAAACAAAGTTACACAGCCCTGATGACTGAGTCAGGCAGTTCTAAAAGCCAGCATTAAAAATGGAGGTGGAAAAGCAGATTCTGAGAAGTCAGAGGAGCAGGTTACCTGTACAGAGCTTCAGCAGTAATTACAGGGCCCAAAGACCTCAACCTCTTCATCCAGCACATGATGAAGGCAGGAAAGAGATTCCTGGGTGTGAGTTTAAGCTGATTAACTCCTCACACACTCTCTGGCCCTGTGCTTGCTGAACTGGTTTGCTTTTAATTATAAGAGCCACCAAGCAATAATTTGAAGCTTTAAATCAGAGATTGTTTAAGAGTGGATTTAAGATCTACAGAACGAGTCAGGCTGGTTTGGACAATGCACCCATTCATCTCCAGAAGGTGACTCTTCTGCCAAAGCCTTTCCCTTTCCAGCACTCAGGGAAGTTTCCAGCAGGTCAGTGTTGTTTTCTCCCCAGGTTATAGTGGTTGGGCACCCAAAAGGATGATTGACTCCCAGGCAAGTGTATACGGAAACTGAAATCTTATCTTGTGAAACAGTCCCACCATCCATATTGTGTTTGCTTATCAATATTATTTCCTTGTTTTCTGCATAGAAAAAACTTACCCAACACCAACAAATTCAACAGACTCAGAACAAACAATAGTGTTCAAGGCTAATCCTCCCCTAGTTGAGACCAGTGCCAATTTAGAACCACCACACAATTTGATTATTGTGGGTTTGTACTAGATATAATTCAAAACACAGTATTAATCACCACTTCTTGGAGTGATTCTGTCAAAAGGGGGAAAAGAACACCAAAATACTGCTACTGCAACAGGGCCCACTGCAATCAGGCTTCCTTTTAAGGCATTTTCATCAGTTACAAAGGAAAAAGTTCAGTTAAACAAACTCTGTCACATTTAATAGACTATGACCACTTTTGAGCAACCAACACACACATCTTCACAGACCAGGACAAAGGAGATTTTGGCAATATTACATTTTTTGTTGTGGAGGCCTGGTGAATCTGAGCATCCTGTACTAAAAATCCTTAAAACCAATCCAGCAAAGCCACCATTTCTAGTTTTAATAAGAGAAACAGAGCCCCAGTGCCACAGCAATCCCAGCTTGCTGAGACCTTTTTCCAAGGACATAGTGAGATAAATCCTACAGATTCCATCTTCCTGCCTGGGCCAATGTATAATCCCAAATTCCCCAAACTGTGTCAATCCCTGAGTGCTACATGTAAACACACACACCTTGTTTTCTTCTCAAAACTGTTTGTGCAGCCACTCAGACAGAAAAGGGGAAGGATACTGTCACACCCATGGGATGTAAAAATAAAAAGCCCAAGGGCTTTTGTGGCTTCTTTTGTCTGCCCCAAATCCATGAAGGTGTCAGATACGAGCACAGCCACACACACAGCTACAGAGGGGAGAGGGGGAAAAGCCTCCCACAGAGCCAGAAACCTCTGAAATTACATCAGCTGCTTGGAGACACAACTGAGGAGGTCACAGTCTCCTCTTTATTAAATCTGGGCACCAGGAACAGCCCTGAACTTGAGTGCTCCAGGGCAAGGCAACAAGGGCTCATTGAAAAACTTCCTTAAAGCCCTGAAAAAAGCTGAACTGAGATATTACATTCTTTATGATTAAGAACATGTCAGTGCTCAGCCACAAATGGAGTTGCAGTTGGATACTCATGAGGAGCAGCCAGATTTCCACAAGGTGATCATGCACCAACAGCTGAGAAACCAAAGAGCAGCAAATTCAGGTGAGTTCAGAGGAAGATTTAATACCCAGAAATATTCCAGATACTCAAGTTAGGACCAAAAAGGTTCAACTTTCAGAAGGTGCTTAAAACCAAGACTGAGATAGATGTAAATGCATTCCAGAGAGGAAGATGCTCTCCAAGCCCTGGTTTTACCCAAAAGCCTGGCTGTGAAAGCCTGCCTTGAGGCCCAGGGCAAGAACAAGGCAGGATTCCAAGCTCTGATGGAGCTGCAGGTTTATCTCCTGATATCACAGGATTTGTATGCAGCCAGGCACAATGGGGCTCTTGGCACTGCTGGTTTTACATCCCTCTGTGCTGGGATGTGCTGGGGCCCTGCCTGGTTCATGGGGAGAAAAAAACACCTATTCCATTTTTACCAACTTCTTAAAATCCATCTGCAAAAAGTCATTTTAAAATCTTTGTTTGTTATCATTCATCGATCACATGAATCATCAGGTGAAAAGATCTTGGGCAAGTTCTGTGATGACACCAAATTGAAGGGAACTGCCTGCTCTGAGACCAGGCACTCATCAGCTGCAGGGCACCAGGCTCTGCTTCACCAGGAAAAGTCACTCCACACCCCAAAGGACATAGCAGAGATGAAAAGCAGCAATTACCTGGATATTGCAGAGGGGAACTGATTAGCTGAATGCTTTCATGAGTCACTTTGTAAGTCAGACCTCCCAGAGCCTCAAAATTGCAAAGCACAGCTTAAGTAGGATCACAGAATCCTTTAGGTTGGAAAAGTCCTCCAAGATCAAGTCCACTCATTCCACCAGTGCTGCCAAAGCCACTCCTAACCCATGTCTCCAAGTGCCACATCCACACCTCTGTTAAATCCCTTCAGGAATGGGGACTCCACCACTGCCCTGGGCAGCTGTGCCAGGGATGGACAGCCCTTTCTGGGAAGAAGTTTTCCCTAATATCCAACCTAAACTTCCCCTGGGGCAACTTGAGGCAATTTTCTTCTTGCCCTGTCTCTTGTTCCCTGGGAGAACAGAGTGACACCCACCTCACAACCCCCTCTCAGTCAGCATTACAATTTACAAGACTTCTCCTTGTAGAATGGTCACTGAAATCTGTTTCTTCAGAAAACAAAGCAGAACCTGAAAACCCATGTAACCACAGGTTTCAAAATTGAACTGAGTCCCATTTGAACTCTCTCACAGCCTGCTACAGGCACTAACAGCAGATTCTTTCAAGACTCCTGTCAGAAGCAGCTCTGCAAATACTACAGCCAGGAGCTCCAAGGCTTCTGATCAATGTTTCCAACTACAATATTTAAGAAGATGTTTTACCTGCAGCTTTTCTCATCTTTGGACCATTTGTAATGGCTTGTTCCCCTGTGAACTTCCTCCTGTTTCATACTGCAAGGTAATACTCCCCCCCATCACAACACTTACACAGGCCATTTTCTACACCCCTGCCTGTTTTCACAAGCTTCTATTACCCTCATTATTTTTCAGCTTTGTGGGCTTTGCCAAATATCCCATGACAAAGTGCACAAGCTCCAGTTACTGAAGGGTAACAGCCACACAGGCAGGCACAGTGGTCACAGGAATTTAGAGTGCAGGACTAGAGCAGCTCCAGGTGATAAATGCTCCCAGTATCAACACATCCTTGTTAATTACTGCTTAGTTAGTTTCTGTATGGCAATTAATTAGGTAAAACTGCTCCCAAGGCAGAATTCCACCCCAGTTCAAAGAGAATGGATGCCTGAGTATTGCTTTAACCCCTCTACACGAGTATTTGGAAGTAATTCAATGCCTGTGATCACATCTGTTGCACAGGACGTTTTTAATGCTCCTATCAGGTAACCTTCACAACTTTCCTTCACCAGAAGGAAATGCAAGAAGTCATGATCCAACCTGCTTTATCTCAGGCAGAAAGGAAAGTAGATATAAAAAATATTTCAGCTTTCAAATTTCCAGGCCCCAGGAGTCAGCCAGAGCCAAGTGGAGCATCTGATGCTTCCTCCTGCCACGGACTGAGCACAGCACACTGAGCTCCTGCTTGCAGCTCAGAGCTGCAGGAGGTGTCCAGGTCATCACTTCCACAAATTCAACATCCCCCTGCTTTCCAAGGCAGCTCTGCATCCTACAGAATTCCAGTCTCCTGTAAAGGTAAGACATGCACTCCAAGCCACAGCAGGAAGAGGTTACAGCACAGGACACTGCACTTAGTCCTGATAAGATTTCCACAGAGCAGGATTTCTCTTCCAATCCTGCTATCCAGGCATCAAGTATCAACCACATGAGTTTATTTTGCAAAGCAAAGCAGCTCACACTGACAAATCCAAGCCTAATTTTAATAAATCTTGGGATTGAGTCAACATGACACTGCTAAAATAGGGAATGCTATTCTGGATTTCCTACATTACAAATGCACATGCAGTTTTAAACCACAGAAAAGGGCTGAGAAAAGCAGGATTTGGGGATAGTCTTAGTTCCCTGTGTAACAGTAACACCAGAATCCAGGAAGCAGCAGCAAAGAGGAGGAAGTAAAAGGCTATTTGTTCAATAATCCATTTAACTTAAAGTGAACCTGAAAGTGTTAGGTAAGTTGGAAGTGAAATTGGGAAAGAGAGACATGACTGATGTCCTGGTCCAAAGGTCAAGTTGCAGCACATAATAAAACTGATGTACAAGTAGAGATTTCAACTGTATGTAAATTAAAGTGTCCTGCAGGTGAATATCTTTTAGCATATGGAATAATAAATCTTTAAATGATCTAGTACAATACTTTGGAAATCATCCCCTCAGTATTTTCTGAAGCATACTGTACTGCTTTAGGTGTCTCAGGGTATTTTCCTAAAGAACTAGGATTAAATGAAAAATCAAGTGCATTTTTAGGCTGATATTCAGAAATTTGCTACTTATCCCATATTCTTTAAATTCAAGTATCTTCCCTTATAAAGACACTCAAGAATTTAGCTCAGATGAGCAGTAACTCTTGATTTATTCTTTGGCATAATCTATACTCTTCAGTAACAGGATCCTGCACTCTGATTTTGGAAGATTAAATACTTTTGAACAATTACTTCAAATACTGTGTGTTTAAGGTACAAACTTAAACTTAGAACTATTTTCACATGGCTGTGCTTCTTAAGAATGAACTGCCCAGAAGAGCAAATTCCATCAATTGAAACATAACCCCTTGAAAACAACTATGATGCTCCAAGTTCTGTTTAGTGTGAACAAGAAACCTTCACCTTGGTTAACACAGGGCTTCTTGTCCACACCTAAATCCCTTAAATGTGCCCATTGCTTTCTCCTGCTTGGCACAGCCTGAATTCCCAGGATTGCCATTCCTACACTTCCCAGCTGCATGAAGTCCTAAAGGGCCACCAATGTTGCAACCATGGAATGGTTTGGGTTGGAAGGGACCTTAAAGCTCTTCTCACTCCACCTCCTGCCATGGGCAGGGACACCTTCCACTAGATCACAATGCTCCAAGCCCTGTCCAACCTGCCCTGAGCACTTCCAGGAATGGGACATCTCCTCTTAACAAGCAATAAATTTTAAAACTCTAAATAGTAAAATGTCAGAGATAGCCAAGAATGCTGAAAGTCTTTTAGTGACCTAAGGTGACAGAACTCAAAAGCTTTGTTAAAAGTTGGTAGAACAATAAAGTTTAAAGAGCTGACCTTTGTCAACACTTTGTTTCCAGTGCTTTCCATGGATGGGTTTGTTTCCAAACACTCCTTCCTTGTACATCAGAAAAATGTTAAGTGGGTAGAACACGAAATGGGAGCAGCTGGGTTATCTTGAACAGCACACTGTGTTGTTTTTACCAAAAGTGTACCTTGGCCAGAACATCCTAAATGAGTCAGGGCTCTGCACAGCTCACCCTCACTTCATATGTTCCTGGAATAACACAATTCCATTTGTTTTGCTAAGAATTTTCTCCTTCACAGGAAAAGCACCATTAAACAATGTGTTCTTTAAATCAAAGGTGAAACTTGTGTGTTTTCTTCCTCCTCTGACATCAGATGATTTAAAAGATGCCCCAGAAAGGCTGGAGGGATCTGTTAAACCCTGGCAAGAGATGTAATGCCAGCTTGGAGGAAGATGCCATCAGAGACACTTCCCAAAACTGAGAGGGATTGGAATCCTTTGATTGGAAAGTGAAGCATTCCATCCTCATAACCCAATTTTTCTGTAAAACAAAAAACACAACGGAGAAAGCAAATGCCAGCTAAGTCTCTCATCTTTCTGACAAAGAACTCATTCAGGTTGTGTTGATTCAAAGATTCTAAAATCCCAAATATTCTAGATAACATATCCTTGTCTTGCTGGCAATGACACATATCCTCAGTCTTCATCAGGGTCTGTTTGAAGACAGAATGAAGGTGAATTTTCCACTGAAATGTCTAAGTGTGAAAGTAACTATGAGCACCTTGCCTAGCAGATGAACACAGTGGAAGTGTGAAGTGCAAAGACAACACAACAACTGTATGGCCAACATGAAGGATGCAGGACAGCCTGAACAAGTCACACTTTTCCCCCAGAGCTTGGGATCTTTGCAGTCTGGAGTTATCAGAGCTTCCAGAAAGCCAAAAGAGATCCACGTTCCTTTGAAGCTCTCCTTGGCACAAGGCACTGCACATATAAGAACGCTCAGGCACCCAGAACAGATGATACAGCATTAAAAAAAACTTATAAACTCATCTATTTCATGAACCTGCATGTAGAAACTTTGTCACTACCACGGGCATGTTACAACTTTCTCCCAGGAGTGAACTAAATCTCCATGAAAGAAAAAACTCTTTTAAGGATCTGGAGTAAAACCCAGCGATGAGTCCTCCTTCAGCCAGTCTTTGTAAGAGAGGGGGTGTTGAGATTTCAAGAGAAGCATCTCCAACTTTTACACCCCATCAATTTAAGAGCTACAGAACAAGTAACAACTGAATCACTTCAAAAGTACTTCAATAACTTCATGAAGTGTTCAAATGAAAGACCCCAAATTCTGTGGCAGATGAGAAAGCAGTCTGATCATGCTGAACAAGCACACTCCAATCTTGACACCCACCTGAGTGGCACAGAGCTCTTAACAGCCAACAAACCCAAACTCTTGTATTACTTGTTGGGCTGGGGAGGTTCAGCCTGGAGAAGAAAATTTTCCAAGGATACTTTACTGTGGCTGGTGGATTGTAAGAAATACTGAAACAGAGTTTTGATCACAGCTTGCAGGGACAGGAAAAGGGCAATGATTTAAACAGGAAAAGGGTAGATTTACATTTGACATAAGGAAGACAATTTTGAAAAAATTAATTATTTATTCTTCCTTGTGAGGTCAGACACTGGCACAGGTTGCCCAGAGCAGCTGTGGCTGCCCCTGGATCCCTGGAAGTGTCCCAGGCCAGGCTGGACAGGGCTTGGAGCAACTTGAGCTAGTGGAAGGTGTCCCTGCCCATGGCAGGGGTGGAATGAGATGGGCTTTAAGGTCCCTTCCAACCCAAACCATTCTGGGATTCTAGGATTCTCTTGAAATTCCAGATTTAAAGCCATAACCACTCCCCTAATGTCAGAACAGTGTCTTCAGTTTCTCAAGCTCTGATCCTGGTGAGAAAAAAGAGGTGTTTTTTCTCTCAAGGTTATTCTTCCTCACAGTACCTACTCAAAGAACCTCAGTTCACATTTTCCAAAGATCTGAGATACTCCACCCCCATCCCCATTGTTTCCTGACATTTGGGGCACCACTGGACTTCATTTTATCACTTTCAGAATGCACCTCAGGGTTAAAAAAGGCAGTTCTAGAGGAGCTCATACTTTTGGGAAAGGTTTAATTTAGCTCCATAGACAAAGCCTTATTCCTTGTCTATTTTCCCTGACCCTCAGGCTTTACTGCCTTCAGCAAAGAGATACTTAAGTCAGTTTAATGGTTCTCATACCCATCAAGCTTTTATGGTCCTGCCCTGCTTCTGCTTGTGCCAGAACAGCAGTGTGTGTGTGGCCACAGAATGACTGAGCTCAAGGAAAAACTCTGGTTACAAGAGAATTTTTGCAGGTTTTTCTCTTCCAACCAGATCAAATTCCCAACTTATTACATGTCCCAGCCACACACACAGCAATAACAGCCAGGGTGTGAAAATGAAGCTGTGTAATATCAGCCCTGCTGTGAGGAGAGGGGATGTTACAGGTTTTATTCCTTGCAAAATTCTGCTGCCCAGGCCCAAGTATCAGCAAAACCTACCCTACATTTCTTACACACAGATCCTTTTTAATGCTGGGAAATTCTCTACAGTGATGAACGCCATCACTGCACTGAATCCTTCCCTGCAAAGGGAAGAGTTTTTCCCTATAGGACATGAATGTGTCACAGGCACAAGTCACTCTAAGGGAGAATTATGGATTTAGGAGTGCATTGGAAGTCCCATTTTGGGAAAGCAATTCAATAAGAGGTCATGGGAGGCAGCTAAATTAAGATCACTTTTGACAAATGTTATGTTGTTTAATCCAATGCTATAAAAAGTAGCTCGGGTGCCAAGGGCCAAGTTTTTGAGAACTATTATTAAATAAGAGCCAAGAAATAAAAAAGACAGAACTGTTTGGCAGTGAAAGGGAACAGAAGAAGGCAGAATTCAGAAAGTATTCCCAAAATACTAGAAAGAAGCAATTTTTTTGGTTTTTAAGCAAGAGAAGCCAGGCTGGGAGAGCTGGGGGCGTTCACCTGGAGAAGAGAAGGCTCCAGGGAGAACTCAGGGCCCCCAAAAGGGGCTCCAGGAGAGCTGGACAGGGACTTGGGACAAGGGATGGAGGGATAGGACATGCTTTAAGCTGTCAGAAGGCAGAATTAGATGAATATTGGGAAGAAATTCTTCCCTGTGAGGGTGGGAAGGCCCTGGCACAGGTTGCCCAGAGCAGCTGTGGCTGACCCTGGATCCCTGGAAGTGTCCAAAGCCAGCTTGGACAGGGCTTGGAGCAACCTGGGATAGTGGGAGGTGTCCCTGCCCATGGCAGGGGTGGGACTGGGTAATCTTCAAGGTCCCTTCCAACCCAAACCATTCCATTATTATATGTCATGTGAGGGAGAAGAGCACCAGAAACATCTGATTGTGCCAGAAACACACCAAAGTGGCTGCTTCCTTTAAGCACCATATTTTCCTTAAGGCTAGCAGAGAATAAATGGGCAGCAGAAAGAGTCAACAACAAAATTCAGCAGCTTCACCATTTCCTAATCATTATCTTTAAAAATTAATAGCCAAGCCACAAAAAAAAAAAAAAAAAAAAAAAAAAAAAAAAGCAGAATGAGTTGAAAATCTTATAGTGGCTTTTTTTTTTTGCAAGAAAGAATTAAAGAAATTGTCAAATGAAAAACCAAAGGCAATAAGACACCCAACAGAAATGACAAAAATAAGAGGGAAAACAACCACTGTACTGGGAATTTGGCAAAAAGAGAACTTGTGATGATTGCAGAGCAAGGGTTAGATGTAGGATACGTTAACACAGGGATACAGGTAGGATACTTGTAATACACACATGGATACATGTGACAGACATGTGGGACATTTGCAATATTTTCATCTACACCCACCTTGCTCCTTAAGTCTACCTATCCCCATTTCAAGGCATTTCCTGAACACAGGTGCTGTATTTGGATAAATTCAGTTCTAAATGCCAATTCTCACACTTCAGTTGCAAAGTTTAAGGAAGGCAGAAACTATGCCCTGTCTTTTGTACAGCCA
Organism: Molothrus ater; assembly: GCF_012460135.2. Lineage (NCBI taxonomy): Eukaryota > Metazoa > Chordata > Aves > Passeriformes > Icteridae > Molothrus > Molothrus ater. The sequence continues at coordinate 4,920,463 of NC_050487.2, forward strand.
TGCATTTGTAAAAGATTCTTAAGATACATTTCAAGTGTTTTTCAGCAATTTGCAGGGGACAAGGCTGTGACTGGGAAGACAATGATATGCTTAGGAAAAAAAAACAATATAATTTTCTACTTAGAAGAATAATAAACAAAAGTATTCAAGGGTGATGACTGAAAGTACTGGTGCATGCATTTTTCTTCCATATATGATTGCTGTTCTCTATGGCTGAAGGAAGCATCCAAACTGCTTTTACTTTTCATCATTTGCATGTTTTGGAGAAAAGGGGGTTGTTACAAAGCCAAGTTTGGCACTCTCAGCCTGCAGCACAGTTCAAACACCTGCACACAAACCCACACCTTCATGCAAACATACCTTTAACAGTTTTGACAAAAACTTGTTTCTCTTTACTGGGGTCTTTTTCTTCTATTAGAATTCCATGGAAAATGCGCCCAAACGTGCCTGGGAACAGAACAACCAATGAGTAAAGTAAAGAAACACTGATAACATTTGGAGTATCTTAAGCAAACAGTACATTTCAGAGCAGAAAGTGAGGAATGCCTGCAGTTAAAGTGTCTCCAAACCCAATAAAGTCACCAAGAGAGAACCCAACACCAGCACAAGGGGGATTCACAACTACAGGCAGCAAATGCTGAAGTTTTACATAAATAAGGGGAAAAGCATGAGAGTGAACTAGTGATAGCACTCAGTGAAATTAAATATCGATATGATGATGGTTTATTTGTGGCACTTCAGTCAACTCCCTGCACTAAGAACTCCAGGTCCCTTTTCTCACCCATCCAGTCTGGAATTCTAAGCCAAGGCATTCCTCACAAGGACCAAGTGTTTCTGAAAACATTCACAAGGAAACAGCAATTCTGGCCAGCCAGCACACATGGAACACTTTGAAACAGCCAGCATCACATTATTCACAAGTTTCACCTCAGCTGGAAGGTGCTGGGGTTGTCTGGGGGTCATTCAGACTCTCCAGCATTTTTCCATTCACAAGATGTTACTGATGCTACTGCAGGAAGAGGAGCTACTCTGAGGAGCTGGGCTGGGAACAACTGGTAAAACACAGAGAATTTAATTGGCTTTTACTGCTCAGCTTGGCAACACTTTCTGCACCAAGGTGTGCATCATCTCCACAGAGTCTACTCCAGCATAACAGCCCCTTCCCAAGGATTCCTCCTGCCTGACTAGGTTGAAAGATCTTTGACAGTGTGAAATACAGGTCTTGTTTGTTTCTAAATACCTTAAACAGGGGCAGTACAACACTTCTGTCACCTACCCTGAGGCTGGCAAGGAAACCCTGCATGACAGGGGTTTTCAAACTGCAGTCTCAGTAAGCAACAGCTGAACTCAGGAGTCTCTCAGGCACACAACACCATTAATTACCTAACAGCAACTAAATTCCTCCTGTCTTGGTTCTTGAAGACTTTGAAATAGTGCCTAAACATATATTTCCAAAATGTAAAAGCTACAGAAGCTATGTGAAATTTATAATGAATCTGTGGCCAAGATCTGTAAAAAAGTTCCATGCATGTATTTACTTTATCCCCTTCTTCCCCTCTGAAACTCTTCTGTTCTTCAATGGCAGAGACTCAACACCACTATGATCCTGAACTAAAATTGGTCAGGTCTTCTCTGACATGTGGATGTGGCACTTGGGGACAGGGGTGAAATTGGCAGTGCTGGAGGAGTGCTTGGACTCGATGACCTCAGAGGGCTTTTCTAACCCTAATGACTCTGTGCTTAACTTTTGAAGGCTCTGACTCAAAGTAACAGCTGGAGGCTAACGAGATCCCTGGATGAACTGGGTCCAAACTGCATTCAACAGCTCCTTATGCCTCATCTGGCAGAGCAGGGCAGCTCTGCCACCAAACATCTGCAGCGTGGCTGGGGCACTGAGTCACTTCTAGTCAAGGGTGACTCCCAACATCCCAGCTCCAGGCAGCCCAGAGCAACACAAAGCACATCCCACATGCCAAGGAAGGTTTTTGCAGGGTCCACACTGGGAGTGAGCACAGAGCTGCCACCCCAGGGGTTCAGAGGCACGCACTGAACAAGAATGGGAACATCCTCCACTGCTGCTCAGACTAACACAAAGCATTCTGCCTCCAAAGGATGATTAACTCCAATCTCCAACCTTTGGGAAGTTTGATTTCTCAGGAAACAGAGACTTGAAATTGCAGCAGTAAAGGTGAATGACAAAGAAAATTAAATATTTAAGCCTATTTTTCAAATTCAGTTTCAACAAGAATCAATTCATGTTGTGCATGAGCACTTTCAAAGTGCACAGGAAACGAGGAGTGAACAATTCAGGAACTGGATGATCCTTGTGGGTTCTTCCAACTCAGGATATTCCAGGAAAACAATAATGTAGTCTCTGAATCTTTTACATCAGGGCAGTAATGATGCATCTACCAATTAGATTTTCCAAAGCAAAGTTATCAAACTGAGACATCAAATTAGGACAACTGAAGTTCTTCTGGGCTTTGGGTTGGTTTTGCTTTGATTTTTATGTTGTTAAGAGCAGTTCCTGTTGTGTTGCTAAGAGAGTTCCTGTAGGAACTCCCAGAAGTGAGTTACCTTGAGCCCTGAGTGATTCCCTTTCTCCTCAGCCACCCATCATTTCAGGGAGCAGGTGATTAAGACAGACAAGCTCAATGAATTACTGAGCACACCTGGTCACTCCCCCAGCCTAATTAACTCTGGAAGCTGCTTTCCCCACCTCTACACCCCAAATGCAAACATAACTCATCATTCCTCCCATCCACCAAAGCAACAAAGATCAGAAACATCATCCATGAATGATTTCTGTAAATAAATATCCATATATTTGTATTTATATATCTACAGCACGTGGTAGGAATGAAGTGTCTGAGAGCTGTAAATACCTTCTTGGAGCACATCTTTGAGGGTGATCCTCTCCCTGGAGATGGCTATGTCCTTCACTTTAGCTTTGGCCTCCATGAGAGTGACACTTTTCAGATCATTCTTCTCTATCCGTAATGTGGGATAACCTGAGGAGCCAGCAGAGCCAAACAATCCAACATAAATACCCTTGGAATGAGAACAGGCATAGGGCTTCACCCCTGACCACCTATGGCTCCACACACCAGGGAGCAGCACCACCTTAAATATATGTTAGATTAGTTTTAAAAATATTTAAGTTTTTAGCAAGAAAATACACAAGAATAATCATCTTCAGGGAAAGAAATTACACAGGAATTCTCTGTAGTGTCATGCAAACAACTTTGATTATTAACTCTGGGTGAAGGAAACTCCTGTACTGAAAGTGATCAACACTGCACTGCCCTCAGGAGGAGGAAATAGATTGTTGGAGAACTCAGAGCTGGGAAGATGCCTTACCCCAGCAGAACATTAACAAACTACCAGTGCCCTCTTCTGGCACTTCCAGCCATCTGGATACTCCAGTAGAGTCAGAAAACCCGGAATGTTTTTGTACATGTGTATGAATTATTAGAGAAATCTTGAGAATTACTCTGATAATAGTTTCTTCAAAATTTAAATGTTACCGAAAGCAAAATTATGCAACTGTGGAATGTTTTTTTCACACATCAAACCTTTTCTCTTCCTCTCCTAATTTTCACCATTTCCAGTGCTACTTGGGGTGTCCCAAAGCAGGTAAGAGACATTGTGAAACAAGGGCTGTCCCCAGCAAACAGGTGTCACTTGGGCACAGTGGCCACCACACTGGGCAGGGTGAGGAGGGTTGAGCCATCACCCTGGGCTTGGTCACCTGCCCTTGGCCAGAGGATTCTGGGGGCCAACATTCCAGCAACTGGAACTCAACCAAATTAACCTGAGTCACTTGGAAAGCCAAAACAAAAAATCTGAGGTCGACAGGATGTCAGCAGCTCAACCTGAGCTGGGATAAGACATGGAGGGGCTGAAGCGTGTCCAGGGAAGGGATCGGAGATGGGGAAGGGAATGGAGCACCAGCAGGAGAGGCTGAGGGAGCTGGAAAGGGGCTCAGCTTGGAGAAAAGGAGGCTCAGGGGAGACCTTGTGGCTCTGCACAACTCCTGACAGGAGGGGACAGCTGGGGGTGGTCAGGCTCTGCTCCCAGGGAACAGGGACAGGATGAGAGGGAACTGCCTCAAGTTGCACCAGGGGAGGTTTAGAGTGGGCATTAGGAAAAATTCCACTCCCAAAGCATTGTCCAACCCTGGCACAGCTGCCCAGAGGTGGAGACCCCACCCCTGGAGGGAGTTAAAAGCTGTGTGGCTCTTGGGGACATGGGTGGCCTTGGCAGTGCTGGGGGAACAACTGAACTTGGTGATCTGGGAGGGCTTTTCCAACCTAAATGATTCTGTGATTCTAAGAGACAGAAAATAAAAATGCTGGGGAGGGACTCAGGTGACAAGAGGGAACCAGCTCTAGGATAATTTGCAGGGTAAGGTCTCTTCCAAACTCTGTGAAAAGGAACTTTTTTATCATTTCTTATATTAAATTTTTACAAGCCTGTTTTTAAATTAATGCTTATACCAAATACATTTTAATGGCAGCTCTTTGCAAGGGAAAGATGAACTCAGATGACAAATAACTTAGGGGTTTTTTTTAGGGAGATACTGTACAATTTAGAAGTGAGCCAAATCTCTCCCAGAGGTGCAGTTCAACCTCAGGTAACACCTGCTTCCACACATGGGGAGGAAAAAAGGAGAACACAGGAGGGCTGAGATGACTTTACTGCTGTGCTCCCTCATCGTGGGACAGTCACTATCACCAAGTGCCATCAGAGAACAATGGGAGAGACTTTGGGGTCTTATTAGTTGGTTTAAGAAAAAACCATGTGTGTCCCTCTGCTGGCCACCTTCCCTCCAGCTGGAACAGTCCCTTCACTGGAGCAGGGCTAGATGGGATAGCCCTCCCTCCAGCAGACAATCATTTGAGGAGTAAAAGTTCCACAGGTAACAAATACATTCATAAACAACAGAATTAACTCAGAATACAGCTGAGAGCACTTGGTTTGTTCAACATGGAGGAGACTGAACGACCTGGTCCCAGTCTGCAGCTGGAACAGCTCTGAGCTCTTCTCTCTGTGACCAGGGACAGGAGGACCCCAGGGACCCAGGCCTGGAGCTGTGTCAGAGGGTTTAGGTTGGAGATCAGGGAAAGGTTCTTCCTCCAGAGGGTGCTGGGCACTGCCAGGGCTCTCCAGGGAATGGGCACAGCCCCAGAGCTGCCAGAGCTCCAGGAGCAGTTTGGACAACGCTCTCAGGGATGCACAGGGTGAGATTATTGGGGTGTCTGTGCAGGGCCAGGTTGGACTAGATCATCCATCCCTGTGGGTCCCTTCCAGCTGGGATATTCTGTGATTCTGTGGTATCAGGACAGTATCTAAACTGCTGCCACTCTTCCTTTCCTCTCACTGCTCTCTTCAGCTATTTTATATCATTTCAAGCAAAGCTGTAAGCAACAGGAGATGACAGGAATAACACAACCATCAGGATTCATGCACATGGCATCACCTGCTTTAGGAACTGATCCCAGGGCTGGGTGGACACATCCTGCTCTCTCTCCTCTGCTTGGCCTGCATGAGGTAGGCTCTTCCCAGTGTTAAAACAGATACTTCACAGCTACTGGTGAAGTCTGGCTGACTGCACTGAGTGCAGGGAGAACAACCCAAGGCACAAACACAGCCTCATGCTCACATGACCACTCACATCCTCCCAAACTCACTCCTGACTATGGCATGGCTGCATAAAACACACACGTGTGAATTCAAGAAGCAAGGTGACAGAACCAGAGAATTATTCACATTCTTCTCCTGCATTTGCCACCAAAGCAGCATGGCAGGAGGCTCTGTGCTTAGATTAACACTTACTGGTTACTGGTGTGGCATTGTTGGGTGTGTCAGCCCGTAGGTACTGCGTCGTCTGTGTGGAGGGCTGCGACAGCCCCTGAGAGCTGCTGCTGTCACTGATGCTGTGGGGAAACAAAAATGCACATCAACATCACTGCTTGCCACTCCAACACATTCCAAATTAACCTGTTGAGGTCAAAACCACGAGAGTTTCCAGGCAAGACTTCAAAAACTCTGCTCTTTTAAAGTCGCTCACATATGAGAATGTATTTCAGGCGACTCAAAAATCTTGGGACTAAGCATGAACAGCTTCCTCCTATTTGCTTCCCAGAACTTGCTCTGTCTTCTGGTAGTTCTCCCCACTTTGGAATAATCAAAGTGACAAAACATTCCTTGCCAGAACCACCCTGTCATACCAAGAACAACTATTACATCCCAGGAAAGATTTGCACACATTTCTCTCATGGCACTGGCGTCCCACTCCGACAAGGGCTCTATTTCACAGCCTGCCCTACTTTGTCACTCCCCTCCCTAAGGGTACCTCTTGCTCCTTCCAGCACCACCTAAAATGTGCTTTTTGAGATGCTTTCTTTGAGCAGAAGGACCCAGGGGCCCACAGAGTACTTATGAAACAGGTAAACCACAGCCTAAACCACAGCAGGCTCACTTCTGTCTTATTTTCATAGTCAAAACCCTAAAAAGACAGCTGTGGCAGCTGTAATAGACCAAAACTCCTGTTAGCAGGTCTGATGGCAGGGCCAGAAGCTTTTTTGTAGTTCTTCCCCTCCAAACACACACAAACATCTCCCACTTTGATCCAGCTTCAAGTGGGTTTTCCACTGCTGACTGTATTGGGAGGACAAAGAGGAAACTGGTTTGGGATACAACCTCTGCTTTGCCAAATAATCAACATTTAAGGTTTCTTGAGCTGCTGCTGAGCACTGGCCAAGCAGGGCCAGCCACCCCTGTAGGACTGTCAGGCATGGCTGGTGATGCCCTTCAGGCCCACTGCTACCTTTGAAGCCAGGCTTCCTTGAAAAACCAGAAATCCAAGTCCACTCTTCCCCATTATAGCACAGCCATGGATGAACCCACTGAATTTTTAGTTTGGAACAGAATCTACTGGAATCTCACAATACAAACTTACTCATTTATAGCTGGCCTCAATCTATCCCTGGAACTTTTTTTTTACAGTTATTCCCACTTCCAGGTGCAGGGTTCCAGCACAGCATTTAGCACGAGCCTAAAAACCACTGATGTTGGTCCAGCTCCTCCCCTTTAACTTCCTTCAGAGTTTTTGAATGAATATTCTTTGGTGCTGGCAACTTATTACTGCTTATTTGAACTGTTCCCACTATTGCACCCCCGAGCTGCCTCAGTATGATCCACTCTGCAGCTCCCCAGGAAGGAGAGTCTTGGCATGGCCACCACATCAAACACCAAGGCACAACTCGCATTTCCTTTTCTTGCTCTGGCTGGAAACTCCTTTTGTAACCTGATCACCCACTAGCCCTGCGGATTCCTTTGGCTGGAGGCAAGTGTGAGGAAGGAATTATTCTTTTAATGCCTGCTGCAAGATTGAAAAACTGCCTTTTGGGTTGGCTTTAACCAGTGAGTAACTAAACTCATTCTGGTTTTTAGGTTTAACTCACTTCCTGAGCTTCCTCACTTGCATATTCTGTCAGCTATTTGAACGATGCCTTCTTGCTTTAATGACTCCCATTATTCTGCTGTTAAGCCATGCCAGCTTTCCTTGGCACTTTTCCAGTGCCTTTGCTCTGAGGTTTGCAGATTTGCTGTGGACTTCCAATACAATGTTCCTAAATAATCCACGTGCAGCCTGTAAACTCGGCTTGAGCTTCCAGTTAACAACCCTGCTCAGTTTTATTTAGTTCTGGGGGTTGAAATTAAGAGCACCAGTGGGTTTTTCCAGGCTCTGTTGCTCCTGGGAGGTCATTAACCCTAATGACATTGTCATATTCCATTTAGGAACCTTTCACAGAAACAGTCTGAGATTATTATTCACAATCAAATCAGAAATTCTTGCTTCAAAACAAGCCCCACACCTCCTGAGTTTCAGGCACATTTTGCTTCTGTTACACCTTTGCTCTGGCACTCCCTGAGTCCATCCAGGCCAGGCATCTTCAGGCTCAAAAAATAAATCATCACATGGTGCTTGAAGAGCTAAACCCCAGGAGCTGCACAAACTTCATAAAATCTCACAATGGTCTAGTTTGGAAGAGACTTCAAAGATCATCTCATTCCAAACTCTTTCCACAGACAGGGAAAGTGCCCTGAATTTATCAGAATTTATACAGTGATTCAGAGCAAATTATTAACACCTGCAAACCACAAAGGACAAACACTAGATGGATTTTTAGCTTTATCTCCACAGAAAGTCAGTTGGTTTTTTAGGATTTTGACCTTGTATCTCCACAGAAATCCAGTGCAATGGAGTAGAGGGGAGGACATCTGATCATACTGCTGGGCTGGACACCTCAACACCTCACTATCCCACACTATTAATGGAATGTTCTTCCTTTCTGAATTAAAGCAAGCTGCACATCCTTTAACACCTTCAGCTGATTAAAACCCCTCCCTCAGACAAGCAGGCACAAAGGAATTGAGGAAAGCTGACAAATTCATTTGGTTACAATTGAGAAACCACAACTGCTCAATGCAGTGGCAGTGCCAAAGCCACATGGGCTGGGGACACCAGGGGAGGGAAGGGCAGGGAGGAAACTGAAAGGAACAGATGAATGGATAAGGAGGAGGATGAAAAGATAAAGCTACTCCATGAGGCTGCAGGCAGCACAGAAGCAGTTCAAGACATCCTTTAGTTCAAGATATCCTTTCACAGGGGTGACCACCCACAGGCTGTTTTCCAAAGGATCCAGTTTCACACTGCCTGCTCCTAACAGTTGCATCTGATGAAGGCTGTTCACACAGCCTCAGTCCACCTGCTTTTCCAGCCTCCCTTCTCCTTGGTGTTTAATCCCCACTCCAATGCCCTTGGACTCATGTTACAACTCCATTTTCCATGCATGTGCTACGTTTTTTCCTGATTGGAAATATATTTGAGAGAGCCCAACACTGCCAGTTTTATAACCAAGCAGTTGTAAAGCTCAGAGACTGTACCCTAAGGCTGAACTGAACACTGGAAAATCAATCAAAGTAGGGAAAACTGAAATTCAGTCTCCTGCAGGTGTCAGTAAAACCCAAATGTTTTCATCCAATCATGTAAAAGCATGGAATGGTTTGGGTGGGAAGGGACCTTAAAGCCCATCCAGTTCCACCCCTGCCACAGGCAGGGACACCTCCACTGTCCCAGGTTGCTCCAAGGCCTGTCCAGCCTGGCCTTGGGCATTTCCAGGGATGCAGGGGCAGCCACAGCTGCTCTGGGCACCCTGTGCCAGGGCCTCACCTCCCTCACAGGGAAGGATTCCTTCCCAATATCCCTAATATTGGGATATTTCCTAATATCCCCAGTATTGGGATTTTCACCTATTTCTTCCTAATATCCCTATTTTACCTAAGGTAAAATAAAGGTAAAAACTCTCTGGCAGTGGAAAACCATTCCCCCTTCTCTTGGCATTCCAAGCCCTTATGCAGGAGCCCCTTTAGGCACTGAAAGGGGCTCTAAGGTCTCCCTGGAACCTTCTCTTCTCCAGTATGAACACCCCAGCTCTCCCAGCCTGCCTTCCCAGTGAGCCCAAGTCAGTTTTTCCTGACAATCCCTGCAGACCTTATTCTGTCTGAATCTTCCCACTACACACAAATATTCTGGCAACACCTGAACAACCCTTCCACCTTATAAAGAGCAGAGCACCTGCAACTTGCAACTGCTGCCTTTCTGCAGCACAGCTCTCACCACAGCCCCACACAGGCAGCATCTGCTACAGCTTGGCACTGAGAGCACAAATTGCAAACCACCACACAGTGCTCATTTTGAGACTGAACTCCCACTAATCTGAGTAAATATGTCCCAAAACCGCCCTGGGAAAGCTAGAACACATACCTGTCATCCAACTCTATCCTTTTCATGCTATGGAGGTGCAAGACAGCCAGGATGATTGCCACCAGGAATATCACAGCACAGCACACACCCACGCTGATATAGAACACCCGGGTCGAAGTGGTGGGAGCTGCGTTTACAGGATCAACTGCAACAGATGTGGAAAAGTTACTGAATCCCTCTCAAAAAAGGAGAAAAACCAACAAAAAGCCCCAAAGAAACAACATTTGTTTGTTATGGCAACGCAAGCAGAGGGGCTGGGGGCAAGGAGAGGCAGGAGCCTCAGCCATCCCAAATGTTCTGTAAGGTATCCTGGAGAACAACTACCCTGGAAGAGACAGTGGGAGGTAAAGAGAGCACTGTGCACTCTTTCCCACTGCTTTCCAACAGGATTTTGGAGAAAACACTCCCATTTTGGGTATTATGGAGCCACAGTCAGCCAATGATATTTCCAGCTAGAAGAGGAGGAGGAAACTACCTCATTCTTTTCCTTCAATAGTGATAAATTGAAACAGCAAACCAGACAGGTCCCAAGGTCAAGAAAATAGATCAGAGCCATGTACAGAAACCAGAGCCCCTAAGATGTGATACAAAAGTTGTTACAAGACTTGGAATAGGGTTTTTTCCTCTTCACCAGTTAAAACAATTAATTACCAGAAACCCACTGCAATACTGGGTATAGTACAGACTACCTGGGGATTGTTTTCATAGGGAAAGCTGTGGAATCAAAGCACATAAAAAGTTTTTCAGTTTTTAAACCCCAAGTTGTACATTCAGGATTACTTACAGATAGCCTTGCTGCTGTTTTTATCAGCTGTTGGAGATTTGACTTCTGGTTCAAGCTCTAAAGAGATGAGAGAAAACCATGAAGTTTGGAGCACATTTATTATCGCAGCCCTTCACATTGGCTCAGGTATGGAAAAACAGATCTGCTTTTCCAAAGGGAAGAGCTGATTCAAGGACTACACTAATCCCTACATTTCCATTTAAACACCTAACCAGGTAGAATTAAAATCACACTGAAACACATGTTCAGGGAGGCAAAACTTGAACCCACTGAATCCTTGTAAAACCCTACAGCTTGTCCAAGGTCCAAAGCAGCAGAAAGAAGAGGTACAGAGAATGTGTTTGCTAAGGCACTAAACAAAGACCTCACAGAATCAGTTCCTACAGCAGAGAAAAGCATTGCTGGGATGTTCAGTGAAGACTACCCTGATCTTTTGGAGGAAATCCTGGCTCCAGTCTAATGTGGCTCACCCTAGGAAGGGGTCAGAGATGCAACCACAAGCACTGTGCCTTCTCAGCTGATGCCAGTCAGGAGTCAAAGAGTTAAAACAGAAGGATGGAAAAGGTGATGTCCATTTAAATACTCATAAATATGCAAGTGAAGGCAGGAGGACAACAGCTCATGTGTGGTAGCAGTCCTTTAGAAAGTGGGCAAATCTTCATTGAGCTTACTCTGAGTCTGGGTACCAAGAGGGGCAGGGCAAACCTGGGCAATGCAGGAGATGCCTCCAGATGAACCCTCCCAGAGGATCTGCAGGCAGCTGAGGGAATCCCATGGATTTCTGAAGCTGCACAGGCACAGTCCCGCTTGCACACCCCCCTTCCTGCTCTCAGTTGTGTCCAACACAGCACAGCCCCTTCCCACTCCTTGTTGAGCCAGTGCAGCTTAGGAAAAAGTAATCAAAGGGAATTAAAAATCAAAGAGTTTTTCTTTTTTTATCCCTTTTTTGAACTTGAGGAGGAGCTATCAGGAATGCCCTGAGCAAAACCACTAGCAAGTTCCTGCATATTCCTAACTTATGCATTAAATTCAATCAGAAAGCCCCATATGCTCTACACACATCAATACACACCAAAGAAAGACTTTTTTTGGTTTTAGGAAGCTGCAGAAGTCTCTGTAAGGAGCACTTCTGATGGTTCAGGCAGTGGCTCTGTCTCATCCCCAGTGTGGCGCTTCTGGAAAGCTCCATCACACATCCACAGCTCAGTAAGCTGTGAATGGCTCAGCAGGGCTGACTTCCCCCACTTGGAGTATTTGAAAAAATACCCAGGAAATCATGAAATAAAGGTAAAAACTTCAACATTATCAGCCAGACTAATTTTACTAGAAGGAGAAACACACTTTGAATTAAGAATGGTCTTCCTGAAGAAAGGAACATGAGTATCCCAACATTATGTGCTACAAGGCATGGTTGACTCTTCCATCCACACCTTCCCCAAGCTCATCCTTTGGTATTTATACTCAAGAAAAGTGATAAACCCCTCTTTGGAAAGACAGCTACTGTCCTCAAAGGCTCCAGGTAAGCTGAACAGAGGCAGAAAGAGCATGCAAAGAGAGGTGGCCATCCCCAAATATTGCCTAGGAGTGGAATACCACAGGCATTTTTAAGGAGGGTACAGCTCTTGGAATTCTCCAAAATAATCTTCTCCTGATGCCTATGAAAATACTAGAAAATCCTAGGAAAATTCTAGAAAGCAACAACAGTAAATAGGAACAATCTAAGAATAAATTATGCTTGCAAATTCCCAAGTGGTAACACAGAAGAGTCAATTAAGGATTTCCAAAATCTGGATTATTTCCCAAGATCATTTTGTACTTCACATCTAACAGACTAACACCTCCTACACTCACTACACAGCTAATTTTATCACAACTGATAAACTAAGTAGATTTTCTTGGTAATTTTTAGAACAGTTTGAATTCTCAGAATGTGGCAGCTTTGAGGGAACTGATTTCTTCTTTCCAAACAGAGAGAAAATGTTTTTTGTTACATATCCATTAAAAGCTCAGTCAGTGTAGTGGAACTCTTGGGGAAAGTTGGTTAAAGCAGAACTTGATGAATGAACAAAAGTCCTCATTCCTCTCTGAAAGGCAGGATTTCACCTGGTTTCTTCCAATCCTCCCCAAAATTTACTGTTTTATTCCTGTCCTGGATCATACACCATCCCACTCCCTTTTCCTATCATACTTAAACAGTAAAAACTTTAAAATATCTGAAACTTAATCTCTTACTCTTGTAGCACATTTTCCTTCGTTTGAAATTTAAAACTGTGATGTTTTTGGAGGAATTTATTGTTAAGTTGAGCTGCATCAGTATTGTGACGTCAGAGTCGAGTCTGCCGGTGCAGGAGAGTTCGACACGGAACACTGTGAACACAAAACAGGGGTTACAGGGGAGTGGGGCACTCTCAGACTCTGAGATGACATTTAAATAAGGGCCTTTTGAGATTATGTTTATGAAGCACATTACAAACATCATAAATTATCACATTATAAAGAACTCTATACTAAGAAATGCTATTTCAGTCTTCACGCCTCATCACTTCAGCTACTAGAGCATTAAAGGACATGGATTTTAAATTAATTGTTGTCAGTTTTATTAAGTGTTCACAGATCACTAAAACTGCATTTGTGGCTAAATGACCATTATTCATCCATCAGCTGGATGGGGGTGGGGAGTTTACCTGAGAGGGTGCGAGGAACTTCTCCTTGAAGAGAAATGTTGGCCTGGGGCAGAGCCATAGCCATGGGATCATGGACCTGAAATCCCAGTTTATACTCAACCTGTAACAACAGATGGGAGAGAGAAAACACATCAAAAATCTGTTCTGGAGTATAAAGAAATGCAACACCCCTCTTCATAATTCTTCTTGAAAATAAAAACCCATATATTTTTTTCAAGGAGTGCTGGTAATTTTAGGCATCCATATTCCAAGTTTCTTAGTGACATTTTAGTATCAAGACTTTTGTGACAGTTCAAATGAAGAAAGCCAAAACAGAAGCTACTCTTGAAATCATTCCTTAAAATCTGGGGTAGAATTCAGAGTGCTTGTATTAAAAAAATACTCCACAAATTTCACTCAATTATACTTTTAAACTCGTTCAAAAGTCAGTTTGTTAAAGCTGCTAGAATTCAAAAAATTCCCCCTCCCACAGTCAGTTTAACAAACAAAACTGCTTAGAAATAGTTTATTCAACTATAGTCAAGATTTTGTTTCCACTTAAGAAGCTGACTCTGCAAACATTCATTCAAAAAAAAAGTACAGGACCTACTCTAAGTCATAAGCTCCTCTTGGAAATTCATCCTACCCCTCCACTCTCAGCTGAATCAATTTGTTTGACTTTGTGCCAATAGTTAGTTTTTCCCCTTTTCTAAAAACATAATATGGTTCATTTCTGTTATCAATTTATTTTTTAATCAAGATGCCAAGGGAAGAGACACAACCCTGTTTCTGAGCTCCTCCAAGTTGCACTACACCAGGTTAGAGAGGAGGATGCTGAGGGATGGAACCCCAGGAATGGGAAGCTCCAAAATTCCTCCTCAGAATTCCCAGCCAAGCCCAAGGAAACACAGGGCAGGGCCAGCAATGCAGGGAGCCTGGGCTGAAGCTGTGACAAAGGAACTCCTCTCAAATGACAAAGTGACTGAACTGCCACTGTGCATGTGGAATATGGCATCAGAGCTGGCTGGCACTCAACCCAACTCCACTGCAGGCCAAAAGTCACTCCACTTAAAAAGTTACACCTCAAAGGGAAGAACAATAGCAGGAGGAAGCTTCAGGACCTGCACTGGTGGACTTGTTTAATACTACTGCTCCTGCTGCAGCCTTTCCTACTTAAGGGCAGAAGAAGAACCATCACTCAGGTTTAAAAGAACAGAATGAACATCTGGCAGAGACTAAACAGATCATTTCATATATGAAAATAAATTGTTAAGTAACTGGAAATGTTTCAGAATGTAAGAGCATACGCAATCTCTCTGACAGCTGCTGCTGCATGCTCCAGGCACAGTGATTAAGTGACATAAAAAGCCTTTCCATTTAATCAGGGCTCAGTAACAACACACTGGATGCTGCTTTTATAGACTCTCCTTGTCTCCAAGCATATGTTTCTAGAAATCTCTACAACAATTGCTCTACATATGATTGCCAGAGGCTTCAGATCATGGCTGCCCTCCTGTGTGTCCAATGCACCAAGGGAAGAGATTCCACAGACAGTGGCTTGTATGCATACATGGACCTCGCCAGGAGCAAGAAGTATAAAATACTTTGAAATAAGCGTTTCAACTTTCTAAAATAAGGAGCAGCTTGGACGTATGCCATCTTAACTTATTGCCTGCAGTCATATAAATAAGTATTTTGCACCTTGCATATGCTAATCTTTTCAAAGAAAAAGGCCATTAAATGATAGCAGTGAGTATTCACCAAGCAGAAGAGCTCATGTCTCCAGTACCCAGAGCAGAAGTCATGCCTGCTCACCTTGGATTTGGCATGCCAGGTGAAGTGGAGATTGTTGGTCTCGCTGGGTATCAGGAGATTGAAGGACAAGGCATAGTGATTAACCACATCATTCCTCACATAAGACAACTCTGCATCCAGACCTGTAAGAAGAAAGAGAAGAGTAAGACAAGGAAGAACAGGACCGAACACATTGGAACAAGCAACTTTCAGGACCAGCAGCTCCACTTATATCTGCATGTTTAAGCAAACACTTCCTCCAGCCCATAAATTCCAAGGCAGGTTTGGAGACCAAGGCTCACAGCCAGCAGCTCTCACAGTGCTCCAAAACCTTACAGAGCAATCACTTCAGAGAGGTGCCACAGCCTAAGGAACAGGTAAAAACTGGAATGTAATGGAAGGAAACACAACTTTTCACACAAACATCCAGGAGAGTCATTACAGGCTCTCCTGAACATCCCCTGTTCTGCTTCTGGGAATCACAGCTCGTTTTATTTACAACTGCGCTCACTCAAACCAAACAGTTCTGGATTATCAGTTGGTTAATCACAGGTAATTCCTTCTGGAATAGCTCATTTCTTGAGCCTGAGACACCTAGGCAGTATGGGATTAGCTTCAAGGAAATTAGATTACAGAATCACAGAATGGTTTGGATTTAAAACCCCTGCCACAGTTTAATCAGAGGTACTGGGGGTGGTAAGGGGAAGAACCCCAAAGACTGGATGCACGAAAGGAATCAAGATAATGGAGTAATCCCAGGGAGAAATGATCTCAATGAGATGTTGAGCAGAAAAAGCTGCAGGTGCTGCTCGAATTGTTTAATGTAAACAGCCTGAGACAGTTCTTGTACACACAGTCCCTATTTCCACTTAAAAATAAATGGGAAATGCAAAAACGTATCCACCAGCAAAAGAGGGAGGAGGGAGAAGCCCACACAGCCCCAGAAACAAAATAGAATTTTGAAAACACATAAAAGCAACAGCAAACTTCAAAAATCCCAGCCTGGATCATTCTTACATGTCTACATGTTTACACATGAAACCCAACTCAGAGTAGGCAAACACAGGAGTGTGGAGAAGAGCTCACAACTATCAGACACTTGGCATTAGATCCAACCAAGATGGGAAGGTTTAAAGGTAGAATTTTCATTCAAATGAATGCCATTAAGTACAAATAATTTTTAAAATTAGGGAAACAATGTGAAACAATGCAATTGGAACAAGGAAGCTGCCTCTGGAATAAGGAAAAGCTTCTCTTGTTGACAAATGGTCCCAGCAACCAGAGGTTCACAGAAACAATTCAAAATTTCAGGATGATAATCCTTGATTTAATAGAAACTTTGTAGAGGATCTGGTCATTGTAATCAAACGGGTACACAGCAATAAAATTGCCTATTGCAAAAACCCAGTTTCCTAAGAATAATATAAAATGCAATCGTAACTGAAGCTGCCAGAAGTATCTTAATGTGCAATATCATCCAAAGGTGTACAAAACCAAGTTACCCAACAGAAAATCAAATCTCTAAGCTTTAATAGTGGTACAACACTGAGTAATTCCATTTTATAGGACATCAATGTTTTGTGCCTGTACTGCCAGAAAAAGCTCCACACTAATAGGAGACACTAATTATATGAATTTCACAAGCAAAATGTAAGAGCTTGATGAGCATCAATGCTGTGCTGTATTCAAAGTATTATGCTTCAAGACTGGCATAGAAAAATAATTCCAGAGGTTTTGTACTACAGCTCTGAATTTCTACGAAAAGGCAGAAGATTGTCTGGCTCAGAGTCCTGGTCCCATCAGGGAGCTAAAGAAACTGCCTAGGGAAGGACTCAAACCCAAGGACACAATGACACTTTACCAGCAGACCCTCCGTGCTTCCAGTGTTTGTGGTCACAAACTTCAGGAAGTTCCTCAAAAAGGTTGGAGTGGGACCTTTTAAAAGGGGCTGGAGTGCCAGGACAAGGGGGAATAGCTCCCCACTGCCAGAGGGATGGGATATTGGGAAGGAATTGTTCCCTTAGAGGGTGGTGGGGCCCTGGCATAGGTTACCCAGAGAAGCTGTGGCCGTCCCATCCCTGGAAGTGTCCCAAGGCCAGGCTGGATGAGGCTTGGAGCAGCCTGGGTTAGTGCAATGGTGTCCCCTGCCCATGGCAGGGTGTGGGATTGGATGGGCTTTAAGGTCCTTTCCCACCCAAACCTTTCCATAGTTCTGTGACTAAACTCACAGGCAGTATCTTCCAATCTCTTCTCACTAGATAGTTTTTCTCCTAGGAATCTGGGTCAATGTTTTCCCCAAGCCTGGAAACAGATGGATACACCCTTGGGAAATGTTAGTTTCAATACAGCAGAGTCATTTCCCCTTTTAAGCTTATCAATGATTAAAACATTTCCCCTCTAGCACATCTCTTCCAATCAGTGAATCAGACAAAATTCCTTTTCCCATGCACAGCTAAGAACCAGGGTCCTCCCCAGACAAGCAAGCTCCCACCTCCCCAGCTCCAATCCACCACAGGACAGATCTGCTTCCAGACCATCCTTCCATTTCTAATTTTTCATCCCCTCACTACCTCCCCGCCTCAATCCTGAATTCCCCAAGCACTCTGTCTGTATAATTTATCTCTATCAGGCCAGCAAAACACACAGAACTTTGCAGCTGAACCTGCCAGTGAGAAAAAGCCCCAGCCTGTGCTGCAGGCAGGCAGCCAGGCAGGCAAGTGTGTTCTGCAGCCACAGGGGAGCCCAGGGCTGATCCTGGGAGCTGCACCAGCCCTTGGGGAAGGCACTGGGAAGGTACAGCCAGGTCAGGAATCACACAGGGCACTGCAGAGAACACCAGCGAGAGCCAGAGCTGAGGTGTGGGATCTGAGTCTCACCGGGACAGCTGAACTCAGAACTGCTTTAATTCTGCATTTCCCCCTTTTCCTTCAGACTTGCAAACTTACACAAGCCTGGCAACATTCCTTATTTAAGCCTTCAGCAAGCCAAGTGCAAGGAGTCAAGCTGGTACTATGCAGGGAGAGAAAACAAGTGGGGGAACACTCCTCAGTGAGTTGAACTCCCTGGATTAGTGAGGATGCCCAGGAGCATCCCACACTGAGGGTGAAACTGCAGCAGCACTTAGATGGAGCTTACACTAAAACAGTCCTGTGACTTCATCAGATGCTGTAAGGTTTTTCCAAAGCATGCTTTGGACTTGGGTAGCTTAGAAAAATGGTATCAAATGAAGCAGATCACTGCCAATACACAGCCTAAAGCAGCAACCCCAATGTTTCAGTTTTTTAGTGTAAATCTCTTCCAAACTCAGCAGCAGCATAACATGCAGCAGCTGAGGTAGCAGGCTGCAGAGGAAAAGAGAAACAAGTTCTAGTTTCTCAGTTGTTTCAGATTTCAAGAATGCTCAGTAAACTACTAAACCTAAGCCTCCTTACTGGTGGGTGAGGGGAGGGAAATGAGAAATGAGAAAATGTCATTCTGCAAGATGCTGGGTTCCTCTGAAGGTGCTCAATTCTTCCTTTGCACTATGTAGGGTAAATCCAAGATGGATTAATGTTTTATATCCTAAAAGGAATAATAAAAGGAGAAAACAGGTGGCTCTAGGAGGAAAACACAGATGCAACACAAACAGCTACAGGAAATTGGCAGGTCCTCAATAATTTTCTAGGCAAAGTGGCAAAACATAAAGAAAGGGGTAGAGAGCCCTACAAAGAAAAATCACAAAACACAGAGGAGGAAAAGCAGCTTCTGTTGGTTTAAGCAGAATATTGGTGATCAATTCTGACCAGTTTGAAAAGCTGGGCTGCAGCTTTGCTTTGGCAAAGCTCCCTAAACAAGTCCATATGCAGACAAGGCACAGCACAGAAGGATCTGGTTTCTCCTTACTTGGACTTGACTAACCTACACCAACACACATGAAATCAGTTCAGAGCAATGCTCTGCTGGATTTCGAGGCAAAACCACCAACCTTTTACCCAGGCAACCTCTAAATCTCATTATTAACTTCCCCATCTTTGTACCTTGGGCACAGACTAGAAAGAATAAATTAAAGTTGAAGGCAAACAAAAAGGTAAATTTAAGCAGCAGCACAGAGAAAGTCTGTCATTCTTTGCACTGTTTAACATAACAAAGCATCTGAAGAAGCTCAGAAAGGAAGGGGGGAGGCCAACTTTCATTCCTAGATGCCAAGGATGCTGGGCAGCCCTTGTGCTCGTGACAAAATTGAATCATGTCAGCCTAGCAGCCTAACAAAATACTTCTTTTCAAATGTCCTTCTGCAAATGCAGTCTAGCTTCGATTCTTTTTTTTTTTTTTCATTTTAAGCACAATATACAAAAGAAACTTGCCTCTGCCATCATGGGAAAAGTGGGGTTTATTTTTATGAAGAAAATATATCCTGCAACATGCACCAGTATTAACATATTCTTCTTAAAGATGACAGCAGTGTTTAAAAGTCTCTTACCTGAGTTTCCACTTTGTTACTAAATCACTTGAAATCTCCGTAACATAATTCTGGCAGATTTCTCTTAAATGGGGAGATACAAAATGAGTGTGCAATGCAAGAGTTTCCCATTATATTTGCTGCTTTGCAAAAAGCAGCATTTCATTAACAGCAGTCTGGTAACAATAGCTCACAATTATCTGTCCAGTGGCTCCCCAGCAGAGAAATGACTGAAGTTGGGGGTTGTTTTCTTAATGCTCTAGTCTGTAATTTAAAAGAGTTTCTTCATCAGCAGCTGAGAAATCTCTGCAGTGTGACATCAAACCACCACAGCCCACCCAGAGCAGAGCCACTCCTGATCCTGACTCACAGCCACTGAAACCAATTAAAGGCAAGATTTACACAGTTCAGTGAGTTATGATCTCTATATAAATATTTTATTTGTTCTATTATGCACTCCAGAGAATGAGGCCTCTGCTCCTGAGCTGCTCATGTGGGTCAGTCCTCTGGCCACAGCAGAAGTTTCCACGCCAGGATGAACACTCATGTGAGAGAGGACAGACCCCAAGGTTCAACACCCCTCCAACACCACTCCCTCCCAAGCCTGCTTATCTCACCCCACAAACACACTGGATTCTCCCAGCACTGGATAACTTAGCTTGCTGAAAAAGACAGCTTCTTTTTACCTCAATTTTCCTTTCATTTCAAGTGCACCGCCCTAAGTCTGAAACACTGACTTTAAATGCTAAACTTTGCTGGTTTTGCAGCATGTTCTGCAAATGTCCACTGGAAAATACAGCCCAAACAGAAGGAAATGTGACTGCAGAATTAAAAATCAGCTCTTGACTACTGAAGCTTCCTTTTTTTTTTACAGGGCAGAAAGAACACGTTCCCAGAACAAGCCTTATTAGTTTGAATGTGCTTATAATTCAACAATCAGCTTTGCCCAGGGCTAAAACTACAGCTGGGAGTTCAAAGATACAAGGAAAAAAATGCAAACTGATCCACATGGATCGATTTAGTTTAGAAAACAGCAAACTACTGGGAATGCAATACTAAGCCTCTGAAAATACTGACACACAAAAAACTACTTACATAATATTTGTGCATATCCAGTGTATACAATAATAAAGTGAATTTTGTTTTAATAAAACAAGTAACTGACCACAGCCTTCCACCTGCATTTTTACTTAAGCTTTCCACAAAGCTACAGTCTGTCAGTTAGAGCTGCTGGGCAGGATTTTGGGCTGAAATACTTGTTTTTTAAACACCTTACACGTTGGGAGTCTGTGGAAAAGATGACTGATGAAAAATAAAAGAGGGCAAAAACAAGTTAAAGCTTCAGCAGCGTGGAGATGATGAAGAAGCAGCTTTTCAGTCTCCTAACACAGGCACCAGGGACTGTCCAAGGATGGTGATCAGTGTCAAGCCAAGAGATAAAGCAGCAGCACAAACCCAGCAATACTCACACCTCTGCAAGCTCACCCAACTCCAAGGAGCAGCAGCAGAGGGAACATGGGCTGTGGTTATTGGTTACCTGGGCAGAGTTAACTTCTCATGAGCTGGAGGGGGAATACAACGTGCAAGGCATTCAATTTGAGGAAATACCCAACATAACTTCAAGGCAATTAATGCATCCTTGAAAACCAACCAAGACTCCCCGGCAGGAAATCTTAGCAGGAAGCTCCCAACATCCAGCAAATGGGAGAAAAACTCTTCGCTGAGAGCTCTCATTAAGTCCTTGTGAAATCTTCACAGGCAGTTCACCCCCAATTCACCTCATTGATACTGTTAAATACAATTTGCAAATTCAACACCCGGGGCAAATGGGATTTTTTCCACTGAAAGGCCTTTTGCAAAGTCAGAGGGAGGACTTCACTTCCACAGGAAGAAGCTCCCCTAGGAGATGCCACCTGCTGAAGTAATCAATATTTAACTCCACCCATACTAAATAGAAGATATTTATTGTTCCTATGACCCACCTGCTTACCATTTATTTGTCTCTGAACAGCAACAACTACATTTCAACCACCTGCTCGTTCTTCTCTCCTTCACCTACAGAAAAAAAAAATCTCCACTTTTCTGCTAGGTAGGATATAAAAATGTCTGTAGAAATAGTTAAATGACCCTTCTTAATGGGGAGATGGGGAGAAACCTAAACCAAAACTGTTTATCTCACCTCAGAACAAACCACAAGTGAACTCTGCTCCTGACAACACCTTTCTAAATGAAATTTGGCCACTGCAAGAAAAAAAAGAAAACCTAGAAAACTCACCAGAACAGCAGCCACAGTTGCTGTTAGTAGGCAGGATGGTGCACATGAGTTACCTGAAGCACCAATTCCAAAGAAAAAATGCAGCAGAGATGAACGAAATGGATACTTGGAGGCAGAGGAAAATTAGTGGCAAGGATTTACACACAGGGCAAGGAGAAATGGGACAAGTGAGAAGAGGAATGGCACAGGTACAGGGTTGGAAGCAACTGAAAGGAAACTCAGTAATACAAAAAATAAATCTAACTATGGAACAATATAAAAGAACTTTATTCTTAAGTGTACTTATGAAATAAAAAATTAACTTAGCAGCTATGGCAAATCTCATAATTACTGCAATACGAAGTTTGATGCTCCTTTTGAATTAGAATGAAAGCAAACACTGAAAATAGAAAAAAGGTTCCCTTCTCATGAACTGCAGCTGCCAGAGCATTGCTCTCAAACTAAAATCTCTGATCAAATGCTCAGTAGTTCCCCAAAGCTTTGGAAGGGAGCTGCTGTCACCTTCCCAGCTAAAACACCAGCTCACAGGTATGCCAGGTGCCATTTGGGCTCGTGAGTAACATGTGTTTGTGGTGTTTCAGTGTCACCTACCCAGAGAAATTGTGCCATTGTATTTTTATTTCATTTAGTTACAGCCATGCACCCACATGTTGATTTAGTTATCCCTGTAGACAAGACCCTAAGTCACCTCCAGAACAGTGTCTGGGCCAGTGCCAAGGCTATTCAAGTAATGAGTACCTGACAGAGCACAAATAAATTTAATATTAATTACGAAGAATAGACACACCCCCTCCCTCAGTGCATCATGTGGGAAATGGATTTATATAAAATATTTTAAATTTGATTGAAGGTTCATATAGTGTGTATTTGTATGTAAATTTTGAGATGAAGAAATGTTGATTTAGAAATGTTATGGAATAGGATAAATATTGTTGAGAGAGAAACAGAATTAGAAATAAGTTTTAAAAGGTGGTTTTGTAAAAAAGATTAGATATTTTAAAGAAAGATATTTTAGTAGGATTTAGGAGAGGTAATTTTAGATGATTGATTTTAAATTATTTGTAGGATAGTGTGGTAAAAGTTGATAGGTTAAGAAATGTTTATAGTGTATTGTAATTAAGAAATAGTTGGGTTTTGATTGTAATGGTGTGAATTGTAACATTTGTATTGTTTTATATTTTATATGAGACTGAAAATGGAATAAAAGTTTTTAAAGCACCAAAAAAACCACTTCAGATCCCTCAGCTTTGAAGTCTGTACTGCTGGTTCTGTGCCCAAAGGGATTGCTGAAGGGATGATGGACTGTCCACATCTTTTTGAGATGCTCTGAACACTTTGATCAGAGTGATACAGATTGTTTAACACAAAACCAAGCTCTGAACAAACCAAGCCAGGTCTGTTCACTCTTGTGGCCATCTCTAAACCTACAGAGCTTAGTATTTTTTTCTTTTATTAGGAATTACTCTGCAAGGCCATCAACTTATTTCATAAAGGCCCAACCAGATTGGAGAGGATAACCATCATTAGTTTATCAGCCTGCTCTAGCTTTCCAAGCTGCAGCTCCCATGCTTGTGCTCTGCTCTTTCCCAAGCAGCGTGCTGAAATCAATATTCTGGTTAATTTAATTACAGCTATTCAACACCCAGTAAGTGGCAGGGAAATTCTAAAGCATCACATTAGTTTCATGCTGTTGCTTCTGCTCCCAGCTCTCTGGAGCAGTCAGTGCAAATATGTGAGTTATCCGCTTGAAAGAAGGACAAAGGCAGCGATGGAAGAGGAATAATGCCTTTGAAGCCTCTGCCATCGAGCCCTTTGTGCCATCACAAGGCATTTGCAGAGAGTGTTAGCATTCATCCCGACATGGGAGCTGCTGGTGCTGCTGCCATTCTGGGGGAAAAAGGGAAAAGAGCTCAATTCAACAGGCACAACTCATTAAATGCACTTCAGCCTGTACTCCCTGCTCTCATGGCTGAGACCTCTAGTAGGATTCAATCCTGCACACTAAAGTACAGAGGAGTAAATCTGACTCCACTGCAAGGAAAGTAGGAGCCTCCACGATATTCCAGTCTGGAGAGTTTCAGGTAGGAATTAGTCATCAAGTCATTTCACTAAAGCTCAGCACAACCGTGAATCAACACATTTGGAATTTGTCTCATTAATTCAGCTTTTCCAGTATCCAAACACAACTGTGAATAGCAGAAGGGGAGGAGAAAAACACAAGGCTTCAAGCTTTAAAATAGCCAGGGTGTACAGTACAGCTGCCTCCACAGCTCCCACTCTCAGGAAAACACCACCCTGGGATTTTCTGTGCCTGTGAACATGATCCCTATCTCCTTTATTTCCCTCTTCGCGGGTGGTGTTTAGGAGCAGTTTCGGTCCCTGCCTTCCTCTCAGTATCCTGAGCCTTTCTTGCTGGCTTTTCTCATGCATGCAGGGAGCTGTGCCTCCATTTCCTCTCTTTCGTTTCCATTCTGTCTGTGCACTGGAGGGAGAAAGAGACCAAACAATCAGCAGTGATAAATAGGATGCTGCCAAACAGAATGCAGGTGTAAAGTCCTCCTCACTGCAGTGAGGAATGCAGCTTCGGGAATTTTTCCCCTCATCACCACCAGGACAGCCTTCAGAGGTCAGGTTTCTTCCAAGTCCCTGACACACAAATGTTACAAGAGCCACAAACATTTATCACTAGACAGACCTTGGCCTCTGGGGAGCTGAAATGGCTGTTTCCTCCCAGGCCTGAGCACAGACAGAGCTGCACCAGGCAGCCCAGCTGCACTCCACCCCTGCAGTCCCCCCTGAACACGGATTTCCAGAAGGAAAGAGCCTTCTCCAGGCAGGATTCAGACAGAGCCCTCAGCACTGTAAATCCCAACACATCAGCTGATGTGGTAAAGCAGGATTCAGAAATCAACCACCCACCTCAGCAATGCTGAGCAGATCAACACACACAAGGCCTGAAATTTATTTCAGACTTCTGCCTTAGTGGCATCACAGAATATGGTTCAAAGCAATCCTAATCCAGGCCAGAGGCTGCCTCCTCTAGGAGGAAGGCCTTCCACTGGCTATTTCAAGCTTCTAGAAGCTTGTTCTTCTGCAGGTTTGCAAGCTTTACCAATATTGCAGTGGATTATACAATTTCACACATCCCCAAAGAAATGTCACTGTTATTGGAAGTGTGCAAGCTAAAGGGGAGGTAACAGAATGGAAGGGGACAGAGGAGCCCCAACTGCAGCTCATTCTCAGAAGCCCCAATATGGACATGAACCATGTCACTGGGTCAAATCAGACAGACAGACACCCAGGCACAGTGGGAGGCTCCAGAAGGAACACAGGTAAATCAGACAGACAGACACCCAGGCACAATAGGAGGCTCCAGAATGAACACAGGTAAATCAGGCAGGCACAATGGGAGGCTCCAGAAGGAACACAGGTAAATCAGACAGACAGACACCCAGGCACAATGGGAGGCTCTAGAATGAACACATGCTGCTGTAGGGAACTTGTCTCAACCTGCTGCTGCTGCACAGCCCCAAAGATCTGCCTGTCCCCAGCCACACAGCTCCAGAGCAGGCTGGGTACAACTCACCCACAATCCCAAACCCACCGTACTGCACACCCATCACAGTCTGTCAGTGAGCTAAAGGACTTTACAGAGCAAGGTAACAGAATTATTATCCTAAAAACAGCACCTGCACTTCACTGGATATATCAGAACATTTTCAGCAGTTCAGTTTTGTTTCAGTGTGTGGTGTCTGCCAGGATTAGAAGTACACTTTCCATCCAGGTGTGCACCTATGTAAATCTTCCCTTTCTACTGGTGCCATGAAGTGGGATTTTGTACTCCTGCAAAGACAGGCATGTGGAACACTGAAAAAGTACAGCCTGCAAAAAGCTTCTGTTCTTCAAAGCCAAGCACTTAAAAGCTGTGAAATGAAGATTTCAGAACACATATACAAGAGAACCTGAGCCTGAACTGTAACTCTTGTACCACACACACACCTGCTTCTATACCTTGGAGTACTCAAACATCTGCTCCTTGGGGGACATCTCCTTCATCCTCCTGCAACCTTAGAGGCTCTTTGCTGCATTTTTTCCAGTACCTGTGAGTTCCCCAACTCCCATGGAAAATGATCTTGGGTGCTGCTAACAGCCCTCACTGAGAGCACAGCACTGGCTGGCTGGTGGTGCTTCAGGCTGTGATTCTGTCCAAGGCAGGCTGAGAGGGATTTTAACAAGGCCCTGAAGCTTTTCAAGAATCACAAAGAATACACACTTTCAGCTCCCTTTCATAACAATCAGGCAACAAAGGAACAAGAGGATTTCCAGCCACTATAGATGCTGTGCAAGTACCATAAAGCACTTTTGATGGGAACTCCTGTCTGTGGCCAACTCCCCAAAACAGTGACATCAACAAAGATGTTTCACAGTATAAAATGAAGACAATTATCATCTGCTGCAACAGGATGATGCTTTGACTCCATTTCTAACATACAACATTGAATTTGGCCTCTAATTTCCCAGGACTCTGCTCAGCCCTGGTGAGAGCACACCTGGAGCACTGGGCTTCCCAAGAGAAGAGCCACAGAGCAACAAGAGTGGGTTCAGTGAAGGACCACAAAGGGAATTAAAGGAACACCTCTACCATGAGAAGACACTGAGAAAGCTGGAGCTATTCAGCCCAGAGAAGAGCTGGCTTGGGGGGATCTCATCAATGTATATAAATATACAAAGGTGTGTGCAGAAAGGATGGAAGCAGGTTCTTCCCACCAGTGCCCAGTGAGAAGATCCAAAAACCAGGCACAAACTTAAACACAGGAGGGTCTGCCTGAGCAGCAAGAAAAACTCATACAGAGAGGGTGACTGAGCACTGGCACAGGCTGCCCACAGAGGTTGGGAAGTCTCCATCCTCTGAGACATTCAAAAGCTCCTGGATGTGGTGCTGGACAAGCAGCTCTGGGTGGCCCCGTTTGGGCAAGGGGTGGGACCAGATGACCTCCAGAGGTCCCTGCCAACCTCAACCACCCTGTGAGTCACCACCTCAATTTACAAACCAAACAAACAACCCTCTGCTGTAATAGATTTTGCATCGATGGTGCATCTTGCAGCCAGACAACTCGCTTTAGTAAACTGCACAATGGCTTTTAATGAAATTCTAGAACACATAAGTACAAGTCACATAAGTGAAATTAATTTAACTCTGTAATTGAGTGAGTGCAAATATAAAACTAACAACAGACAGCATTCAGTGATTGCTCAGAAGAAACTAGGCCAGAGAACACTAAATTTGGAAACTCAATGTAAACATTGTAGGACTTCTGACTTTAAAATTCCCCTGCAATTCTAATTTAGCCCCCTGTATACATGCATTCTGATAGCCCTTAGTTACACAATAATGTGGTGGTATTTTCCCCCCATGGGACTAAAGTCTCAGTTAACATCCAGACCAGACTCCTAAAAAGATCCAGAGCCATGTGACAGGAGGGCTATCCACAAGACCAATTTCACAGCTGAAAGGCACGTAGTCTCCAAAAAAAACCCTGCAGGGACAGAAAGGGTTGTCCTCACTGCTTAAGCACCTTCCTGCTGCCATGAATGCTGCAAAAGAACAGCATGCAATGCCAGGAAAACTGCTTAAGCCAAGTTTTCACAGGCAGCTATTGATTCTGGTCCTCAGAATCAGAGGGTAGAACCTGTGAGGCTGAACTGCTGGGAACTCACAATCAAGGTCTAAAAGATACACCAGGAATGCACAAAGTGCCAAATAACATCGTGTTCTGAAACAGATTAGATCCAATCCTTAATTAGTAAAGTAAGCCATCTATCTAATAATAAGGAGTATTTTCTACCTTATTCTCTAAACCTTAGATTTGTACCTGCAAAACAGGGATGTACCAGCCTTCACATCCCAGGATCCTGTGAAAGCAGAACAACGGAGCATTTCAACATGGGGCAAACACCACACTCTGACTTCATGGAAAACTTCAATGAAAGTCACTAAATCAAGCAGAGACCTCCTACTGAGAAACTCATCACTAACTCCACACCACCTGCATGGTCAGCACCACAGGGTGGTCACTGGAAAAAGGGACAGGATCAGGTGGTGCTCTCACACCTGTACAGTCACTATCTAAGACTAACAAAACTTTCTTCAGGTCTAAGCACAGGCCCAAAAAAGGGTCTCCAGATGAACCAGCTCTAAAAAGCTACAGATGATGGTGCTAAGAGAGTTCACAGACACCTCTAATATGGTTGTGGTGCTCTGGATGTCTCTCCCCAAAAAGCAGCAATTCCCTTCCTCCTCCCCAACTCCCCCTCACTCTGTACCTCCCCACTGCTCTCACCCTGACACCTCAGGGTCCTGCTGCCATCGCTGGAGTCACCTCAACCAAGTCCCCTCAGCTAACTCCTTCCTACTCCATTCCCTTTAGTGCTGAATCCTGCCTGGTGTAAGTGGAATCTGACACATTCAACTATGTGAAAACCACAGATTATTTTTCCCAAAGGCTTGTAGTCTGGATGGCTGGGAATATTTTCCATGGGAATGGCAAGGGATATTTCTGACAGAGACACCATATGCCTGCATTACAGCAAGTCCTGCTTTCAGACCCTGAGAACTCCACAGTGTTTCGAAATAAAAATCCACCTCACACAACAAGACGAGCCAGTTTCCTCTGGTTTTCTTCTACATAAAGTCCTGAAGACTACAAAACAATTCCTCCTAAGGCAGACACATGGTCAGAATTCCACAGCCCGACGGTGGAAATCTGGCGTGAGCACACAGGAAAGGAGCAGGCAGTTTTCACTGTAAATCACTGTTCTGTCCTTCCTCTGTGCCACAAAGAACAGCAGCCACAAATAATCTGCAACAAGTTCCTATTTCACTTCCAAGAGCCACAGCCTGATTAAAACACAACCCATGGTTCTGCAAGACACTGAACTCTGGGTCTGGGGAAAGCAGCAGCACCAGACACTCCACTGAACCGTGTCAGCCTGGCTGACGGAGAGACCACATGGGGATATGGCCCCACAGATTTCCCACCAGACCCTGGGATGCTCCAGCTCTGCATTGCTGTCTGTGACTGATTCAGCAGCCACACGTGGGCTTACATTTATTCCTAATCAAACTTGTCACCTAAAGATGCACAGGGGTGATATTTAGAAGCATGAAAACAGCACGGGCTGTAGTAACTGTAGTAATTCCATGTAACATTTAGGTTTATGAGAAGGAAATCTGAGTGTTTCTGTTCAGCCACAGCAAGACAGTAGCAGACACGAGATTGTTTAGAGACAAAAGGTGAAAGAATCCAGTTTCTATTAGCAGCTTCAGTGAACTTAACACTTCACTTCACAAGCAAGCTCATTTTCCTATCCCCCGTGACTATCCCAGCATCTGCTGAACCACAGCTTTTCTCAGGGAAGTTCCAGAAGCTGAACCCCCTCACTGCCCTTTGCAAGTTCACACATCAGTACGAGACCTTAAAGCATGAACTTGATTATATGTAAACCTGTAAATCCCAATCAGATACTACAAAATGGAACATATGAAAAGCTGGCTTTGTTTCCAGAATCGTGAACACCTGGAACAAAACTGTTTGTCCCTCTGGATTTTTTTTCTGCCAAAAGAACACACAAAGTTAATGATAAATTGGCCTGTGTCTAAATGCCTCCTTAAGCTACACCTCACCTACAGCCGAGGGCACATGTAGAGATACCCTAAAATAAAATCTGCTCATGCCAACAACACAATTTAGATTGTGGAAGTTTAGTTTGCAACACATTTCCAGTGATTTGAACCCCACTAACTGAAGGAAGTCCCAGTTTACCTCCACATTAGATTCCAATTTATCTCTGGGGTCACAGAGGCAGAATAGATCATTCATGTCAGATACTAAAAGTGATATAAACCAGTCACAGAGTAGTAAGTGATTTCAGCCATGTAGTAATAGACACCCATAATGGAAGCTAGAGGAAGAAATTTAGTTTAAAAAATAGTAACAGCACATCTTGCCTCCTCAGTTGCTACTCCATGATGAATAATTATGCCAGTGGGCCATAGAAGCTTGAACAAATCCAACTAACAGAGATTTCAGGCACTAGACAGGGGAGAGCTCAAACCTTACCATTCAGTACTCCCAAGATTAACTACTTATTTAGAATCCCAGCTCAGCAGCAAGCCAGACATTTTCACCCTCTATCTGTACCAGAGCATCTGGCAGCAAGCACGTGCCACGTACAAATGACAACAGCAGGACACTGATCACTAGGGCAAACCACGAGGGAAGAATGTTTACAGTGTTCTTCAGCACCCAGATCCCCTGACTTGGGTCAGCTGTGTGCTCACAGAGTGCAAATTAACTGGAGATATTTTTATTTTGTCCATTTGACACAAATAAAGTCTTGCACTGCCAGTTTTCCAGCTTGCAGAGATACAGGGCACTTGGGAAAAACAAATCACTGGGGACACCCACAGATTTGTTTTGAGACTCCAGCCACCAACTCTAAACAAGAGCGTATGGAAGGCAAAGCCTACAGAAAACAAATCTTTGTTTAAGTCAGACTCTCCAAGCACAGAACTCCTGTGAAAGCCTTCCACAGCGGGCCAGATGGGGGACTTCAGGAACTGCCTCCAAGTCCTTGCGCAGCAATTGTCAGCCTGCCTAGAAATTAAGATTCCTTTCACACACACACACCCAATTATTGCCAGGTCTCCTCTCTGCCCTCTGCATGTCACTTGCCGGGCTAATTAAATCATGGGCCTGAGCTCACCTCTCCCAGGGCTTACCCTGCTCCCACAGGACACCATCCCCGGTTCCTCCAGTCTGGGGAGCCCCTCACCATAAGGGTGAAGCCTTTTCTTCCCCTAACCACACACACACACACAAAGCAGCACAGAGACCCCTTTGACTCATCTATTCTCACCACGACCCCAGTCCTACAAAACCAACAGATCCCTGGGACCACCCATCCCCATCCCAGTCCCATAGGTCCCCATCCTCTCCTAAGCTCCAGGTCTTTCGTCCACACTCACAACCCTTTCCATCCTCCTCTGCACCCCCAAATCTGCATCCCACAGACATTCCCCGTCTCCTGGACCCCCCAGCAAAGCCCTGGTCCTGCTGACACCCACCATCCCCACCCCAGTGCCTGACCCCCAACCCTCCCGAGCCCCAGCTCCTTCATCCCTGCTCGCAGCCACTCCCACAGAACCCACACAAATCTCTGGATTCACCCATCCCCACTCCAGACTCACACACCCCCATCCTCTCATGAGCTGGAGATCCTTCATCCCCACTCACAGCCTCCCCAGCATCCGAGATCTGTTTCCCTCCCAGCATTCCCACAGACATCCCAATTCCCCCCGGATCCCACAGCCACCTCCGGTCCTGCTAACGCCCATCATTCCCAGTCCAGTCCCACAGCTCTCCATCCTTTTCCAACCCCCTAAACTTCCACCCCGGCCCGCAGAACTCCCCTGAGCCCCTCCTGAGCGGCCGGACTGCCCCCGCCTCAGCCCCGCATTGCCCCCGGGCCCCGGGGCGCACTCACCGATCAGCTGCCGCACCTCCTCCTCGCTCAGGTAGATGCTGAGGCTGGGCCCGGGGCCGCTGGGGGGCCAGTCCGGGGCATGCGGGCCGAGGCCGGGCTGGCCCTGCACGCCGGCGGGCAGCACCAGCAGCAGCAGCAGCGGCGGCGGCGGCAGGAGGCGGAGGAGATGGCGGCGCGGGCCCCGCACCCGCCGGCCCCGCCGCGGCCCCGCGCCCGCCTCCCCCGCCGCCTCACGGGGCCGGCCCCGCCGCCCCCCGCCGGGCTCCCGGCGCCGCGGCACCATCGCTCCGCGGGGACGGAGGGACGGACGCAGGGCCGGGGGGAAGCGGGCGGGACCCCCCCGCCCCGCCGGACCCTCGCACGGCGCGGCCGCCGCCAGGCCCCGCCCCGCGCACGCGCCGCTCCCGCCGCCGCGGGCGGCCCCTGAGCGCGGGCGGGAGGGGCGGGATCCCCCTCACGGCTCTTCCCGCCTCTTCCCGCATCCCGCCCGGCGCCGGGAGGAAGAGGAGGAGGGACACAGAGCATCCCCGCTCTCTGCGTAGGGCCCGTCACGGAATGACAAAATCACTGAGGTCGGAGAAGACTTCGAAGACTGTCGGGTCCGAGCTGTGACCGATCCCCACCGTGTCACCCTTCACCCATGGCACTGAGGGCCACATCCAGGCCTTCCTTGGACACCTCCAGGGATGAGGACTTCAAACCTCCCTGGGCAGCCCCTTCCAATGCCTGGCCACCCTTTCCATGATGCCCAATATGAACCTGCCCTGGCACAGCTTGAGGCCGTTCCTTCTCTGTGGCATTCACATTCTCTGGAAAAATCCCTTCACCCAGGATTTTTCTCCTGGGAAGCTGAGAAGCCTCAGAGAAAAGGGAAGCAATTCTTATCTCGTTTGCTTCTCCTTTGTTTTGCCCCTTTGGAATGTGTTTGGAGATTGTTTACCCACACGTGATTGTTTCATTGGATTCTGGTATGAGTCGTTTTGACTCATTGGCCAATCAGTGCCAAGCTGTGTTGGGACTCTGGAGAGAATATTGAGTTTTTATTATTATCTTTTTAGCATTCTGTAAGTGTCCTTTCTGTATTCCTTAGTATAGTGTAGTATTCTTTAATATAGTATCATAAAATAATAAATTAGCCTTCTGAGAGCATGGAGTCAGATTTATCATTCCTTCCTTCATCGGGGCACCCCACAAATACAATACTTCTTATCCTGTCCCTGTTCCCTGGAGCAGAGCCTGACCCCACCTGGCTGCCCCCTCCTGTCAGGAGTTGTGCAGAGCCAGAAGGGACCCCCTGAGCCTCCTTTTCTCCAGGCTGAGCCCCTTCCCCAGCTCCCTCAGCCACTCCTGGTGCTCCAGACCCTTCCCTATCTCCATCTCCTTCTCTGGACACGCTCCAGCCCCTCGATGTCCTTGTCATGAGAGCCAGAACGGGACACAGCACTTGAGGGGCCTCACAGTGCCCAGTAATTGTCACTGCCCTGGTCCTGCTGGACCCATCGGCCTCTTGCCCACATGGGCACACCTGGGCTTATGTTCAGCCACTGTTGACCACCATCTCCAAAGCCTTGGCCAGGTCCTTTATGGCATCTGACCCCAATCCCCCATCAGTGGGATGCACCCACTGAATCACCTCATGCTCATCCTGAGACTCTACACATCTCCAGGCTCCCACTTAGCTGTGGTTGATTCCATCCCCAAATACTTCCAGCCTGCCCCAGCCATCCATCCAGGGTGGGCCAGGGGTTTGTGGCCATGAATGGAAATGCTCTGCCAAAATATCCCTGAAAAAAGATAATCCCCCGGGGACAGACTGTGGGATGCCTGGTGCCCACCAAAGCTGCTCCATCAGCTGGACAGGGGAGAGAAAATATAATGCTCCTAAGTTGAGATAAAAACAGGAAGAGACCACTCAGCAATTACTGTCGTGGGCAAAACAGGAGGGAAGTTTGAGGAAATTTATGGAATTTATTACCAGATTTGTAGGATAATGAGAAGTCTGTTTTGGAGCTGGCCGACATCAGCTCCATCAGACACAGGGGAAGCTTTTGGCAGCTTCTCAAAGAAACCACTCCTATAGCTCCCCCACTACCCAAAACCCAACACGCTGCTCAGAAGCTTTCCCAGTTGGAAATACTGCTGGAATACCCGTGCTTTAGTTTAAGAGAATTTCCTTTTTTGGTAATTTTTTTAAAACAAAAAAATTAAGGTTTTTTTAAATGCGCTGTTTATAAGTATATAAAACATACTGATGTTGTATTTAATGTTTTAATCTGCTTTTTTGTCTTACAGTCCTTTCAGAGTGAAAGCAGCATTTCATTTCACTGTAACAAAGGGCTTTTGGCCCACAGAGGATGGGGATTTCAGCTCCAGCCAAGCCATTGCTGCCTGTAACGATCCTGAAGTAAAATCCAAACTGTAAACACATCTCCTGTTCTGTTACAGTATGGAATGCCAGCAGCAGGGCTGCTTGACAGCTGATATATTTTAAAAGAATGCAATAATAATCAAGTCCAACGATGCAAACAACATTAAATTCCATTGAGAGGCTTTGAATCTCCTATACAAACATTCCTGACCTTTTCCCAAAATTCTCTGCTGTGTAGTATTTCAAAAGTAAGGATTTCTGTGTCAGTTTGGTGCAAAACCCTTTTTCAAGGTGTCCACCTTTCCCCTGAAACACAAAACCTTTGTTCCAATTGGCTTAGGAAGGGGATTTTGTTTTTCTGAGCTGGCTGCTGACCTAAACACACCTTGTTCCTCATTTATCAAGGCTGAAGAGCCACCTGCATTGTCACCTTCCTACCTGCTGTCACACCTGGCTGCTCTCCAGCTCCTCTGGAATCCCTAGAGCAGTGACAGCTTAGCTCTTAGCAAATCCATCGCTGGGAGCTGCCTGCTTGCTTGAGATTTTCAGCAGAAGCATCACAATATTCACTTATGACCATTAAATCCCTTAATGTCTTTAAATTCTGAGCTCCCTCCTGACCTGCCAGGAGGAATTTTTTCCTGTGGGACACTGTGACAGGAGGACACTGCAGGCTAATTTGCCACAGCAGGGTTCAATCACTGAGTCTTTCAGCTCATTATCATAAGAGTGGAAAGTGTGTAGGAAGTTCTGTTCTTCTAATCACTGAGGTGAAAGAGAAATCGCTCGCACTCCTCCCCACAATATCCATCACTTACTTAAACAGTGTGAAGTGTAAAAAAAATAAAATACCAAACTGGGATGGAGCTGGAAATTACATGCAGGCCTGTAGTTGGGGGATGTGGCCCAGGCTGCAGAGCCCTCCACACCACAGCTTCTCCACAGGCCATTTCCTCAGCCTGGAAGCACGGCGCCTGGGCATCTGTGTTTATTTGCCCTGCAGATGTAGCCTAAATCCCAGACTCGGCGTGGTTTCTGATGCACCTCACTTAGGGACTCGTGGACAGACAGACAGACAATGTGTGGTATCTGATGTGATCAAAACCAAGACTGAGGCTCGCCAGCCAGAGACCAACCAAAATTTTGATGCCCTTTTCTGGTGACATTAGCAGGCAGCTTATATGGGAAGGCACTAACAGAGTGTTGGCATGGATTTATCTCTTGGAGGGCCCCTGCTTCAATCACAGTGAGTATGAAGGAACAGCAGAAATTGCTGCTGCTCTCTGGAGGCTGGACAACTCCAGTGAGGTTGAAAACGTGGTGTAGGCACCAGGCAGGAGACAAACAGCTCTTTTTATCTGTGAGTGACACTCCTCAGCTGTAACAGCCTGTAATGGTGGCAGGACCCACAGGAACCCCAACATGGGGGTCCATTTTTCATTTTCCACTGAGCCCCATTTTTCCCAAACTTATTTCTGGCCTGTCCTTCTTCATGAGCACCAAAGGGACAATATTCATGCAGCCACCCATGACTTTAACCTTAACCTCAGCCACCCCTGCCTTGGGCATAAGGACACGATATTCAGCACAAATGTGACGTTCAGCAGAAGGGCCCGTGCGGGGTTATTTCCCTGCATTTCTTTTCAGTGAGTATGTAACTTTGCCTCCTGGAAGCCACTGGCTGATTTTAACAAAAGGTCACCTAAAACCACATAAACCAAACACAAACAAACACATTCTTGGGCTGCAGCTGCCAGCCTGTGCACAGCCGCTCACGGGGCTACAGGACTGGCTAGGCCCCCCTTGCCTATGAAGCCAATTGCTTGCTGGGCTCTGATGTTGTAATTAAAATGCAGGCTGCAAGGATAATTGGGGGTATTAGAAGCCAAATGAAGGTTTCATGGATGTCAAGAAACATCTCATTGGAAAAAGGTGAAAAATGCAATTCACAGGCCAGCTCAAACACTGAAGATCTTGTGTTGATTTTTTTTGGCTGCACAGACTATTTTTGGCAGGATCGAGTTCACGGTCTTTCAAAACCATTCTGGGGAAGATTATATTGCAAGAGGATACACAAAGTCTGTCCGTGGCAAGCTGCTAGCAATAGCTGTGAACTCACAGCACTCACATGGAAAAGTTTTGCTTGGATAGACACTGGGATGCCTCACTGCATGTGCTCCCAGCCTGATTGTATCAGCATTTACCACTGCCGTGTCCCGAGAGGCACAGAGGAGCTGGGATTCATTTCTGCATGTAAAACAAATCTGTAAAAGCAAATAGCTGACAATTAATGGCACTGATAGGAATTTGATACTTGAGGGCCTCATGGAAGACACATGATACAGGGATGTTTATGTGGGTGCTGGAAGATGGGAGACAGGGCTTTGGGAATGGCTGCTCCCTGTCCAGACTCGCTCGCACACGCTGCTGCAATGGGGGCTGGCTTTTCCCACCTCCTCTTCATGATTGTAAGTCACTGTGCAGCATTCCCTGGGGAGGAGAGCTGGCCCCTTCACACAGACACAGGAATGAAGTCCTGCTGCCTCTTCCAATCAGTCTTCCAACATTTTCCCCTTCAAACAGCTTCTCTCCTTTACGAGTACCAGGTGACCTCAGTGCTTGGATGGCTTCCAACTCAACTGCACCTTGGTTCTGTCGCCCAGGAATCTTCAGCTCATCATTTGCTCAAGGACCTCTGCCTGCAAGGCTTCTCTGCAGAAATGCTCTGGAGCTTTGGCTTTGCTCGTGGGTGAGCATTAGAAATGGGCAAGAGGGGCTTGAGATTTAGGAATGCTAGGCACAGCTGAGATTGTGCAAGCAGCAGGCTTCCTCAGCTATTTAGTATTAATTGACCTCTTTATTATTTAGTATTCCCCTTTATTTAGTATTTATTTGCCCCTTTCCATGGGCAAGCATGCGTCCATACACTTCTGAGTAGGAAAAACCCTATTCATTTGCTCTGCTTCACTTCCTGCCATTTCCTGAGGGGTTGCCCTCTCCTGTCTTTCCCAGAGCATGGTGCCCCAGGATTTCCAGTTCTCCTTGCTCATCAGGGTGGAACAAACTGGTGACTTGCTGCTTGTTTTCTCCCACATCCCTGAATTTGCCATGCCTTATCCCAAAGCAGGAGGAGAACTGAGAATGAGGGAATGGACAACACATTGAGTAATATAAATAGACAGATGGCTTCACTCAAATCAGCACTGACCCGTGGAGTCTTCCAGGGGAGGGAAGAGCTGAAATTTCAAAGTTTAAAACATACAGACCTTCCTACAGACTCTTTTTGTCCTGTTACATCAACTATAAACAGGCAGCACTGTTGGGAAGACCGATGCCCCCTGTTTCTTGAATAGCACTGAAGGAAAGGTAAAAGCCTTCAGACTTCCAACCTGCTCCCCTTTGCACCAGATTTCTACTTTTCCTTTATTTATTTCCTAATTGTGCCCACAGGTCCATAAAGCTGCCCTGGAGAAGGAAGGGCTGTCTGCTCCATTGCTGCAGCCGGGATACACAGAGAGGGCTGGGATACACAGAGAGGAAAATCACACAGCAGCACAGGGAAATGTGTGTACAAGTTCCTGGAAATGTAGCATTTAATGAGCAAAAACATCCTGGGAACATGAAGCTGGCTGGAGCTGCTGTGGCATGAAGCAAGGGAGGCTGGGGGAGAGCAGAGCCTTGGAATACGATTTCAGCATGTGGTTGGGAAGGCACATGCCATTTCTGTGTTTGCCTTATAAGGGGAGTGTGCATGCCATGATATTGCTAAAAAGAAATAAATTGTTTGTGTTTGGGGGCTGGCTGTGTCACCTCTTCCCTCCCCAGGACACCCAGGGGTTGCTGGCTGATGTTTGTGTGTCATTGGGAGCCTTTTCCTTGCCAGTGGATGCCAAGATTTGGGGCTATGGGTATTGCACAACAAGGCTTATAATGCTGTTGCAGTTTGTTCTGCACTTGATCAGAGCTTGATGCTCAGGTGAGTGTTGGTATCAGGACAGAAAATTACAAATCAAACCATTTTCAATGGAAAAATTGAGAGAAAATTGAGTATCTGTCAGAGGGAGAAGGAAAGCAGGCACCTGAACCTACTCCTGCTTGGTCTTTTGTTGGCTTTTCAGTGCAAATGATCCTTCAAAATTGGTCTCCAGGGGTTTTATTATGTCTCTGCTCAAACAACAGACCTTTCATTGTAGTTCAGCACATGACTCCAAACACAGCACCCATCCTCAGAGAGCTCAGTCTTCTCCAGGACTTCCCCTTTCCCTTGGGAAGCCAACAGAGCAGCAGTTACAAACTGATGTGGTTGTGTTTTACAGGTCACTTATGCAAGTGTTTCCCTGTGCTCTGGCAGTTGGAGCTGGTTTATGGTTTACCACGTTTTTTCAGAGCCCACACACAATACAGGAATGGAGATAATTAATTGTAGGAGTCACTGTATCCCATCCCTCTTTTACAAAAGCACAATTGGAGCATTTGCCCAGGAAGTGGAAAATATTTGTGACTTTCCCTCTGAGAAAGTATTAAAATCCCCATTTTCACTGGGATAAATGAGAAGCAGAAAGAAGTACTGAGCAAATCCCACACCCTCTAGAGAAGAGATTGTAGAGCCCCTGAATCCGTCAAAACTGGAAGCAGGAAAGAGCAGGACTCCCCCACTCCTCTCAGGGTTTAGATTGCTCTGGGCAGCAGCAAGCCTCAATTTCTTCAGGTGGCAGATATTTAACTCTTGTCTCCCATTTTCTGTGCAAATGGCATTACAATTCTTGGAATGTCACCAGCACCAGCCAGCAAAGGGACTGGGAAGCTGCAGATCCAGGTACCTTTCTCTCTTCCCAGAACTGGGCAATGCTTTTGCACACTGAGCTCACTTGGATGCTTTTATTGAAGACAAATATATTTTACTTCCGAAAAAAAAAAAAACAGATTCCTCTGGCTGATATATTCTCATATGGATAAAAATAGATGGATTTTAATCATGCTTACATTGCAGATCCCACAAGCCAACTATTTTAATAGATTCAGAGTCCTTTTCTTTGGGCTTGGAACAGGCTCAACACCAATAAACCAAAAGACTTAGCAGGATGTTTTTGCCTCATTAAAATGCTTTGTGCCTTTGGCTCTATTCTGTTCTTTCAGTGCTGGTGTGTTTTCATAGATCCTCATCTTGAAATTGTGGGAAGAGTCAGGAAAAAGGCTTTGGAAAGGCAACCTGTCCTCCTCCCATCCAACCATTCCTGGATGATTTCAGAATCCTGGCCAGACCGTTTGCTCTCCAGCAGTTCCCACCACATGGAGCCCTGTATACCTGAAATTCAATGAAACCTTTTTTTTAAAAAAAAAATCCAAAATATTTGAAATGCTTCTGGTAAGACCTGCAGTATTCCCACATTGATTTATGTGCTAGGAAATCTTTTAAAGCCCCAAAGACAGCAAGAAGGGATCCTGGAAGCAAGAACCTGCATGGGCCAGGTCTTGCCCTAGTTTGGATGAGGACTGCAGGATCCTCACACATTTTCACCAACTGATTTAAATTTTGTCTCCATTGTGGCAAAAATCCTTGGGCATTTTCTGGCTTTGTGATGATTGTGCTCAGCTGTTTTGCTTGCATGAGTAAAATAAGCTGCATTTCCTTGGGTTTTCCCTGTGAAGAGGAAGTCTGACCTTCAACCACTTCCATAGGTCTTATTTCAGCATTTTCTTGAGCTGTGGGTGACAGGGCTGGACACTGATGGGTCACAGCAATTCATTCTGTCCCCTGTTTCCTACTGGAGGCATCTCCTTGTGGGGCAGGGTGAGGGTTAGGTCAGCTGGAAAGGAACTTTCTGCTGCTTAATATCTCTTGAACCCCACGAAAAGCAAAAGGCATGTCTTGGAAAACCATCCACAAGCATTTTTATGGGGTGAAAGCTGTATGGATAATTTACAGCCGTGCGTTTCACTCACAAAATTGCTTTTAGATTGGTGATCTTTGCATCT
Organism: Molothrus ater; assembly: GCF_012460135.2. NCBI lineage: Eukaryota > Metazoa > Chordata > Aves > Passeriformes > Icteridae > Molothrus > Molothrus ater. Next base: position 4,960,142 of record NC_050487.2, read on the forward strand.
CCCCGCCCGTGCAGTGAGATTATCCCTCCTGGACAGGGCAACAGATCCCCTCTCCCTCATTTCTAAGCTTTGTCTTGAACATGCAACAGGATTGTCATTAAAGACTCATTATTGTGAGCAGAATGGAACCAGCCAGGGAGAAATGTTCCTGAATGAATGATGGGGAAAAGGCTGGAAAACACCACTGCCACACTCTGCTGTGGGGAGTGGGTGACTAAAATCCACTTAAGTTAGAAAAGCCCTCTAAGATGAAAGAGTCCAAGAGTTCCCCCAGCACTGCCAAGGCTTCCCATGCCCCCAAGTGCCACATCCACCTGGCTTTTATGTCCCTCCAGGAGTGGGGACTCCACCACCTGAACAGCCTTTCCATGAAGAAATTTCCCTTCATATCCAATCTAAACTTCCCCTGGCACAACTCAAGGCTGCTTCCTCCTTGTCCTGTCCCTGTTCCCTGGGAGCAGAGCCTGACCACCCCCAGCTCTCCCCTCCTGTCAGGAGTCGTGCAGAGCCACAAGGGCCCCCCTGAGCCTCCTTTTCTCCAGGCTGAGCCCCTTTCCCAGCTCCCTCAGCCTCTCCTGGTGCTCCAGCCCCATTCCCAGCTCTGTTCCATTCCTGACACGCTCCAGCCCCGGGATCTGCGGGGCCCGGGCGGGGGTGCAAGGGCGGCACGGACCGCCAGGTGTCGCTGTCGGAGCGGGAGAGGGACGGGAAGGGAAGGGAAGGGAAGGGAAGGGAAGGGAAGGGAAGGGAAGGGAAGGGAAGGGAAGGGAAGGGAAGGGAAGGGAAGGGAAGGGAAGGGAAGGGAAGGGAAGGGAAGGGAAGGGAAGGGAAGGGAAGGGAAGGGAAGGGAAGGGAAGGGAAGGGAAGGGAAGGGAAGGGAAGGGAAGGGAAGGGAAGGGAAGGGAAGGGAAGGGAGCCTGGATCACCTCACTGCACCTTCCAGAGCTAAAGGGGATCTGGGAGAGCTGTAGAGGGACCTGGGACAAGGGACTGGAGTGGCAAGACAAGAGGGAATGGTTTCCCATTGCCAGATGGGATATTGGAAAGGAATTCTTCCCTTCTGGGAGGGTGGAGAGCTCATGGCACAGGTTGCCCAGAGAAGCTGTGTCTGTTTCATCCTTGAAAGTGTTCCAGGCCAGGTTGGACAGGGCTTGGAGCAACCTGGGATAGTGAAAGGTGTCCCTGCCTGTCTCAGGGGGTGAAGATAGGTGATCTTTAAGGTCTCTTCCCACCCAAACCTGATTATCTGATTTTATCCCTTGGGAAATTGTTCCTGTTCACCTCCAGCTCCAGACCAGCTCTTGCGTGTGGTCAGACAGCACTGGCACTCCTGGCATGGAGCACAGACCATGGCACCATCGTTCCATATCGTGTAATTAACAGTGGGAATCCCAGGAGAGAATAAACATTGCTGCAGATCCAGATTCCTCCAGGAGATATGGGAGCCAAAGGTGCCAGATCATTGCAGGGTTTTAAACCCAGCTGGATTCTGGCATGCCTGTGGCTCCCCTGTGAACTCCAGTTGGTACCACAGGGATACATGAGCCAGACTTGCATCACCCTGGCCAGAGTGGGAACTCCAGGCTCCTGATGCTGTGCACTGCCTCTGCATGAGAACGGGATGCTTTTCCAGAGTGCCATGGACACAAAGCACAGGAAGCAACCCCTGTGCCAAAACCTGCTCATAAAAAACTGCCCACAGAGTGACTTTAAATACACAGGGCACTGATAGCAACAAGTCCCTCCAGGATGAGAGGAGCCAGGATACCTCACTGCCTGCAGGTGTGCATCTCACCCTCACTCAGGCTCTGCTTGCTGCTCAGCTCAGCTCCTTTCTCACACTGCAGCCAGCCCTTGCCTGTCCTTGCTCAGCCTCTCCAAGGCTCTGATCCTGTAACTTAGGAGTTGATATCCCACACTGCTGTTTGCCAGCTCTGCGCTGGGTCCTGCTCTCAGGATCCAGCCCTGCTCTCAGGATCCAGCAGCTCCCCTGCAGCAGGCTGCCTTCCACAGCCAGCAGGGATATTTTGCTTCCAGCCCCTCTCCTGGAGCCCAGGACCAGCTTTTAACAATGTTCCCGAGCAGCTCGTGGTGCTGCAGAGCCCCAGCTGGTGCCAGGAGTCATGGTTTAAATAACACACAGTAAATATTGGAACAGCCTAAGCTGTGGAGAACTCCTCAGACACCAGTTTCTGAGGATGATCTAATACATTTCTTGGACTCGCTCGTCCTTCTCATTACTCTTCTGCATTTTTCCCCCTCCTATTTTTCTTCCCTCCCATTGAAATGTTTTGGTTTTCTCCTTTTATTTTTTTCCCTGCTTGAGTCTCTGAAATATGCAGCCATGGCAACAGGCTGGAGGAGCGAATTCCCCTGCTCCGCCTGCATGTCCTTGGGGTCTGCTGGGGAGCGAGGGGTGAATTCCAGCCATTCCCTCTGGCCGGGAGCAGTGTTTAGTAAACACAGGGCAGCAGCACACATGTGCTAACCCTGCCCGGCTCTGCCAGCTCGGCAAAGGCTTTCCTGGAGGAGCAGCGTGTCTCCCCTGATCCCCCCGGAGCCAGTGGCACCCTCTCCCCGGCACCCTCCGGGCTGGCATTCCTTGGGAGCAGCACCGGGGAGGAATGCCAGCCCCTGGCGTCCGGACAGGAGCTGACATTCCCGGCCCTGGGCTGAAGAATGTGGACATAGTGTCCGCTCCAAACTCCAGCAGCACTGGAGTTCATTCACCCTGGAGGAGGGGGACGCTGGAATCTGAGCAGGGCTCGGCCCTCGGTGACCAGGCTGCCATAACCTGGGGGTGATGGTCTCCTCTGTCACTTCCAAGGATCTCCCCACGTCATGCCGTGGCATCTGGGGACTCGTTTCGTCCTTGTTTTGGTGGCTCTGTGGCCTCTGCCCCTCAATCTGCAGCTGCGTCAGCTTTTTCTTGGAAAAGCTGGGGGAACATGAGGATGCTGCTGGCTGAGGAGTTGGGTTCAAGGCAGCAGGCAGCTCTAACTTTGGAGAAGCCAAACCATCCTCAGTGAGCTGCTGGCAGGGAAGGAGACCAGCACTTGGGGACCAGCACCCCAGTTTGATGGGTGTTACTTAAAGACCCGAACAAAGCAGTGCAAGCTGGATGTATTAAGCAAAGCCAACTTGTTTTAGTGCCTGTAACACGGCAGGAGCCAGAATTGAGTGTGAATTCAAGCCCCAGGCCCATAGCTGGCTTTCAGCTCATCTTTCCAAGGCTGCTGTAATTCCCCCTGCCCCTCCGACACACCCGGCTATTTATACCCTTTACAATGTTACACACTGCTTGGATTACTGCATGGCATCCAGGCTGTTTGGAGCAGGGTCCCACCAAGCAGAACAGTTTGGCATGAATTCAGTTCCCACCAGTTCCCAGGTTTGACACTGGGTGCAGCGGGGTTACTCGCCATTTACTCCGGCTGGATCGTGTGGGGCTTTGTGGATTAAAATAGCAAAACTTCAGCACTAACAGCCATACAACATGGTTCAGGCTGAGAGATCCCCACTGATTCACCACCCTCTTACATCAGCATTTCAACACCAGGAAATGCTGCTCATTCCACAGATTTTGGAGGGCTGTGAAGCCCCGAGATTGCAGCGAGGCTGAGAAAGTTGGGGAGTTTTCAAAGAATTTGTGGAATTTCTGCATAAAACCTGAATACAAGAGGAGAGTTTCCCCCAGCCCATGGGTAACTATTCAAGAACAGGATAAAATAAAAGAAAGTATCACAAAATCTGCCTTGGTTCTGCTCCTGGGGAGGGGGTGAGTGCAGCAGCATTGCCAACCCACCGTGCCAGGAACCTCACAGTGTGGGGCCACAGACTGACCCAGCAGCATTCCCGGAGCAGGCTCCCATTCCTCCCTACCTGCCAGCCTCTGGAAAGGCTCCAGGTGTTGCACAAAAGCCCAGCAGCAGCAGCAGCAGCAGCAGTTTGTTGCAGAACCTGCAGGAAGAGGCAGCGCTTGCCTCGGCACGTTGGAGCCAGCAGCACTTTCTAGTCATGCTCTGAAAGTCAGGCTTGGGGAGCACACGGGGTTACCTGGCAAACTCAGTCTCCAGGAGGGAGAAGCATTGAATCCCAGAGGGGTTTGGGTTGGAAGGGATCTTAAAGCACATCTCATTCCACCCTCCTGCTGTGGGTAAGGACACCCTCCAGTATCCCAGGTTGCTCCAAGCCCTGTCCAACCTGGCCTGGAACACTTCCAGGGGTGGGGCAGCCACAGCTTCTCTGGGCATCCTGTGCCAGGGCCTCACCACCCTCACAGGGAAGAATTTTTTCCCAATATCCCATCTAACACTGCCCTCTGTCAGCAGGAAACCATTCCTCCTTGTCCTATCCCTCCATGCCCTTGCTCAAAGTCCCTTTTCAGCCCTCTCAGAGCCCCTTTAGCCATTAGAAGGCTGCAGTACTTGGGTAACCCCAAACCTTTCTCTTCTCCAGACTGTTCTGTGGTGGTAGAGCTCACCCTGGAATTCTCCTGCTTTGTCATCCCAGGGTTTTGTTCCCTGGCCTGTGAGTGAGATGTGGCAGACTGGGGCATGCAGAGCCATGCCTCAGTTGTGCAGCACATGACTCTGTGTCTGTGTGTCTGTGTGTCTGTGTGTCTGTGTGTCTGTGTGGACAGCCAGAAGGATCCACAGCACAACAGGAGCCTGTGTGCTCAGGACTCCATCCCTGTTTGTGCCATGCTCCCCCCAAGGATCCCTAGTTCTTCCCCAAGCGCTGAAGCCAGGAGAGGTTGTGGAGCTGGAAATGTTCCAGCTTTGGGGCTGTTTTCAGTGTTCTCCCACCTGGCAGGGCACCAGCCTTCAGGGAGCACTGGGAGTGGAGATGGACCATGGACTGGGCATGGTCTTTGGACCACAGGAGTGGGGATGGTGTTTGGTGGAGCATGGAGAGCCTGTGGTTTGGAAGGGCTGGGACTGCTTCTCCTGCCTGGACGCAGGCGGAGGCCGAGGGGGTGGTGTGATGTGATGGCATGTGATGGGATGACTGTCCTGCTTCACCACAGAATGACACTTTCTCCGAGCTCTCTCCACGCCTCCCAAGCCAGCCCATGGTGCAGCAGTCTCCAGGGAGATGTCCATTCCCATTCACTCCTGTTCCCCTGACCACAAAGCCATGAGCTGGCTCCCTGAGCTCTGCTGCAGCCGTGACACACATCCCTCTTTTCCATGGGTTTTCTCCTCTCTTCCAGCTGTTCTGGACCTTGCAAAGCCAGAGTGGATTTTCCTGCATTCCCTGCCCAGCTTCCCTCACACTCTCCTGGATGCAGCTCTGTGGCAGGGCAGGGAATCACTGCCAGCAAATGCCTGGCATAGAAGAGGAGGACAGCAGGGATTACACCCTGCAAGCAGCCGTAAACAAGAGAGCAGAGTGCAAAAAAAACTCCTGGAATTTGCAGTCCAGTCTTCCTGATTGCCCTGTGCTGGGTGCTGGGCGATGCTGAGCATTCCTCCCCACTGATCCATGGGCATTCCCAAACCATGATGGCTCCAGGCACTGCTCAGCCATGGGGAAGGAAAGCATGGCTGCTGATGAAACAGACACAAAGCTGAGGGAGATGGGGAGAAAAAAGGATGGAAAAGAAAGGAGCAAGGACCAAAATATTGGGGCCTTTGGGCAGGATGGGCTGTTTGGGCCACAGGGACGGAGCCAGCCGGGTGCTGGAGACACATTTAACTCTGCAGGGATTCAACCCAAAATAGCTGCCTGGGGTAATGTCTCCTCCATGGGGGCTCTATTCTGGGATGGAGCCATCCTGGTCTGGGCATGGGGCAGCAGCAGCTCAGGAATAGCCTTGGCTGGAGAGAGCAGCCCCACGAGCATCTTCCTTGCTTGGATGCATCCAGCATTCCTCAGGGAGGGCCAGGGAGAGGGACCAGCCAGCCAGTTTTCCATCTGATTTCATTTTCTTAGAATTTCCTCTGATGGTTTCATTTTTTTCCCTCTCTAATTCCACCTTTTTTTTTTTTTTGAGGCAGCTGGAAAAAATAATGTTTTGGTTGCCTTGGAAACACGCTCCTGAACTTTTGGTAGATCCAAGACATGCCTGGAGTTCCAGGATGGCCAGTCAGGGTGGTGGGGGCTTGCCCTCCCTTCCCAAAAGTGGCAGGAGCTGCTCTCCAGTGGCTCTGGACACACGTGGCCCTGACCTACCCTCTGTCCCGACCCCTGTTTACTCTGCAAATACAACATTGCTTACAAATTCCTGGGACATGCCATGGGAGCTCCAGGCTGGGTAGTGTTACTTCATGCTGGACCCTATGCAAGAGGGAAAAAAAAAAAAAAAAAAAAGGATTGCACTTTAAGGCTGTAAAAATGCGGGTGGGAATATTTTCCAGGCTGTGTCATTTTCCATCAAGGCCAAAATTCACATTCTGCCTCTCTCTGTTTGTGTTTTTCTCCCTGAAACTTGGATAATTTTTTTTTTTATTCTCCGGCCTTCTCGAATGAAAAATTAGGAAATTCAAGGAAAGTGATTCTCCCCCTCACCATGTTTCAAGGAAAATTTGTACATATACAGTTTCAAGTATCAGGAGTTAAAACTTTCCTTTGGCCTGAAGCCAAATGTTTTCCCGAAAATTCAGCGTTTCTGTGATTTTTCTGGGAAAGTGGGATATTGGCCCCTTCTCTTTCTTTAACCAACACACATTCTTAAATGCTTGTTTATTCAGAAGAGTTTCAGCTCCAAAGAGGGGAGGAGAGGAAAGGAAAATCACAATGAAATGTTTCCCCTGCAGTGGGCAGAGAAACCAAACATCCAATTTTTCCTGGAAGGAAGAAGACAAGTTTTTTTAATTAAAAAGAAAAAAAAATAAATAAAAAGAAAAAACATACTGTACTGGGAGAGAGAGACCTGGGGAACGAAGCTGGGTGGGTTTTAAAAGCTTTCCCTGCCTGGAGCGATGGCTCCGGCCATCTCCATCTCCTGCAGCTGGATGTCGTTTCCCCTCCAGCTGAGGAAGTGCCCTTTCCAAGCCCCTTTGCTTCCAAATGAGCTTCTAATGACCACAGTTTTTCTCCAGCCAGTTAATTAATCCCTGGTTCCCTCCAGATATTATTGCAGAGCATGCTGCAGCACCCTGTGGTGGGACATGGCCCATCATCCCAGGGACTTGCCCTTCACTCCATGCTGCATCCAGCCCTGTGTGCCAGGACCTGCCACAAACCTCTCAAATTTTCCTGCTTGCCAAACTCAGCAAGCAACCAAAAAAAAAAAACATTAGTTCTAGCAGAATGTTCTTTTCTCCTTTCCTTTCCTTTCCTTTCCTTTCCTTTCCTTTCCTTTCCTTTCCTTTCCTTTCCTTTCCTTTCCTTTCCTTTCCTTTCCTTTCCTTTCCTTTCCTTTCCTTTCCTTTCCTTTCCTTTCCTTTCCTTTCCTTTCCTTTCCTTTCCTTTCCTTTCCTTTCCTTTCCTTTCCTTTCCTTTCCTTTCCTTTCCTTTCCTTTCCTTTCCTTTCCTTTCCTTTCCTTTCCTTTCCTTTCCCTCTCCCTCTCCCTCTCCCTTTCCCTTTCCCTTTCCCTTTCCCTTTCCCTTTCCCTCTCCCTCTCCCTCTCCCTCTCCCTTTCCCTTTCCCTCTCCCTCTCCCTTTCCCTTTCCCTTTCCCTGCCATGCTCTGTCAGGCCCCTGCCACCCTCTGCCAAAGGCCGTGGTCCAGGGAAAGTTTTCCAAGGGAGAATGAAGATGCAGGAAAGGGAAGGAAGGATTCTCAGACCTGTCAGGGGACCTGTGGAACGAACCAGGGAACACCTGCTCCCAGCAAGGCCTGGATGGTCAGGCTGTTCTCGTGGCCCTCTCAGCTCCCAGCTGCCCACACCATCCCTGAACACACCTTCCAGCTCCTGGGGATGCAAAGAGAGGAGGCAGCACCCCATGCCCCTGTCCCAGATGTCCATGTGAGCTGCACCCACCTAAACCCCCCCACCAGTGCCTTCAGCATCCCTGGCCACCTCCAGCATCCCCAGCACACCAATGATCCCCAGAACCACAAGGATCCCCATCACCTCTGAGCATCCCAAACCTCCTTGAGCATCCTCAGCACCTCCAGCATCCCCAGAACCTCAATGATCCCCAGAACCACAAGGATCCCCAGCATCTTTGAGCATCCCAAACCTCCTTGAGCATCCTCAGCACCTCCAGCATCCCCAGAACCTCAATGATCCCCAGAACCACAAGGATCCCCAGCATCTTTGAGCATCCCAAATCTCCTCGAGCATCCCTAGTGCCTCCAACATCCCCAGCACCTCCAGCATCCCCAGAACCTCCAGCATCCTCAGTACTTCCATCATCCCCAGCCTCCTTGGGCATCCTCAGCACCTCCAGCATCCCAGGAGCCTCCAACATCCCCCTTCTCCAGCATCCCCAGCACCTCCAGCATCCCCCTTCTCAAGCATCCCCAGTACCTCCGGCATCCTGGGTGCCTCCAACATCCTCAGCATTTCCAGCATTCCCAGCTCCTCAAGCATCCCCAGCACCTGCAGCATCCTCCTTCTCAAGCATCCCCAGCACCTCTGGCATCCGGGGTGCCTCCAACATCCTGAGCACCTCCAACATCCTCAGCACTTCCAGCATTCCAGCTCCTCAAGCATCCCCAGCATCTCCATCATCCCCAGCACCTCCAGAATCCCCAGTGCCTTCAGCATCCCCATCCTTCTCTGGCATCCCCAGCACCTCCAGAATCCCCAGTGCCTTCAGCCTCCCCATCCCCCTTCTCTGGCATCCCCAGCACCTTCAGGATCCCCAGTGCCTTCAGCATCCCCATCCTTCTCTGGCATCCCCAGTGCCTCAAGCATCCCCAAGCTCCTCTGGCGTCCCCAACACCTCCCTGAGCATCCCTAGCTCCTCGTGCAGGGGAGGAGATGAGCAGGATGCCCAGCAGGCCGGATCCTGCCCAGCACTGCGCCACCTCCAGGCTCAGCCCCGAATTCCGTGGTTGCCGGCCACGGGGAGCAGCGGGAGCGGCTCCGGGAGCGGGTGCGAGCAGAGACAGCCGGGGAGCTCATCCGCCTGGTTTTTCAAGGTCACAGAGGTGGTGGGAAGGAAAGAAAAGAGAGCGAGGAGAAGGAAAAAAAAAAAAAAAAGTTGACTCAGAAACCGCAGGGAATTTTTTGCCTTTTTAGAATACTGGGAAGAGAAAAAATAGCCGCAGTTATTCAAAGCATCCAGGATAATAACAGCCTGTTTACTGTTTGCATGCAAAGATGGCAGGCAGGCAGCACAGCGCAGGGAACAGGAATGAGGAATTCGCCGCGCTCGCACCGCGGGCCCGACCGCTTCTGCTGAGCCCAGCAAAGCCCGGCTGGGGATCCTGGCTGTGAGGGCAGGAGCTGGGCAGCCCCACCGTGACACCTGGGCAGTCCCCACCTCCCAAGGGTGCTGGAGGAACGGTTTCAGGTGGCCCTGGGGCTGGGGATGATGGGGAGGGAGCTCCCGAGCTGGAATATGCTCCAAGGCTGAGTGGATGGAGCGTCCCAGAGGGTGTCATGGCCAACCCCTAAACAACGATCCCCCATCCTACCATCCCATCCCATCCCATCCCATCCCATCCCATCCCATCCCATCCCATCTCATCCCATCCCATCCCATCCCATCCCATCCCATCCCATCCCATCCCATCCCATCCCATCCCATCCCATCCCTGCCACAGAGCCACCTCTGATGCTCAGCAGGCATCTCCAGCCACCCCCTGGCAGGGTCACGGGAAGCCAGGGGGACAGGGGTGCAAGGACTGATGACACAGGGATACAGAGATCAAAGACAGAGGGGTGCAGGGTCAGGGGAATGCAGAAATCAAGACATGCTGAGGTTCTGAAGGGAGGTGACACCTCGGGGTGGCTCATTCTGCAATGGAATGCAAATCCCTATGAAAGGAATTTGGGAAGGGAGCGTTGACCCTCTGGCAGAAGAAAGCCTGGGGGGCACCCACCTACAAGCTCTGGACACAGAGAGGAGCCTGGAAGCCTGGGGGACCTCCAGAAAGGGGTGGGATGAGAGAGGGAGGGAGGGGGAAGGGAAGGGTTCAGCAGGACCAGCGGGGAGAGCTTCATTCCTGCCGGTGCCACGAGCAAGCCGGGACTTGAGGCGAGAGAAAGCACCCGGTTTGCCTGACTGGTTTGCTGAGAAGAGGCTGCAGGGCTGGCCCACAGCCTTGGCAGACTTCCCCCACCAGGATCAGGATTATTTGGAAGAGGGGGTGAAATTCCCTTTCTCCCAAATTCTGGTGGGGATTTTTTTGTTTTTAAACGGTTTTCCATATGGAGAGTGTGATGAGCTTGTCTTTCCCCATTCAGCTCTAGCATTCAGCAAGTGGAAAAGGAGTGGGGATGCATGAGGAGATGAGGAGGAGGAACCAGGGCACACAAAGGACATGCCAAAATTCAAGGATGCTCCAAGGACAAGTTCCAATGTTCTCCAAAATGAGGAAAAGCAGGAGCCACAGCTGCAGAGGCTGCTGTGGTGTGGCACCAAGCAATGAGGTGTTCCTGCCTGGGAATGGGGCTTGGTGGACAGCCAGGGAGCCCCAAGGAAATCCTTGGCCTTGTCCCAGCCCACTGTGACCACAGAGGGACCAGAACTCCCCAGAGAGCCCTGGAGCAGCAGAGCCATCTCCCTGTCACCCACAAGAGCTGCTGCCCCGGGATAGGGCATCCCTCCCAAAGCCACCAAAGTGACACCGGTGGCACTTGGAGCAGAGCCTGCTGGCCCTTCCCCATCTCTCCAGGGATGTAGATGTGCATGACAGGAGGAGTCTCATGCAGGTGCCAGCCCAGCCAGCAGCTCTGCTGGTACCTCCAGCACCCCCTGCCAGGGCATGGGAGCCCTGTGTCTGAGACAGGATACAGGGAAGCAGGGATACAGGGATGGAGAGATGAAGGACATGGAGACAGAAGGACACAGGGCTGCAGGAACACAAAGATGCAAGAATCAAGGACACAGAGATCACAGGGATGGGAGCAGGAGGTTTGGCTCCCACCTGGTGTTTCAGCTGTGCCATGGTGACAGGGACATGGAATAAAGGACAGACATGGGATAAAGGACCAGGGGTTATCCATGTTAAATGGGTCCAGGCAATGCTGATGGTGAAATCCAGGGAGATATTGTGGGAAGAGCAGACAGAAGTGCCTGTGGGGACAGAGCAGGTGATAACCCACCCCCACAGCAGCTTCCATGGCCAAGGTGTGCAGCTCCTTTGGGATGTTGCTCTGGCTGAACAGCATCCCTAACAAAGCACACAGCTCCTCGAAAAGTGTGGCAGGAGGAGCTGGGACCTCCTGCTCTACCTGCTGGATTTAGGAATCCTCTCCCTACAGCCCAATTCCTGTACCCACAGGTGGGCTTTGTACTTTTTTCTGACTGCCAGAGACTGAGAGCCCTGGGGGTGAGGATCAATGGGCAAAGCTCTCAACAGGAGCCCATTCTCTGAATCCCTGGTCTCAGAAAGCTCCCTGCAAATAGCCAGACCTGCAGCCAGGCCACTCTGCATCCGGATTTGGGTAAATAAAGGATGGGGTGTGAGAGCTGTGGTATGCCAGGAATGCTGCCGGCCTTCCCGGGCTCTGGAGCGGCGGGAGCTGGGGGAGGCAGGGCAGGTATGGCCCTGGCTGGAGGCCACCAGGATCCCCCAGACATATTCCCGACCTCAGCAGTTCCCTGTGAGCTTCCCACCCTGTTCTTCCCATCCCTGGCCCCGTTTCAGGGTCCTTTTCAGCCTTCTGCTTGGGCAGAGTTGATTTCCCTGCTCGCAACACACAGGAGAAGCCATTGGTGCATAGGAGGATCCCAGCTCCAAGCTTCACATCACTCCAAGTCTCCCTAACCTGCTCCTCGGGGATGGAGACCTGTCCCACAGCCACAGAAAGACCCACATTTTCATTTTTTAGCCATACTTCTCCCAGATTCCTGAGTGGGAAGGTTGGGGCTCAGCTGGGATTCAGCATCACTGTCCCACCATGACCAGTGATCCTCACTGCAGTCCTAAGGAATCCTGCCCAGGGAAAGGATGGAATCACCATCCTTGGAAGTGTTGAAAAACATGTAGATGTGGTACCTGGGGACATGGTTTAGTGGTGGCTTTGGCAGTGCTGGGTTAACAGTTGGTCTTGATGATCTTGAAGTGCTTTTCCAACCTAAATGATTCCATGGTTCCATGGAAGAGCTGGCAGCAAAACTGATTTCTGATGCTGTTGTTCCACATAATCCAAGCTGAACCCCATTGCAAAGCACAAGAGCTCCTGGTCCCCAGGGACAGCAGGATAACAAAGATGAGCTCCCAATTAATGCCAAGGGGTGGCACAATGGGAAAGCCTTGGCCTGGCTGGAGATGGCAGAGTCCCCAGGGATGTTCCCTGGGAAGCATTAACACCACAGTTATCAGACTATAGAAGTCCAACCCCTGGAAAACTTCTGGTCTTCTGGAAGACCAAGGAGCCAGGCAGAGTGGGAAGGGCTTAAAAATGGCTGACAAAGCCAAGGAGAGCTTGGAGACCAGGTCCATCCATGCTGGAAGAGATGAGGGACTCTTTTAAACAGTTTTCCATGTGGCAAGAGCTTAGGAGGGCAGGAAGGGGTTTTGTGAGGAAGAGGAGGATCCCATCAGATGCAGTTATGGGATGCAGAGATCAAGGACAGCAAGGTTCAAGGATTGAGGACACAGGGATGCAAGGCCATGAGGATGCAGAAACCAAGGACACAGGGATGCAGGAGTGCCAGGGCAGGAAGGAAACCACATCAACACTTTTAGGCAACTCCATTCTTTTCCCCCATGAAGGTGAGGGGAATGGGATCCCAATGGGATTTTGGGGAATGCAGAAATCCTCCTGAGCATTTTTCCCCTCTCCCATGCAGCTGCACCCCAAAACTCTCTGCCCTGGGGAGCTGGGAAGGACATGTGAACCAGGGGGTCAGCACTCCCAGACCCTCTTCCCCTGGTGGCTCCTCCATCTCTCTGCATTGCATGGAAAAAAAATAAAGTCCAAGTATCAATATTTGGGTTTTTTTATTAAAATATTGTTATACCAAGTGGAATGCTACAGCAATCTCGGTATAGGGTGGCATAACGAAACAGCCAGGTTTATGTTTAAATACTTAAAGATAACTTAAAACGCACAAACGAGAACTCGTCGTCTTTGGCAGGAAAAAAAGTTCACAGCACGAAAAAAAATACTTAAAAAGAAATACCAATATTAATATAAAATATATTAAGTCATGGGGTTTGGGGTTTTTTTTCCTCTTTCATAATTTTTTGTTTCTTTTCCATTTTGTAAACAATGCACGAGAACCGAACGCATTTTTTACGTGTCTGGGGAGAGAAAAATAAAAAATGCAGTTGGCCAGCAAATGCACATGTTGAAAGGGGAAAGAAATAAAGAAAAATATATATATATTTACATGAAGGGTGAGGATGGGAAGCTCCAAGGAGCAGGATGTTGGTGCTGGCTACGGGCAGAAGCCAGCTGCCAGTAGCCAGGGGACACAGCCAGGAGAAGAGTGACACATCCTGCTGCCTCCATCCTCAGAGCCTTTCACCTCCACTTTTCCTCCACCCTTCATCCCCTCCATTGTCATTTGTGTTTCACTGTCACCCCATCACAAAGCCTGTGACAGGCAGGATGCAGGTGATGGGAGTTTGGCGCTCCCAGTGCTTGGCTTGGCCACGTGGATCCGGGTGGTCGATGGGACGCACAGAGGATCCCTCCCAGCTCTGCCCTTGTGCAGAGTTCAGCTTGTGGGTACAGTTCGGGCCACCAGAGAGGGATTTTGCTGTTAGAAGCCAAGCACCCTCGTGGGTGCAGATGGCCAAGACCCAGAAGTGGGAGCTGGGATGGAGATGAAGTTGGGATGGAGCCAGGATGGGGGTGGAGCCACTGCGGGGTCCCCGGGCTCCAGCGCGCCCTGCGCAGCCAGGGACCTGTGTGGGCACTGAGGGGACAGTGACCCTGCCACATCCTGGAGTCACTGCCGAGACCGAGGGGACACTGCTGAGCTCCCGGCTCGGCCTCTCCTTCCCAGACACTTCTCCATCCCAACATGCTGGCAGGAGGGGTGGAGAGGCCACCGTGCAGCCCTGGGTGGCCTTAAATCAGGATCTCCACCATGTCAGACAGGTCCAGGGCTCTGGCAGCGGCCGAGCTCTCTGCAGAGAAAGAAAGGATTTACAGGGATTCGTAGGGATTCGAACCCACCCAACCCAACTGGGGCCTCAAAAATGCCTTTAAAAATTGCTGATCTTGTGCAAAGCCCATCCCAGGGATGGCAAGCCCATGTGCTGGGCCATCCCTACTCCCTGCCCCGTGCCATCTGGGGGGACTCACCCAGCCCTGCGGTGCCCTCGCCCTGTTCGCTGCTTCCGGCCGCTCCGTCTGTCTGCGTGCTGCCATCCTTGCTGCCGTGCTTGGAGTGGGATGGCAAGGGAAGGGCAGTGGACACTGCTGTCCCTTCAGTGGTGGCTTTGCCTGCTGGAGGAGACTCTGTTAGGGATTCAAGGTAAGGGATTCAAGCTTTTAAGGCCAGATTAGACAAGGCTTGAAGCAACCTGGTCTAGTGGAAGGTGTCCCTGCCCATAGGAGACGGTGGAACAAGATGAGCTTAAAGGTCCCTTCCAACCCAAACCATTCTGAAATTCTCTGATTGCTGGCTGATCCTGGAGGAATCAACCCTCCCCAAGCTCTCCAACTCCAAAACCACAGGAGAAAATTGCAAGCAGGTCCCCAGTGCCAAGGTGAAGGTAGGGAGCAGGCAGGTGTCCCTCTTTACCTGTGCTGCCACGGGAGCTGCCCTCGGATGACCGGTCACTCTGGCCAGCCCCTGGCCAGCTCGGGGCGGCGGAGGCAGCGAAGATGGAGGGCACGGATTTGGCCGGCCGCAGGGAGCCCTGAAGGGCTTTGCTGGGGTCCCTCCGTGAGCGCTGCTGCAGGACCTTGATGACAGCATCCTTCTCCAGGATTTGGGCATGAAGGGCTTTCAACCTGGAGAGCAGGAAAGGCAGAAGCTGCAAGAGGAGCTGGATGGGAAGAGGAGGATCCAGGCACTGCCCAACCAAAAAGTTTGATGCCAAATGCCTCTGGCAAGGTGGGACTAACCTGTTCTCCATCTCCTGGTGCTTGTGGCTGGCCAGGAGCAGGTCCTCATTGAAGCTGCTGTTGGGGGAGTGACGTGGCGAGTGGCTGATGAGGGTGGTGTCGCGCTGGGCGGCCGCCGTGGCCGCGGCGTCCATGGCGAACTGGCGCATGGTGCACTCCTCCAGGTACTTCTGCTCCCACTTGGTCATGTCGGCCTCCAGCGCCAGGATCTTCTCCTCCCTCTCCCTCAGCTGCTCCGACAGCGTGTGGGCGCTCAGCTCTGGCGTCCCCCCGCTGGTGGTGCCCGCCTGCCTCTGCAGCAGCCAAAACAAAGCCCCAGTGAGGATGAGGAGGTGCTGGGAGCATGCAGCACCCGCTGTGCCTGGCTGGAGCCACCGTGTGTCACAGACATCTTTTATGAAAAGTCTTTTTTTTAAAGATTTTTCCTTTTGAGAAGCTGAGAGGCTTCAAGAACAAAATGTAACCAATGGTTATCTGCTGCTGTGGAATGCAACAGGTGCATCTGTGATTGGTCTCATGTGGTTGTTTCTAATTAATGGCCAATCACAGCCCAGCTGGCTCAGACGGAGAGTCCAAGCCACAAACTTTTGTTATCATTCTTTCTTTTGCTATTCTTAGCCAGACTTCTGATAAAATCCTTTCTTCTATTCTTTTAGTATAGTTTTAATATAATATATATAATAAAATAATAAATCAAACCTTCTGAACCATGGAGTCAGATCGTCTCTACCCTCATCCTAATACCCCTGTGAACAGCATCAGAGCCGTGCCTCGCCAGCACCCACCTGCTGAGCCCGCAGCATCTTCAGCTCTTGCTCCAGGCGGGTGCGGAGCCGCAGCTCCAGCTGCTCCCGCTTCTCGCAGGCGGCCTGGAGCTGCCCCAGGGCTGCCTGCAGCCGCTCCACCTTCTCCACGTAGGCTCGTTTCTTCCGCAGCTCGGCCTCTGCCTTGGCCGCCCGTGCCTGGGCGCTGCCCAGGGCCTGCTCCAGCAGCTCTGCCCGCCGCCGCTGGTCCTCGTTGGCGCTGCGCAGCAGGGACACCTCCCGCTCCAGCTTCTCCTTCTCCTGCTGGTGCTCGTAGCCTGCAAGGGAACCCCACAAATCTCAGACATTCAGCTTCCCTGAGGCTGTGAAGCCCAGTGGGGATTCTTTGCTTCCCAACATCTGGCCATGCCACCCCTTCCTCCAGATCTTCTTTCAAACGAGGGGCATGGGCATTCCAGATGGCCAAAAGCCTCCACTGCCAGCCTAATTCCAGCCTAAATTTTAGCTCAGGAAGGGTGAAACCTGCCTGGTGTGAATCCAGCCACCTTAGGGAAGGGCATGCAATTCTTCCTACTAACACCAACATCCTGTCTCTCTGCTAAAATTTAAGTATATTTTCCCCCAAAAATGCCCAGGCTTGCATGGCTGCGAAGTGCAGGAGGGAGGAGGGAGAGAACGGCCGGGCTGGCGTGGGGCGGGAGTGCGGGCTTGGTGCTGGAAGAGCCGGAGCTGCGGCAGGAATGTGGGGAATGCGGGTCACGCCGCCGGCCGGCCGCCGGGATTAATGGCTCGAGTCCAGCGCCAAGAACTGCTCCATCCTCCCTGGGGAAGGGCGAGAGCTGCCGCCCGACACCCGCCGCCTCCTCCAGCCGAGCCCTGCTCGCAGACGCCCGGGGAGCCGGGCAGGGATGGGTGTCCATCCCCCTGGACTTACTCTGTGCCAGGAGTTTGGCCACGCTGGCCTGGTTGCTCTCCTGGTTTTCCTGGTTCTTGCTAGCCAGCTGCTTGTTCGCCGATTCCAACCTCTCTGGTTCAAAACAAAAAAAAAACCAATTAAGATTTAAATGCAAGGTGTTGGCTGGAGGAAAGGGGAAAAGCCTGTTTTCCCATGGAAACAGCTGGGGGACACAGAGCACCCACAGGGAGGGGGACACAGAGGATCTCTCACCTTTCAGGTCTCGGTTGAAATCCTGCAGCCGTCGCATCTCACAATCTCTCTTGTTCCTCATGGCTTTCTCCAAGGCTTCCCGCTTGGAAGACGCCTTGACGAGGTTTTCGTAATCCTCCGAGATGCGCTGGATCTCGTTCTCCAGCTGGGGTGGAGGAAGGGACAAGCCAGGGTTAGATATTCATGGAATGAGGAAAGGCACATGCCAGCCAAAGCCCAGCCAGGCTGCTCAGCCCAACCTGAGCTGCCAGAGGAGCTCAGTGCACCCCAAGTGCACTGTTTTGGGGGGGAAACTGATGTTTTTTTGGTCTTTTCTCTTATGGAAGAGTTTCTCCACAGATTTTGGCTCTGCCATAGCCCAGCCACGGGGAACAGCCGCCCCTTGTAGACGGCCACACAAAGGGCTTTCTGTGGCGGCTGGGATGGGGGGACAGGCGGAGGGAGAGGGTCACTGGAGAATGGGCTCCTTCTCCCCAGCCCCGGCTGCCCTGCTGCAGCTGCTCCGAGGGGAACAAGCCGCCAGAGGGAGGAGGAGAAAGAATTAAATCACTAAAGGGGGTGAATTTTCACAGCAGCTGGTCTAGCATCGCCCCGGGCAGGAAGGGACACGGGAAGCTGCCATCATTCCCTCACCTTTTGGATGCGGCTCGCCTTCTCGGCACAGCTCTCCAGCTCCCGCCGCAGCTTCTCGCTCTCCCGCTGCAGCCTCTCGTTCTCCCGCAGGACGGCGTCTGCCCGGGCCAGGCGGCTGCCGGCCGACACCGCCTGGGCGCTGACCAGCGCCTCCACGCCCGCCGGACCCAGCGCGCCCGGGCACAGCGGCAGGAAGGCGGCTGGCACCGAGGTGGGCAGCACCCTGCAGAGAGCGAGGAGGGGGTGTCAAGGTTTGGCAGGGTGGGAGAGCTGGCTGCAGCTCCAGCATCCCATCAAGCACGTGCTGGTGCCTCCAAGTCACCTCGAAGGAGGTGGAAGTGCCTATCCTGCTTTTTAGAGCTGGGAAGCGCTTGCTCTCTAGCCACCAATCCCATCTTGCAGGGATGCCTTGACCTGACCCCTCCAGGACCTGGCCAGTGGGTCTGGATGGGCTCCCAAACCCCCAGGTCCCTCTCTTGCTGGGAATGCTGCAGGCAGCCTGGCATAGGATCCACCTTGGAAGCCAGAATTTTCCTTATTTTCTGTGCAAAGCAAAGGCTCCTGACACAGGTCCTCACTGCTAAACTGTGGATGTGTCCTTTTTATACTGGGAGGAGCCAGGCCAGCCTGGCTGCCCCTTGTGCCACTGCTCCAGCATCCCACCTCACCATCCCTCCTGGAATGCCTGGAGCAGGGTGGCTGAGCACGGCCCGGCCCTGCTGCGCTCCCCCGCGGGCTGCCCGCCAAGGGCTGCATTCCTGCGGGATGATATAGGAGCAAGGAGGAATAAATACATCTTCCTCGCAGCTCCCCTTCCCCTCTTTGTTCCCTGGAAGGAGAAGGTTTTCCTGCTGGAGATGCTATCGCTCTCTGCCTGGATAGATCAGCAGGGCTGGGAGCAGTGTGTCCTCACATTGAGCCACCAGTTCCCTTCTTCCCATCATTTTCCACACTGGAAGAGGTTGTTTCCAGTCCTCCTCAAATTCCAGGCAATGCCTGGACCCCCAGATGTCCATTTCACAGTCACCCTGGGGCTTTGCCACAGGCACTGAGCTGCCAGAGGGACTACAGACCACCTGGCACCAGCCCAGGCTCTGCTCAGCAGCAATTCCAAGTATCATGGACATTCCCAGCTCAGGACCATGGCATGGCTTTCCGTGGAGCAGGGAGCATATTTGTCTTCCACCCTGCCCCATACCTATTCCACATTTAGCTGTTTCCTGGGCTGCTTCCAGCTCCTGGGTTATTCCCTAAGTTACCCCCAGCTCCCTCCTGGTGCATGGGGAGGAGGCATTCCCATTGCTGTGGGAATGGGATTTTCTTCATTGGTTGGAAAAGCCCAGCCACACTGGGGGAGCTGGGGACAGGAGCAGAGTGGGGGGCTCTCAGCAGACCCCCACAGCCTGGGCCAGTGAGGACAAAAGCAGCTGCTCTGGGCCCCCGCTGCCCTTCCAAGCATCCATCCTGAACATTCCTGAGACACATCCAAAAGCAGAGCCCAGGGGCCACAGCTTTACCTGATCTCAGGATGCTGAAATCCAGGACCTTCCCGGGAGCAGGCTCGGGGCTCAGCCAGGTAAGCATCCTGGGAAGGGATGACATAGGGATACTCCGGGGGCGGTCCCCGCGGCTCCGTGCCCTCGGGCTGCTGCCCGCGCAGGGGGACGAGCTGCCGGGAGAGCTGCGGGAAGCTGTGGGAAGCGCTGATGGGGCTCTGCGCCTTGGCCCCGTTCCTCTCCAGCGACATCCGCATGAGCCGCTCGCTCAGTGACCGCACGTGGCCGTGCTTCAGCTCCTTGAGCCCCTCGTCGGGGCGCCGGGCGCCGCTCTCGGCCCGGATTCCCGCTCCCCGCTGCGATGCCAGCAGCTGGGAATGAGCCTTGGCCTCCTCGTAGGTGGGCAGCTCCTCGCCCTTGGGCGGGCACAGCCGGTAGACGCTGTTCTCTAGGTAGACGTGGTCGGAGTGATGCTCCTGGCCCTGCGGCTCCTGCCGCGTGGATTGCTGCACCATCTGGCTCTCCTCCGGGCTCAGGCTCTCCAGGGAGGAGCGAGGGCTGCCGCCGCCGCCGCCGCGCAGGGCCTGCTGCTGGATGGCCAGCAGAGTGCGGTTCTCCGTGAGATTCCCATAGCGCAGCTGCTCCTGGATCAGCCGGTGCAGCACCGTGCCGTTCGAGTCCTCCGCCGTCCTCATGTCCGTCCGTGCCGGCGGCAGAGCCACGTTTCCACCCGAGAAGAGGAGTCCCGGGGGACCTCAACAGCGACTGGGCACGCCGAGACACCTGCGGGAGGGAGAAACGGGATTGTTGGGAAGCAGCCGGGGCAGGACGGTCCGGATCCTGGTGGACACGGGATTGTTTGCCAGGAATCTGGCCCGGACGTGCCGGAGGGGTGGGAGCCCGTTGCGGCGGTGGGAGAGAGGAGCAGCCCCCGCAGTGGGGTGGCCAAGCACCGGCACCGCACCTGGGGCTGGCTCCGGGGCTGGTCCCCCATGGAGCCGGGACTGGCACTGGCCCGGGATAAAGCGGGGGATAAAGCGGCCCCACGGGACCGGGCACGGAGCCACCGGGAGATGGATAGGACCCCCCATCCCCGGACCCGGGGGTCCTGGATTGTGTCCAGAAGTGTCCCAGTCCCGGTGAGGGTCCTGGGATTTTTCCGTGGGGGAGGGAGAATATTCCGGTCCCCTTTGGAGTGGGGGCGGCGGGCGAGTCCCGGTCCCAGCGAAAAGAGTCCCGGTTCTGGGGCCGTCCTTTTCCCATGGAGGGATCCCAGTCCCGGCTGGGGCCTTCCTTGGGCCGGGGGGGTTCGATCCCGGTCAAAGAATCCCAGCCTCAGGGGGGTGCCCCAGTCCCGGCTGGGAGGATCTCGGTCCAAGGGGGTCTCGGTCCCGGGATTGCTGGTCCGGGTGGGTCCCGGTGCCGAGAGAGGTCCCGATCCCTGCTGGGAATTCCCAGTGCCGGGGGAGCGTCCTTTCCCCGAGGGGCATCCCCGTGCCGGGGGGGTCCCTGTGCCGGTCGGGGGTCCCGATCCCGGTCGGGGCGTCCCAGTGCTGGAGGGGTTCCCTGTGCCGGGGGGGAGGGGGTGCCAGTCCCGGGGAATTCCCGGTGCTGGGGGGTCCCGATGCCGCTCGGAGGGTCCCGGTGCCGGTCAGGGGGGTCCCGGTGCCGGGGAATTCCCGGTGCCGGGGGTCCCCGGTGCCGGTCGGGGGTCCCGGCGGCGGAACTCACCGGGGCATGGCGGAGCGGAGCGGTGCTGCGGCGGCTCTGAGCGTCCCGGGGCCGCGGGGGCCGGGCCGGGCTTTGCTATGCCCGGAATGTGGGGCCGGTCCCGCCCCGCTCCGCCCCGGGGCCGCCGCCGGCGCAGGAGCGCGGCCGGGAGCGGGAGCGGCAGCTGCGGCCGGGGGGGCGGCTCTGCCCGCCAGCTGTCCCGGGCCGTAAATCTGCCCCAGCCTTTGTCTGTGGGGCCGGGGCACCCCGAGCCTGCTGGCCCCATCTGCTCTGCCCCCTCGGGCCCCCCCTTCTCGCATCCCCCCTCCTTACATTCCCCCTCTTCGCATCCCCCCGCCTCGCATCCTGCGTCCTCGCATCCCCCCTCCTCTCATCCCCCTTCCTCGTGTCCCTCTCCTTACACCCTCCTTCTCACATCCCCCCCTTCACATCCCCCACCTCACACCCCTGTCTTCTCATTCCCCACCTCACATTCCTCCTCGTGTCTTCCTTACATCCCCCTCCTCACATCCCCCTCCTTATGCCCCCCTCTTCGTATTTCACATCCCCCATCTCGCATCCCCCCTCCTCACCTTCCCCCTCCTTGCATCCTCTCTTCACATCCCTCTCGTTGCATTCCTCCCTCCTTGTGTCCTCCATCCTCACACCCCCCTGGCCGAGGATGCCAGCTCCCTGTGGATGCAGCAATTCCTGCCCGCTCGTGTCTGCCTCGGCACCTTTGCGTGTCCCCTGCTGCTCTCCCAGCCTCAGTTTCTCCTTTTGAGCTCTGCCACCCCCTTCCCTGGGGGGACACAGGGATGCAGGAAACCATCAGGGGCTGAACTCCCCCTTCAAAGCACCCTGGCTCATCTCTGGGGGGACACTGAGCACCCCCAGCCCCAAAGCAGTGGAGCACCAGCCCCATCCCAGCCCCAGGCTGCCGGTGCAGAGTCCAGAGGCCCCGAGAGAGACGGCAGATGGCCGGAGGGGAGGCGGCGGGGAGAGGCAGGTGCAGGGGAAAATTGCTTATTAGCTCCGGGACATTAAGCTCCCATTCTTTTGAGGGAACTCAAAAGCATCTTCTGACTGGCACAGAGCCGGGAGGCTGATCTGGGAGGGGGACATGGGGATCTCCAGCCTCCTCTCCTTGTTTTTCTGCTCCATCACACGCTGGTATCATCCCCAGGGCACCCAGGGTGCAATAGCAGACACAGGGCTGCAGGCACAGTTCACTACCTCTGGGTTGTCTCCCCAAAAATGGGGGGAAAAATAAATCTCCAATGTGTAGCAGGTACCAGACTCAAAGGCAGAGGAGCATGGAAAGAAAATGCAGAGAGATGGAGTCAGTGCTTGGAGGAAGAGGAGCACCTGGAAGCTTAAGAATCAGCCCAGTTTTCCCAGTGACAAGTCAAATCCTCATGGATGAAGGTTGAAATGTTGGAATTGGCACCCTGAAGGTCGAGTGAGGGTCTAGTTTGGTGTGGGGAGGA